>NC_069659.1:63153181-63470227 GCF_027244095.1 Hemicordylus capensis | reverse complement strand
GAAACTCATTATGTCAGTTCCTGGAAATGGCTATCAGTGAAGGATCTACAACACCTCACGATTTTAATATGAGTATATCTACAGAAATAAAACATTTTTTCTCAACCAATTCAAGTGCAATTCAGTATAGTCTTGATTATGTGGTCTATTTAAGACTGTCCTTAAATTCTATCTATCTATCTATCTATCTATCTATCTATCTATCTATCTATCTATCTATCTATCAACACATTTGTTTATCATAAATGAGACAACACTCTCAGAAACAATGAAGCTGAGCACACACAGTCCAACCAAGGTTATGGCAATCCAACCTGGGTGGGGCTGTTTGTGTGCTGATCCTAATGTTGTGTGCTGATCCCAATGTTCCCTCCACTGCAAACCTGACTACTAACCCCAGCCTTTAATTGGGGTTAGAGGGCATGAGTTAGAACTCCAGGACTGGGGTCATGTATGTGCTTGGGCAGCATACTACCTGAACGCACAGAGAGTTGGGTGCCTAGAGCATCCAAATCATGGGGGATTCCCCCAATATACCATGCAGTGCACATCATGTGGTGTATGCCCGTAGGCTAGCAACATAGGAAGCTACCATATACTGAGTCAGACCATAGGTCCATCTCACTCAGTATTGTCTACACAGACTGGCAGCAGCTTCTCCAAGGTTGCAGGGAGGAATCTCAGCCCTATCTTGGAATTGCCAGGGAAGGATCTTGGAACCTAGTTGCTCTTCCCAAAACAGCTCCATCACCTAAGGTGAATATCTTACAGTGCTCACACTTCTAGTCTCCCTTTCATATGCAACGATGGTAGACCCTGCTTAGCTAAGGGAATAAGTCATGCTTGCTACCACAAGACTAGCTCTCTTCCTGCTGAAGTCATTTTTCCTACCTTTGGCAATCCATGCATGGATTGTGTGGGCACTCAAAATGTGCTGCTCTGAACAGCAGGACAATCATCTGGGGAGAAAGTAGATGCAACCTACTGCTTCCTGCCTATGAACTGGTTGCATGCACAACATTTATAGCTGGTGCACTAGACAGCTGCTCAGTTGTTGGTCAGCGACATCCCCATGGAGCATATAATACCAGTTTCAGAGAGTGCCATTGCCTGGCTGTTCTTGGTATAAGTGATATCTTGAGAATTACATCATCTCATGCAATCCTCTTCCACTGTCGTGAGATAATCTGATGAGATCTTTATCCACCTCCATCAGATACTATATTTGTATCCAGTGGGATAGGCCCTTACCTTGGCAGCCCTTTTCCCTAGGATAGCCACAACGTCAGTTCCCTGAAAATGTTAGGAAATAGGTAGTAAACTATTATATTCGTCCATAGTTTGGGCATCTATGGGAACAATTAATTGACTTAATATGTTATGCTGCTATAATTACTTCAGAGCTAGTCTCTTATTTATGAGTCATGCTTTTTTTGTTGTTAGGTATCATTGATTGATTGATCATAGTTAATAGTACTGTATAGCTTATCAGCTATCTTAGAATTCCTAGAATGCTGAAATGCAGGATAAAAATGGAAAAATAATTTTCACATAGACATCATATGGATTTCTAAAATAGTATGAAAAAAAATTCAAATAGTGCTTCGCAATGGTAATCAAAGTGGTTTCTGTAAGAAATAGGGGTGTGCACAGAACCAGTTTTGCCATGGTTTGAGTGCGAACCAGGATTTGGCTGAACTGGGCTAATTCAGTTCAAACACAATTCAAGTTGAACTGGCTTGTACATCGCTAATCAGAAAACTACATTGAACTGGACACTACTTCATTCTAAAAAGTTATATATAATTTATCAATTTTTCCCCTTTTATGCTATGCTGTAATCCTTAGTAATTGGAAGTGAATGCCATTATTTAAATAAGACTTACTTTTGTTTATATATGTGCTAGGATCCAAAGGACCATTGTACACAAGGATTTTTTAGGGGTGTGCAAAGCTTTGATGGCTGAATGGGGGCCCAGTTCAACACATATTAAACCAATACCTATTAAGGGCTCAATTCGGTTGAATTGGACCCAATTCAATTCAGCCCTTCCCTCCTAACGCTTCGTCCTCCCTCCCTCAACATTCTCCTGTTAATATTATCAGGTAGGATCTGGAGAAGCTTTATATTTGCTCTTGGTTGTGAGGGAGCAGTGACTGCTGCAGCATGGCTTCAGTTTAAAAAAGACTTCTGAAAAGTGCAGGATATCTTGGGAAATATAGTTCTATTGCAATGCTGCTGCAGTGGTAGCCCAAAATCAAATTGATCACTGCCACAACCTTATTCACCCCACACAACCTTTTTTTCTCAGTAGCAGCCTCTTATCATTCCAACCACCTCCAAAAGCTGCCTCTAAATTAGAGATGTACACAAATGGCTTCTGGAATGACTGGTGGGATGGGGAGTGGTTCCCTAGTATGGAACTCCATACCTGCTCCTCACCACTTCGCCACTTTTCTGGGCACAGCGCCCGGTCTCCAACTGGCCGCGTGGGGCTGAGGCACTGTTCCTTGCAGCCTCCATGAGGACTAGGCATGCAAATGGGAGGCACTGATTTGTAGTGTTTCCACTCCTACTTCACAGGCAGATTCCAAATGGTGTTTCTTGAAGACTGTTGTTCTTCAAAATCTGAACTTTCCTGTGGTGTCCCTCAGGGCTCCATGTTGTCTCCGATGTTGTTTAACATCGACATGAAACTACAGGGAGAGATCATCAGGAGATTTGGTGCAGGGTGTTATCAGTATGCTGATAACACCCAAATCTATTTCTCCATATCAACATTATCGGAAGAAGGCATAACCTCCCTAAATGCCTGCCTGGAGGCAGTAATGGGCTGGATGAGGGATAACAAACTGAGTCTGAATCTTGATAACACGGAGGTAATTATTGTGCGGGGTCAAAACTCTGGAGATGATTTTGATCTGCCGGTTCTGGATGGGGTCACGCTCCCCTGGAAGCGTGATGTGTAGATTAGGGGTGTAGATTAGGGGTGCTTCTGGATACGAACCTCTCCCTGGTGTCCCAGTTGAAGCAGTGGCCAGAGGTGCTTTTTATCAGCTTTGGCTGATATGCCAGCTGCGTTACTTGAGATGAATGACCTCAAAACAGTGGTACATCTGCTGATAACCTCTAGGCTGGATTACTGCAATGTGCTCTATGTGGGGCTGCCTTTGTACGTAGTCCGGAAACTGCAGTTGGTTCAGAATGCGGCAGCCACGTTGGTCTCTGAAACTATATTACTCCTGTGTTGAAGGAATTGCACTGGCTGCTATGTTTCCGGGGGAATTACAAGATGTTGGTCATTACCTATAAAGCCTTAAACAGCCTAGGCCCTGGGTATTTAAGAGAACATCTTCTTTGCCATGAGCCCCACCGCCTGCTAAGATAATCTGGAGAGGTTAACCTGCGGCTGCTGCCAACTCATCTGGCAGCTACTCGGGAACAGGCCTTCTCCATTGCAGCCCCTGGACTTTGGAATGCACTCCCTGTTGGAATAAGAGCCTCTCCATCTCTGGCAACTTTTAAAAAGGTGCTGAAGACACATTTATTCACCCAGGCTTTTAGTTAGAATTATAGTTTTAATATTTTGAATATTGGGTTTTAAATGTTTTCAGTGTTTTAAATGATTTTAATTGTAAACCACACAGAGATGCAAGTTTTGGGCAGTATAGAAATATTTTTAAATAAATAAATAAATAAATAATGACCAACGTGCATAGGAAAAGCAGCAGGCAGAAGCAGTGGGGCAAGGAGGAGCAGGTAAGGCGGTAACTGCTCCCCACCCCGTCGAGCTGGCTCAAACACTGATGCCTGAGCTGTTTCAGTGCTTTCCAGAGGAGGCACCAAACTGGCTAAATCACACCCTTACTCTAAAGGTCAGCAATAGGGGGGTGCACAAATTGAAAATTGTGGTTTGGGTCAAATTCAGACCAAATTTGAACCAAACTGCCTATCCCCGAACCAGTTCAGTTGAACTGACCATCCTGTCCAGTCCATTTTATTGAACTGGCTTGGTGGTTTGAGGGGCTGTATTTGTAAAAGGGGAATCCGGTGAGAATTACCTTTTGCAAGCAAAGTAGTGGGGGAATCCTATAAAGGCCATCCAGCTGCCCACATGGCATTGGTGCAGATGTACAGAGGCCAGAACTGCACTGCTGCTTTATGGGCAGCTTGCTGAAGTGGAATCATCACACAGTTGGGCTGCACCAGGGGGTGAAAGGCAGCGCTGTCAGCCACTGCTGGGCTAGTAAGAATTTTAAACTATTTCTCTTGCTAGCCTCCCCACCACAGCCCTTTAGATCCCAAACTAGTCCACCCAACCCAGGCTTGGTTCAGTTCAATTGTGGACTTAACCGCCTCCAGTTTGGTTCACTATTGAGCCACCAAACCACCCTGGTTCTTAGCAAACTGGTTCAGGATCACATGGTTCATGCACACCCCTAGTCAGCAACTCTCCACAAAGGTATTCTATAAGGCACATAGACTGAAAGCAGAAGTCAAAGATGCAAACACGAAAGCACAGACCTCTCTGGATCGTGGCCATAGTAAGAACTGGGCATAACTCTCAATCCCATTCATAAAGATTAAATCCCATTTAATCCCGTTGCTGAACTTTAGCTAAATTGGACTGTTGATTCTCATTACCACCGAATATTTGGTTGCATTATCATCATGATTCCACTGCAGTGCCGAATAAGAATTTATCCGGCTCATAATACTAGACTGTATTACAAACCTAGTTTCACTTTCAGTGGTTCTCCTTGGAATAGTTTGGATATGAATAAACTAATCTAATTTACAGTCTGCTATGTCTGTAATTGCCCCCCTGAATATCAGGATTCAATTTCTCCCACAATGCCATCAGCCTCTAACCCCCACCCACCTCTTCCTCACCTACTAACCTCCTTCCCCTCTCCCTCTGACTTCTGCTTCAGGGGTGCAGATCCCCCTTAAGCATTTACCTGCTGCAGAGGTGCAGTTTCCCCCACATTTCACTGAACTCCCTCCTGCCAATCCTAGTATCCCATATCTCTCCCCAAAATGTTTCTTGTGTCTTTCCTCTCTTCCCCTGGGAAAAAAAATGAGTGAGGAGTTGCTTCTCAAGCTTTCCCTCTGCTGCACCCGTGGCCTGCTTATCTTGTGGCGGCGGCTGCAACACTCTGACTCCACCAAAGGGAGTGCAAAGAAGGAAAGTCTGTCTCTCTCTCCTGCCAGGCCTGGTGCTCATACCTCTACAGTAGAAAGTCAAGTACTGGAGGAAAGAAAGAGGGGTTCCCTCCCCTTCTTCCTGCTGGGAACTGGTCCTGTAAAAAAAGGCCTAGAAGTGCTACCTGAAGAGCTCCAAAATAAGGAACACATGTTAAGACTTTAATAATATCACACATCTCACCATGCAAAATTAAGAAGTTTCTGTTGCGTGCACTGCAATGAGCTTTCCAAGCATTATAATGCACTTTATGCAACCAGGAGCCTTTACAGACAGGGCTTTCAGCTCTCAGAATATCCAGCAAGCAAAGCCACTAGGATTCGAAGAATTAGGAAGCACCCCGCCCGCCTCCCCCCAATTTTCTTTTGTTAAATTCACACAGCCTGCTTCCGGAGGAGCAAGGAAGGGCAAGACGCCTGCCTCTAGCTTGGATTGCTGAGAGCAAGGAGCAGTGGGGTGGGAGGGCTGAGCAATTTCTTTGCTGCAAGTTTTCTGGTGGAGCTGCCTGCCTGCTGGGTTCTCCTTCCTGCTGCTGATCATGGCACAATAAGTGAAAACAGAGCTTGTGCTTAGTCCTGAGGGTTGCTGTGAAATATAAATATTTCAAATAAATAAATGCTACAAATGCTCTCTCCTCCCCAGATCCCCTCCTCCAAAAATATTCAAAGAGTAAAAAGGTAGCTATGCTGCCTGGAAACCGATTTTTCCACTGTGTGCATCTGGGTTAGAAGGCAAGGCAGCTTCCTGTTTGCATTTCTAAAGTGTGCTTTGCTCTTGTCATGTTAATGATTATGTGAAGACCCTACTTCAGCGTCTCTCCCTGGCAGCTACTCTGGTGTATCAAGAAAACCCACTAAAGTACAGGTTTTTTAAAACCCAGAAATACATTGGGAATTCAGAAGGGAAAGTCCAGTATGTATGTAGATGCTTCCAAAGATCTCACCTTGGCTTCAGCAAGAATCTGACCGATGTGCAAACACACACACTCACTTCGGGCTCAGATTTGAGGTAAAAGCCATGTCTGAAAATGTTCTAGTAAAACTTCCATCCCCCTTCTTCACAATATTTCTGCATTTCTCTGCCTTTTTTTTTTTTTTTGCTGGAGGTGAAGTGTGGAGGAAGATGCCATGATGACAGTATGTTCTAAACCCTTGACAAAAGAAAGTCCTATTCAGATGTTAACAAAAAAGAAATTGTGCTCATGCACAGTTTCTCAGATGGGACCAGAAGTCCCATCCCAGCCCCCTCACTCACTCCCAGCCCACCACACATGATTACACCCCACAGCCTCTTCGGACAAACACCCCTGTTATCATGAGTGGTGGCCTGCCAGGGTGGGACTTCTGGCCCTATTTGAGATGCTATATTTGAGTACAGCGTCTCTTTTAAAGACTAGGTTCTTTCGCAGAATGAACTATGCCTTTACAGGCCTCACTGCTCTGCTTCACAAGGCTTAGCTTCCCTCCCACCACTACCTGCAGGGGAAAGGATGACGTTTTGGCTCCAAAGCTTCATGGGTGTTGTGGACCACAGCGCAGTCTGCAATCTGATCCACAGGGCTGAAGTCTGCTTTCTAGAGGTCTGCAATGTGAGGCCACTGTTCTGTCACTGTGTGTGCTGTCCATTGCAGTCAGTGGCCCTGGCCCAGCCACAAGGGTAAAAAAGGGAGCAAACTGTGTTCCTTATTAACTCAAAAAGGAACATAACATTTGAATTTTAAATAAGGAACAGTTCCTTGAAATAGGAGGCAATCCTAAAAAGGCCTCTCCCACAGCCCATTCTCCTTGAGCAAATTTCCATCTTTGCTGTAATAACTGCAGTGGTGAACTCCAGGGTACATTTAATTACTACATTGCTAGAATTCATGAATCAGTGTTCATGAAGCACTATAGAACTTCTACCATTAAAGTTACTGTAGTAATACGACGTTACTGCTGTACTAACCATTAATTTTTTGTATGCTGGGTTTGAAGCACATTCTCAAAACACAGAAAATAACATATGCACAATTATATCTGCTTACTGGACTATATGCACAATTAAATCTGCTTACAAGCTATATATAGTTTGTTCAACCTTGCTTGCTAATGTTGAAGAATGATGCACTGGTTTGTATGACACCTTTTTTTTTTTTTTTGGTCCAGCAAAGCTTGCTATTTAGGCAAGTCATCATCATTTCAAAGAAACAACAGAGGTTAGGAACATATGGTAATTACTGAACATTTGGGGGGGAAATGAAACATTTGAGATACCACCCTCTCAACTGCACTAGTAGGAAATGATAGGTTTGTCATTTCCATGCAAAGATATAACATTTCAGAAATAAACTTGATATTTGCCACTGCCGTGCAAAGTATCTATCAGAACACAAGCTTCAATACATCTTTATGCAGAATTATATTTCCCTATTGTGTATACTATAAACTTATGTGACAGGTCATAACTAAGAACCAAATGATTAAAAACATGTAAAGTTGTGGTCATGTGAAAGACTTTTTGAAACTGTAGATTATCCTAGGAAGGAAATCCTAAAGTATGTATATGTGAAAACATTGTTACCAAATGTGGAATAAATCATGTCATTTACATATCTATCTATCTCTCCATCCATCCATCTAGCTATCATATTTATATACCATCTGATATGTGCATCTCTAGGTGGTTCACACAATTTAAAACACAACAAATATAAACCACACACATAACCATAATAATGGAATACAAATAAGTAAAAGGATGAAGGCCAGCCCCTCACAATTTCCCCTTTGATCACTGGCTTCTAAAAATAACTGAATATACATGGGGTGAGGGCGAGAAGAGCTTTTGTAAGGCACTATAGTGAAGTTAAGACTGAAAGAGAGTTCCAAGAATTTTAATAGCTATTGAAATACAGGGATGTTACCAAACTTCTCTCTTGCCAAAATTCACCATGGAACTCATGGTGGCAAACCTCTCTTTCTCAGGGAATCAGATTTTATAAGATACAAGTGATGGCCATGGATTCAATGCATTCTGTTAGTTTGTGTAAGCATGTATTTAAATTCTAGAACGATGCATCGAGATGTGCAGAAAACTGGATTTGCTGGCTTGGCCTGAATCCAAACCAGATTTAAGGTCTAGTCTGGTTTTGTGCCCAATCGAATCAGACCTGATTTGAGTTCAAACTGAGCTGATTCAAAACATCTCAGAACCTTACTGGTAAAGGGGAATCTGGTGCCTACTCCCCTGGAGTTCGGGCCTTTTTCAGCCCAATTTAGGCCTCTGCGCATGCGTGGAGGCCATATTACTGGCTTCTGTGCATATATGGATGTCATTTTACTGAACTCTGAGCATGTGCAGAGGCCATTTGCGTGACCACATAATTTGCAAAGTATATTAGTCATAATTTTTAGTGTGAAAAGAAATCTGGAAAAATTTTTTGGAAGAGAGTATATCAGAAATCAAAGGAAACCATGTGAACTTGGGATGGAATAGAAACCGAGGAATATCTATGTTGCTGGAATCTAGCACCAAAAAAGCATCCTAATGCATATTGATGTTTTTCTAACTTGTCACAATGATTTTTCCTTCACAAGTTTATCTCTTGAGTCCATCTCAAGTCATTATAGATATAAAATTAAATATAAAATCCCGTGCCAATATCAAATGCTAAGGTGGGACATATGAGAAAATGAAATACTTCAGAGATCTAGGTCCTGGGAAATTCAGGGTTTATTCGTAATAACAAACACTTAGGATTTGCTTAAGTGTTGCGGGGTGGGGGGGGGGAGATGGACACCCATGCAGATTTCCAAGCACTAATATAACATACTTGCACTTTTTTTGGTAGTAAGTCTCTGCATTCTGCATTAGCTGAAATTTCCAAAACTGGTTTGATTGGCAGTCTCATCAACAATACATTACAGTGGTATCTCTTCTAGGTTCTCAACAGAGTAATCCTGAAACATAAGTACTGAGAAAATACAAACTGTATGCTCGCAAGCGACACCCCACCTTGACACTGCTTTTGAGTGGGGTCTGTACCCAAACTACAGAGGTTATCAACTTATAACTATGTGAACCAATATTACTAAGGGATATGTTCTATCCTTCCTTGCTTTTCGCTTCCACCACTTTCACTTCCACCACCAAGCTCTTCCTGACTGGGTTTTTACAAGCAGCTTAATGATTTCTCTCTGCCAAAGCAGAGCTTCACACTCGTAATGGTTTCTTAACAACAATGTCAAGGCTTGGCTAAAGTGTATATAACAAGTGGTGTATGGTTCTGACACACAGCCTTCAAATACTGGCAGAACTTCTAGACAGTTTATTTGGAAAGATAGGTGAATGAGCCCTTTCTCACGATCGGAGAAAGGGCTCAAAAGGGGCAAGGGAAGGAAGCCTTCAAAAGCTTACTTCCCCTGCAGATGATCCTTTTGATGAGTCTGGGTGTGGAGATTGCATGCCCAGACGTGCAGCTGCCTTTGCAGCAGGGAGTATCTCCCTGCCCCCTGGAACTCCCATAATGCCCAGCACTAGTGTGCAGAGCATTATGGGGATCCTCCTGATGCTGGCCAGGAGCCCCACAGCCTCCCAGTCCCGTCTGCAAGCAGCTGGGGCTGGTAGACAATTGCCAAAATGAGGTTACGGGAGCATTTGCTTCCTTAACCTAATTTTTTAGGTGGGCTCTGGAGGTAGGCTTGTTTCCATGCTGCCGCCAGGAGTTGAGCAGCTCTCGGCAGTTCTCACGCGTGGGCGAAACCGGGCTGGGCTTTGTTAGCCCAGTTTTGTCCGAGCATGAGAACAACCTCAAGCAATATGACGGAGGTAACCACAGTTGGATCATATATCACCTATAGACTCAGATCCTGTCCTACCCAGTCCTTCCCTGGAAGCCCTCTAGTCCCAGAGCAGACCCTATTTCTCTAGAGATCTGCTCTCTAGCCTGGTCCATCCCTATCTAACACTCTGAGCATGAAGAAAGTCAGTTTAACTGCCACTCTTTGCTCCATTCTAAAGCCCCTCCCTTAGGATTCAAACCTGGGGTGAGGTTCTTTGGGCTTTAAAAGCTGATTGACAGGACTGGAGCTCCTTCCAGCCATCACAATGAATAAGGTGGATATTAAGCTGAAAGTCTATATATGCCTGTCCAGGAATTAGTTTTACTGGATGACCATGGAGTATGGGTGGTGAGTGATTAGCCAGGACCCTTCTATTAATGCTATTACTATTATTACCTGAAGTGGGCTGCTGGCAAGTATCATTGCCAAAGTTACAATTTCCTCCATATATTCCTCTAGCCATGGAATTGGAAACGGAAGGGCAAGATGGTACCCCTCGGGGTTCTGAGGCTGTCAGTTTTTGATCCCTATTTTATATACTTTGTGTGTCAGTCATCCCTTTTTGTGTCAATCTTGATTTATTCTTCTGAAACAATATAGCTTCTGCTTTTTCCCTCACATTTCCTCCACACAGTTTGTTAAATCTCTCTTCTCTCTCTCTCTCTCTCTTTAAAAACACACTAAATATGTTGCCAACAAAAGTTCCAAATGAAACCAACAAGACAGATGGCCAGTTAATGTTAAGTTAACAGAGACTAAACCTCTAATCTCATGAAACACCACTTGTGAGATCTAAAAAAGGTATAAAAGCTAACCGAAGTTGAATTAAAATAACAAAACTGCAAAGAAAAACTTACAAAAGTGTACAACTTCTTGCATTTTTTGTAGAATCCATATTTTATGCTTATGTCTCAGGAGATTTGTTATGTATAGGCACAAGGAAGTGAGAAGTCAGGAATTGGGGTTTTCATATATTTGAATACAAAATAATATCATTAAAATATTATTATTTTATATACATTTTCAACATAAAATTTCTCAAAGCGGTTTACAAAGAGAAAAGGAAAATAGGAAGAGGATCATTTCCTGTCCCCAAAGGGCTCACATTCTAAAAAGAAACACAAGGGAAATACCAGCAACAGCCATTGGAGGAAAGCTGTGCTGGGACTGAATAGGGACACTGTATATTTACACATAATTTCTGGCAACAGGGGAAACTACTATGCTATCAGTCCCCTTGGAACTGGTTTGTGGGTTAAGACAAATAGGTGCATCTCAGAACTTCGCGACAATCATGAGACTGTCCTGCTGTAAATCTGGCACAATACATTCAGCAGGTCATGAACTTGTTCTGGTGCATGTATATTGGATGAAAACACATTTGTCTGTAGTGGGAGGCATCATCCGTGATGCCCTTGAGATGGATTCTGTAGTCTTCATGAGAGTAGGGGAGAGGCTGTTAGACTAGTCTACCTACTACACGCACTTGGGGTTTTTCAGCTGGTTTGGAAAACCTTCTTGGCCAGGTTCACCCCCCTGTGATGTCCAAATTATCAAAGCCATGATTCACAGACCCAACAGGGGTTCAGATTTCTCCCCCAAACCTAGAATGAACCCTCGGTTTGAATTAAATTGGGGGTCCAGAGGCTCCAATGTGTCATCTGGTTTGGCAAGCTGCACAAAGCAGAGTTAAATATTGGAAGCTCCTCCCTCTCTTCTCTGCAATTAGCTGTTGCGGCGGCTGTCCTTCCTGCATTGGAGGAAGCCCACACAGCCACTTCCTCCCCCTTTGCAGTCTCCCAGAGTGCACATTATGATTGTGTGGGAGTGCACCAGGCGACTGGACACAAACTGTGGGTCCATTGAACCCACTGTTTCAAGTTACATCCAAAGGTGGCTTATTGTTGCTCCCTATGTGTGCACAGCAGTAATTGAAGGAATTTTCTTGCAAGATTCCTCAGGGTTAAAATGTCTGTCCATGTTTCTGTATTGTACTTGGATATTTGAGTCCACATTATGAGTCTGTTAAGAATAAAACTGGAAAACAAGAGGCTAGATATTTCACCTCATCACCCTGGCATCTCATATCAATGCATAGGCGTGCATAATTTGCAATTCAAATCTTTGCTGTCAAATTTCATAGGTACGATCTCATAAAAAGGAAATCATGATTCTTAATGTGTTTTCGTTAAAATGACTTATGCAGAAATAATTAACTGACTTTTCTTGAAGCTCACTATCACCATTTAAATATTTGAATGAGCTGATCTTTCATTCCATGCTCAGTCATTTCCAGTCTCTCCACTGTTATACAATTCAAACAATGTTCAAAAATAGATATTTTTGTCTACATTTATCTTTCATGAAAAGAATTATGTTGCTCGGGGAAAAAACCACAAAGCAACAAATGGCATTGTCTTTCTGTCGGTTACTCTGCTTTAAACTGAATCATTAAAAAATACTTTAACAGCAGTCATTATAAATCACACACTGGCAGAAATTTGCTCACTATTGGTTTCAGTTATGCAGATAAATGGCCACTGGTTCCAGAATTGAAAAGCTGATGACATAATGGCCTTTATTATAATGACATAAAAAGCAGTTATCATGCTGATATTAGAATAACTGTTGTTTGATCTAAATAATGTTGATGGATCATTGCATCCTCAATTCGCTCAGTACAGAATACATGAAACAGGGGAATCTACAATGCATTATTGCTTATGCACCTTTGTGCTCTCCATATGTCCAGAGCACTTCTCCACCATCAAACAATAATATATCTCATAAATTAATACACAAACTCACACATATTGCATTATCCATGAACACAGCTATTATTCATGTGAATAAAAGTGCAATGGCAATTTGCAAATACAAAGAGCAAAGTGGAAAGCAGTGTTCCTAGACAACTGCTACTGAAAAGTGATAGGCCATGCAGGACATCAGTGCTTGGAATACTGTGCCCCATTTGTGGAACTCAGCAGGGAATGAAACAGATAGTAATGACCTGGGTCTCATAGCCGAACTTTACATAACCCAGGAGCTCCATGATCAATCTCCTATCTTCTTCTTCCTTTAATCTTTCATTAATATGAGCCATGCAGCACCCTGATTTGGACTTGGGCTATGATTCTGAAGGAGGGAGGCTCACTCTTTCCCTTGTGCCTTTGTCTCTAAAGCTCCAGGTGCAGAAATAAGCTAAAAGGCTTATTAATGCTTGTGCAGTTTAGTGAACGTTATTTGGGCAGTTTTGGGTGGGTTCCAATAATGTCATCCAGTGAATGGTCTTGCTCCCTGATAGGAGTGTGCAGTACTGGTTCAGTTCAAACGGGTTCAACCTGAACTAGTTTGACTGGTTCGAGTTCTAACTAGACTGGCCCTCCAAAAGAGGGGACCGGTCTGAGTTTGAACCGAACTGAACCCGGTTCGAATCAAATTAGTTTGATGGTGCTGCCGCTTTGTCAGGTTAGTTGACACTTTTCCTCCCTTGCTGATTGGTTATCTGCCACTGCTTTCTGATTGACCAGCAGTCTCCTTTCTCCTGGTTGGCTTGTTATCATTCAAATCAGAGTGTTGTCCAGGCAACTTTGTTCCCATTGTCTGGGGGGAGAGACGAGGGACAGGGGAGAAAAAAGGAGGACATTTCAGAATGCATTTACTCTTCCTCTGGCTTCTGATGAAGAGCTCTGGCTCTGCTGGCTGCCTTGTTGTTACCTTGCCCTGTTATGTCTTGCCTGTAGCCTGCTTTCACTGTGGAATCTGGACCCCTGATCTCTCCAGACCAGAGGTGCTCTTACCCCTGGTCTTCTGGGCCAAAGTCTAGGGCACCCACAGCCCCTGGGGACCCCCAAATCATCTTTAGTCTGTCTCAGGTGGTGTAGTCACCCAGACAAGCATGATAATGCTTAATTTGCAGAGAAGGGGGGCCTCCAAAGGCCTTTAGGTCCAGGCTGCAAAATTACTCAGGTGCAACTCTGCTCCAGACAGCTGCTACTGCTTTGCTTGCTGGACCCTGCTGCTGCTCTCTAATTGACCCCTGACCTGTGCTCTTGTGCTTGACCCCTGGACCCCTGCTCTTCTGCTGCTGCTTTGCTGACCTCTACTCTTCTGCTGGACGCCTGGACCCTGCTCTTCTGCTCCTGCTCTGCTGATCCCTGCTTCTCTGCTGCTGGACCCCTGACCCCTGCTTTTCTGCTGGACCCCTGATCTCTGGATAGGATTGGATTACTTGAACCTGCAGGGCACAGGTCAGCAGGGGCAAAAACACCAAGCATCTTGGGATGTCATTGATGTGGAGGCACATCAAATGGCATCATCTGGGCATTCTTGCTCCTGCTGGGGGCACTTGGCCACCTGCTGTGCCCTCCCCTAGCAGTGGCAAGGGATGTGCTCCTGCTGTCAAGTGAGGATGTTGCCTGTCACACTGTGGGTGCAGTAGGTGGTCAAACCTTTGTCGGTGCCTCATAATTGCTGACAATGGTGCCAGTGTGCTAAGGGTTGCATGTCAGCTGCAGTTTGTGTCCATACACTGTATACACTCTGCACCTGGTTAGGATGGGTGCTCTTGGCATCAAGGAGGATAGGGCGACGGAATGTATCAGGCCCCCCACTGCAAGGCCTGCTGCTGCCATGGCTGTTCTTGTGGAGATGTACTGCAAGATAGCAGTCTATTTCCACTGCAGCGAGAAGGGTAGGTGGATGTTCCAGGAGAGGCAGTGTGAGCTTGGCCTACCTGGACACAACATCCCAAGGGATGTTGAGACATGGTGGAACTCCACCTTTCTCTTGCTCCTGCTCCTGAAGGATCAAGAGGCAGCCATCCATGCCCTGAAGAGGAACTGTGGCTTGGGAGTGTGAAACCTGTCCAGCACAGACTGGAAGCTCATTCGTTCCACCCTGTGGCTCAAACAGGGATGCCTTGGTACCTTTCCAGGGGGATGGAAGGTGTCGACCATGCCCTGCACTGATGTCAAAGCAGAGCATTCTGCAGTACCTACAGGAGCCAGTGATGGTGGATTTGGAGACTGATCTGGTCCAATTTGGGCCAATGCATCACCAAGTCTGGCCAGACTTGGCAACAGTTCCCGGATGGTTCCTCTACTGCCCCCCCGACCAGCATCCAGAATGAAAGAGTGTATTCCATGGCCAGAGATGTGCTGACACCCCATCATGCACACCTGGATGCTGGCTTGATGGAGCTGCTGGTCTTCCTCAAGGCCAACCTCCCCCTGCTAGGCTATCCTGAGCTGGATCTAGAGGGTGAGTGACTCATGGTCACCGCACCTGCTGCAACTCCAGCTCACCCTAGCCAACCAAAAACAGAATGTGTCACAGTCTGCCTGTCAGTGCTGCTGACACAAGCTGACACACATGCACACCACTGCCAGGCCAGAATGATGGACTGGGGCCCTGAGCCAGCAGCCATAGAAGGCCATGGTGGAGCATAGCTTTGATCTTGGTTGGTTTTGATATTGGTTGATTACTGTTTGTAAACTGTTTGCTAACCTTTTACTGAGCACAGCCAGACATGTTTTTGTCTGTGAACACATAGTTTCCCTTGAGAATATTCATCTCTTTAAAAATAAATAAATTTAGCACCATTTATAAGTCCTATGCTGTACTAATGAACTACCTCTTTCCTATCTGAGGTTCCCTTGTCTAGTGCCTGTGTCTAGTGCTTATGGATGTGCCTTAGGCTATTCAGCCTCTTCAGCCATTCTGTGACTGGTTGGGTGTCTTCATCATGCCTCTTCTTCTCCCTTTCTCTATTAGAAATTGAGCAAGCACACTGCTTTGCCTTTCTCAACTGCTCAGAAGAAGAGGAGGAGGCAGTAGAGCAGAGCAGATCAGTGGTGGCACATGTCTATGTTAGCTCCCCTCCATTACCTTTGCTCCTAAAAAAAACAACAACACCTGAACCTTTGCTGTTCATGGAGCACTCTTCTACCACTGTTTCTCCATCCAGGCCAGTTGGGGGTAGGAATGTGCAAACAGGTTCGACATTGAACGTATTCAGTTCAACAGTTTGAGGTCGAACCCAACCACCCTACCCCAGCCGTTTGGGGGTTACCCCCTCCGGGGGACTGCTCCAAGGCCCTCAGAAAAAGCCAAAGAATGCCTGAACTGGGCAATTTTGGCACGAGGAAGGCCAGTGGGGGGAGAGGGAACCTCTGTGGACCCCCACCCTCTGTGACCTCAGAGAAATCCCCCAGAGGACTGGCCCGGTCCTGTTTGGGTCCTGTTTGGACTGGAACTAAACTGGGCCAGCCGGTTTTGTGCACACCCCTAACTAGAGATGCCAGGAGGCAGAGTGGCAAAACAACAGTGCACACTCACTGGACACTTGGAAGGAAGAGATGGAAAAGGAAGTTTACCTGTTAACTTTCCCACTCACCTATTTCACCCTCCTCCATTTCCACCAGATACTGGCCAGCAGCAGTGCCCCTGCCTTGCACTTTGGGCCAGTGGCAGATGGTTTTAGCAATGTGATGATCAATGACAAATGGTTGCCATTTCACATGCTGGCAAGACTAATTTTGAAATGTCAACAATATATTTTAAGGCAATTATGTTGTTCAAGTATATTTCTAGGTAAGAGAACAATCAGCCTCTTGGATTTTAAATCATGCAGGACCACCTTTTGTACAGTAAACAGATACATCAGGTGGAGTACATCCTTCATCAAGATATAATTATGTGTGTCTATATGCAGAAGTGGGAGCCCTGTACTACAGTGTTATAAGCACCCTTTTTCCTCATCTGTACATTTTCAAAGCTATGGGTTAACAACAATCCAGACAGATACATGCATGGAGGCCAGAAATGAGCTGCTGCCGAGCTGGAGGGAGAGCACGCTTGGGGCTGTGCCAGGAGGGCAAATGGTGGTGAGTGCCACCACCGCCCAGGTAAGCACCTTTTCCTCCTCTTTTGCCACCCCTGCCTGGCTGCCCCTTACCCTTGAAGGGCCTCCCACCCCCTGTACGAGTTGGGGGAATCCTCTCCGGATTCCCCTTTACAAGTAATGGCTGCCCGAACCAGTTTGATCAAATGGACTGGACCGGCTGGCCAGTTCAACCGAACCAGTTCAGAGCAACATGATCCATTTAGAATAGATTTGTATTTGAACTGAATTGCATTTTTTGGTTCATGCACACCCCTAATTTTTATTTCAAACTCTCTAACATAATTTCCTTTGAATCTTGGATCTAAGAGTTTAACAGCAGTGTAACAGGCTTTAACAAAATTATTTTAAAGCACTCCTTTAAATGGGTTCCACTCCATCATTCTGGAATGTTCAATGTTTCCTATGTTCTCCTCCATCATTCCCTATGTTCTTCTCCATTTTCCTAAGTCTTTACATCACAGGTTTGTTTTTAAAAGGCTGACATCCCTGCAGAAGGGGGGGGAGCCTTCCCCTCCAAGGTCACAGCCTCTCTCTGCATCCTCACTTCATTACTCGGGATGTCAGCCAGTGTCTCTGAGAAGGAAACTGGACAATTCTCACTTCACTGCTGACCACTGGTAGTATGGGTGGGTTTGCCAGTCTTCCTAGGCCTTCCCAGGACATTTTAAAAGGTCTTTCCCTGAATTCTTCACATTGCTGTGCCCCCACAAAGGGAAAATATCTTGCACTTGATATTCCTGGAAACTCTGCACCAGATTCCAGCTCCTGTCCTCTTGGTATGGCCTGTAGCTTGGTGGAGAATCTGCTTTACATACAGGTTCAATCTCTGGCACCTCTGGCAGAACTACCCTTTTGAAACCATGGAGAGCCATTGTAGTAAGTGTAGACAGTACTGAGCAAGATGGACAAAGGGTCTGACTTTTACTAAGTCAGCTTCCTACATAACTTATGTAATGTAGTGGTAAAACTGCTGCCCTGTAACCAGAAGGTTGCAAGTTCGATCCTGACCAGGGGCTCAAGGTTGACTCAGCCTTCCATCCTTCCGAGGTCGGTAAAATGAGTACCCAGAATGTTGGGGGCAATATGCTAAATCATTGTAAACCGCTTAGAGAGCTCCGGCTATAAAGCGGTATATAAATGTAAGTGCTATTGCTATTGCTATTGCTAATGCTAGCCTGAGAATATGCACACTCAGGCCCTACAGCTCGTCTCTCTCTGTTCTCCACTGTTTATAATATGAGGAAGTGTGATGTGGAGTGCGCTGCTGTTAGGGGTGTGCAGAACCGGGTTTGACTTGAAACGGTTTGAGTTAGAACCTAACTAGCCCCCAATAAGAGGGGGCTAGTCTTGCTGTGGGTAATTACTTATATAGCAGAGTATTTCAGGAGCTAACTCACTCCCATTACAGCAGAAGTTACCGTTCTCAGGGGCAACAGCTTGTAAATTATAAGCATGGAGATTCTTGTAAGGTTAAACTAATCTACATTATTCAGAAGTACATGTTGATAGGGAAAGACCTGTATCTAACAGCTGGTTACATGTTGGTCAGAGAAAGACTTAAAGAAACATGCTCAGAGAAAGAGCTAGAAGCATTCTGGGAAGAAGAAGGAAGAAGAAGGCACCCTCAGGAAGTTCCTGAGTACTTTCTATCAACAGAGGGGTCATAGAGGCAGAGATGAACAGGAAAGAGAAGACCCTATCTGTCTCTACTCTCAAGGCCCCTAGTGATCATTAGGGTGCAAAAGGTTGATGTCATCTAGAGCTGGATCTCCAACAGGTCCAAGTTCAAACTGGTTCGAGCCTGGTTTGAATTGAACTGGTTCAAACCAGTTTAAAGGTTCTAATGTGGCAGCCACCATTTTGTGTAGCTTGTTGACAAAAATCTTTCCCTGTTTATTGGTTTTTGGCCACTGCCTTCCTATTGGCTAGTGATCTCCTTTGCTCTGGTAGGCTTTCCTGTCTCTCACTTCACACTGATGGGGGCAGGAGAGAGAGGGGATGACAATGGCATCAGCACATCCTCCAAGGCAGCAAAGCCCAGGTGGGCTCTGCTGCATGTGGAGCTGCTGCCTGGACATAAACCCCACAGCAAATGAGCTGTCAGCAGTCATCGAGCACCACGTGGAGGAATGGCTGTCCAGGTGGCCAAACCTCCACAGGGGCTTCATGGTCATGGAGCTGTCAAGAAGCTCTTTGCGGTGTGACTCCTGACATCTACTTTGCCATTTCTCAGCTATAGATTCCTATGACATTTGGATCCCAGTGTCAGGCCCTTTAAAAAGATTTAGACATGCTGTAGCTCTGATTTCCAGGTCTCAAAATGGGTTCTTGAACTTTGATTTTAGTCCTTCACTGTCCTGACTTTTTCACATAAACTGTGGACTTAGAACTTAGTTTCACACTTAGTATTTTCTAAGTAATTCTTAATTTCCTTCATTTTAATTGCTTCATTTACTAAGCAATGTTCTGACTCATTTCCCCTTTTTGAGGCATTAAGCACTCTGTAACAGTCCTTAGTGCGTCACATGCCTCATCGTGCAAGTTAACAATGAACCAGAAAATACATACTTGGAATTAATTTAATTCTTTGCAGTTCATCTCATGATAGCACCATTAGAGGCATCTCATAAAGGATGGTGCTGAGAGATTATGTGCTTCAACAAGCCAACTTACTGTGGGATTGGATCTTTAGTGAATACACAGAGCTCCCATGGCATAAATCTTGCCTCCCTCACTTCTAAGCAGCATCACTGAGACTTCACTTACATAAAGGGCATAGCCCAAACTTCATAGCCTAAATATAACATAGAGTTGGTGTCAGGAGCTGGTTGATGTACCTGACTCCAGTTCTATGTTATGTTTAGGCTATGAAGATGCATCCGGGCCTTGATGATGCTGACACATCAGGTAGGAGGTCCCAGAGCCTCCTCCAACCTTGCTAAATTCCTGATCAGGAGCATGATGGACTTCAAATTCTAATTTGGGCTTAGAAATTTTATTTATTTATATTTATTATAAATATATAAATTTTTAAAATATTTATATACTGTCCAAAACACACATTTCTGGGTGGTGCAACAAAGAGAAAGAGCGCACACCATTTTTTGATGTTTTTTTTAAAGCAGCTCAGTTTTCTGAACCTAGTTCGGAATTGAGTCAGGAGCAGGCTTTAAGCCATCATTGTTTTAAAGTGTAATGGAAATAGCTGGAACACAGATTTGCAGCATTCTGAGACATTTCTTATCAGGGCAGAGAATGTCCTGAACCATTTTGTTGATCTGTCTTCACCTTAAGATACATTGAATCTAAGCCGTTTAATGCTTTAAAGGTAACTCAAGAGCACCTTGAATTGTGTCTAATGCACAATGGAAATCCAGAAGAAATGAAAGAGCATTAGCTTTAAGCATACTGATGTTAAGTACAAGAGAGTTATATTAGAGAGAGAGAAATCCTTTTTAGCCCATCATCATACTGTTCTGTGAGTACACTGTATCTTGTTCATTTTATCCAGATAATTAAGCAATAAGACATGACAGGACATATATTGTACTATATTAATGTATGCCTCCTAGGATATTCACAACATATATCTAGTATCAATAGAGCTTAAAGCGAATAAATGCAAAGTGGCTAAATATAATTTATTGGAATGAAATGTTGTGCATTTTCATATCATTTGTTGTGTAATGCTTTTCAGTGAACTGAAAGGTTATGGCTATGATCACAATAGACAAGAAAGCTGTAATCATTGTTCTAATGTGTAATATCATTGGATAAAGCTTTTGTTTTGTATGGGCAAAAACCACTGCTCTGGCAATGTTGGTTGGCCCTTTAGAAGAAAAAAATCACAGTCCAAAGTTGATAATGCTATGGGTGAATAACATAATTATAGGAAAAAAAGGGAAATAGTAGACAGAGGAGGTAATCAATAACCAGACACTTATGTATAGAGAGATCAGTCTGTTCCAGAATTTTGGAAAAATAAATACGATTTTCCTGTCTTCTTTGAGTTCCTTAGCTAACAAAGGTTACCTTTCTTATGCTGGAGATGGGTAAATATTGGTATTTTAGCAAGGAATAATATTGGCAGCCTCATGATAGGTAAGAGAAATAATATATGCCGTGTAGATCTGAAAATGTCCCTATTATTTACTATTACTTATTTAGAATATTTATATACCACCATTCAATAAAAAGGAACTCACAGCAATTAAAAGATGGTTCTCTGTCCCACCGAGGCTCACAATCTAACCAGCAGACAGACAGGCAGACAGACACAAACCCCAACAGCAACATCATTAGAAAGGATGTTGTGCTGGGTAGAATAAAAATAATTCCAGTGCCAAATATATGAAAGCCACCACTTTTTAAAGTGCCCATTTAGCAGAGGCATATTTTCAAGTGGTGCAGGGCACTTCTTGGAGGAAAGTCTGGTGAAAATCACCCCCCCCACACACACACACATTTCAATAATGCTGCACTAGTGCATACATGCACTACATACAGGTGAAACTCGGAAAATTAGAATATCGTGCAAAAGTCCATTAATTTCAGTAATGCAAATTAAAAGGTGAAACTGATATATGAGACAGACGCATTACATGCAAAGCGAGATAAGTCAAGCCTTAATTTGTTATAATTGTTATGATCATGGCGTACAGCTCATGAAAACCCCAAATCCACAATCTCAGAAAATTAGAATGTTACATGGAACCAAGAAGACAAGGATTGAAGAATAGAACAATATCGGACCTCTGAAAAGTATACAGTGTACTGTGCTTGATTGGCCAGCAAACTCGCCTGACCTGACCCCCATAGAGAATCTATGGGGCATTGCCAAGAGAAGGATGAGAGACATGAGACCAAACAATGCAGAATTGCTGAAGGCCGCTAATGAAGCATCCTGGTCTTCCATAATACCTCATCAGTGCCACAGGCTGATAGCATCCATGCCACGCCGCATTGAGGCAGTAATTGCTGCAAAAGGGGCCCAAACCAAGTACTGAATACATATGCATGCTCATACTTTTCAGAGGTCCGATATTGTTCTATTCTTCAATCCTTGTCTTCTTGGTTCCATGTAACATTCTAATTTTCTGAGATTGTGGATTTGGGGTTTTCATGAGCTGTACGCCATGATCATCACAATTATAACAAATTAAAGCTTGACTTATCTCGCTTTGCATGTAATGCGTCTGTCTCTTATATCAGTTTCACCTTTTAATTTGCATTACTGAAATTAATGGACTTTTGCACGATATTCTAATTTTCCAAGTTTCACCTGTATATACATTCATACGTTCTGAACTAGTGCAAATAGATGTCAGCACAGACTTTGGTACAATTGCAGATGAGAAGCTGAAGTCCTGATAGAATCAGGAGCAGTATCAAATACTGGGGCATCCTGTCCCACACTATGCCTAAATTTAGAGGCTCAACGAAGCTCACAGCTATTCCTTCTGCTTCCTGCTGTATTGGAACTATAGCAACAGAGATTGCAGACATCACTTTTTAAAAAGTCTCAACTAAAAAACATCAACAGGCAGGCATTGATCTAGATTCCTAGTGCCTTTTTTATACCAAGAAATATTTGAATGGCCTCTACTGTGGCTGACAGTTTTGTGATGGTTTAACCATAATAAAGAGAACCTTCCTTGTCCAGCTAATTCAAGATTTGTGAACCTGATGAAATTCCACCTGGAATATGACTGAACATATACTTCATAGAAAAGCTAAGTTGCTGAATACAATTGACATCGAGGACAGTGTTCTTCATTCTATCCAATGGGTTATAAACTTGCAGTTTAGGCTATCCATCAAGAGGACTGGTGTTCGCCCTGGCTAGAGAGTTGTTTTCAATCAAGTATTGGTGGAACTTTCCCACTCATTTGGTTGGTATCTTCTGTTATGCACCTTCAGATCCTGTGTATTTCCTCTCTGAAAAGGTTTCTGCCTTATACTGCACGTATATCATTATCATATGTTCACAGCCCAAAGAAGGAAGTTTGGGATGGCGTACAAATATGATTATTAAATTTATATATATATAATCAGTTTAACATCTGTATCTGCAAACATTATAGTACATTAAAACTCTCTTGTTGCAATGTGATATACTGCATCATTTTTATTATTTTTATTATGATGATCCCTACCATGTGTATTTTGTGCGATGTTTCACAACAAAAAGCATAACTCTGAAAAAGACACTCAAGTTCAATCAAGGACAATATATATTTCAGCTGATACAGGCTATCGTGAAGTTAAATATGAGAAATATCCTTCAGTACCAGCAGAACTAGTAATTTCAAACCCCCATCAAGCTGACTTTTATTTTCCTGAAATAAATGTTTGAAATTCATTGAATTGCTTCCAGTCGAATCCTATCAATGTTTCAGCTCTCCATTCACGGAGCAGATAACATGATACTTTCCTTTTAAACTGTACTACAAAGGTGCTTTTGCAGAAGCTGGATGTGCTCTTAGGCACCAATGCAGCAGCTGCTTGCAGTACTGACATTCAATTACTGCTCCTCCCAGGCGCGTAACAATGATAGGGCAAGGGGAGACAGTTGTCTGGGGGCCCCACTGCCTGGAGGGGCACCCCAGAGGCACCTCATGTGACTCCCCATTGCCCCCTGCCCAGCCCCATAGCCTCTCACCCACTTGCCCTCTTCGCCGTCTCTCCAGCTTGTTCTCCTGGCCGGCAATGGAAGCAGCAGACAAGCTGCAAAGAGCTCCTTTTCTCCCGCCTCTCAGCTGATCAGCGGGTGGGCGGGGCTTCCACGGAGGTCTGGTATAGGCCTCTGTGAAGCCTGAACTCCAGTAGGGCCCAAGCTAGCCAGGAAGGAGGAGGCAGCCAGAGTGGCTACCACTGGTCTCTGCAGCAGAAGACCCCCTGCTGCCAGGTAGAGTGTGAACTCCTTTTTGTGGTTACCTTCCCACCCCCCCACCCGGATATATAGGGATCTGCTTGCCATAGGGCTTTGATATGGGGGGGGAGGGACTGAGAAGTCTCTGAATATTTATTTTTAAACAGCTTGGAAAATTTGCTGGCTTAAAAAAAACTATCTAAAAAGTCCTATAAGTGGCTTGTTTCATGGCAGAAAATTACAAAAACTTCTGGAAGAAACAGTATTATATTTATTTTATTCATTCATTTATAAATGCACTTATGTTCAAGATGTTTTGTAACCCAGAAGGTCTGAGTGAGAACTGTGAAGCATGTCTTCTGCTTTTATTTTATTTTATTTTTCTTGTGTGTGAACTGCTCCCCAATAACTTGCAGGGACTTCAGGGTAAATCTGGCCAACATGTGAATGCAGCACCTCCATTCCAGAGGAGATGTGTGTTAAAGGGCTTTAAAAGCCTCCTGTGAAAAACCTCCTGGAATCGAACTTGACTGAATTTGTTCAGAATTCTGAGAAAACAAACATAGGTTCACCCTGCATGGTTGAAAGGCTCCTTGGCTAATCTGCAGCGAGGGGCCCATTTTAATCATTCATCTTTTTAGTGTGTTCTAGGCATTAAAAGTAAAACAAATGTATAGTACTCAATGTATATCACTATATATTGTGACGTGTGCGTGTGTGTATTCAGTGAAATGTATTTCCAGGCAGCATACTTATTTTGGAATATCAGACTTAAATCCTTGGGGGCCTGCGGTGTGTGGAGGCGCTGGACTTTGAGTGGGGGGCCCCCATTTTAAAATCTTGTCTCTGGGCCCACTCCAACCTTGCTACGCCCCTGGCTCCTCCCCACTCTGTTGCAGCACAAGGGTCAAATGCAACTAGATCATAGCATGAGACTGATACAGCACATTCTCCTTTGCAATCTTTGATACAGTACATAGGAACATAGGGACATAGGAAGCTGCCATATACTGTGTCAAACCATTGGTCCATCTTGCTCAGTATTGTCTACAAAGACTGGCAGCAGTTTCTCCAAGGTTGCAGGCAGGTATCTCTCTCAGCCCTATCTTGGAGTTGCCAAGGAGGGAACTTGGAACCTTCTGCTCTTCCCAGAGTGGCTCCATCCCCTGAAGGGAATATCTTACAGTGCTCACACTTCTAGTCTCCCATTCATATGCAACCTGGGCAGACCCTGCTTAGCTAAGGGGACAAGTCATGCTTGTTACCACAAAACCAGCTCTCCTCCTAGTACCAGTACCCCTGAGCCTGCCATAAAGGCATTGCCAAGGGTCAAGGGACCCTTGGCAATAATATGGGCAGTGTAGTAGGGTGGCTGCAGGACAAGCTGGAAGCACCTGAAATGGACTGGAGATCTGCTAGCAGGAGGTGTTCCATTCTCCACCTCCACCTGGTTTCTATGCTCTCCCTCCTCTTGCTGCAATCTACTATCAGTACAGTCCACATTGTTGCTGAGGGTTCACAGGTTGCCCTGCTTATGCTTTGTATGAAATCTGGATTTAACAAAGGGAATTATTTCGTTCTTTCAAGACACAAGTCGAGAAGTTGATGACATTCACAAACAAGGGAGCTCTAATATGAATTTTCACTGGCTGACATCCTGATGAATGCTTTGTGCATACTTCTAACACATATAGTGCTAGCCCCCATGCTTCTGAAGTATGGGTGCTATTGTTCAAGAATGAAACCGTTTGTGGCATATGCTTGTGATGCATGATGCTTGTGGTGCATGATTACTGTAACATTGTGCAGTAGCTTCAGCAATGCACTCTTCTGTTCTGTTGTCTGTTCATCCTGTTTTGTCCATTCTGTTCTGTTGCCTGAACACCTTCTGTCTATCCCGACACTACTACAAGTGGCATTTTGAAAATGCAAATGGACAAAAACATTATGAATCAATTTACAGTTCTCAAAATGATTCACAATGTAATCACTTGTCCAATATTATTTAAGTGGGTGGAGCTTGCATATCACCAGTCAAATTTTTAAAGTTTTAATTTAGATACCACTCAAACTACTTTGTTGCCTGACAAGACCTTGCTGGAAAATGGAAACGGGGAAAATGATCCTATTGATTCTCCTGGGTTTCTCAGCAATTCTTTGATACCAGTGACCACAATATTGTTCTGGGGTGGATTTAGGCAGTTTTCCAGTAGCTCCATTAGACACTACAGTCTCAGTCCCAGAAGTGGGTGCTGGGAGGCTACAGTTCCATGTTGTGGCCTTTGGTTTTCAGGTGTCACAAAAATATATCATTCCTCTCATGCTTTTAAACATCTACACTAAACCATAGGAGGGGTCATCTGAAGGATGGGACTAAAATGTTATCAGGATGCTGATGACACACAGCTGTTCCTCTCATTTCCATCATCTGTTCCAAGGGTGATGGAAAGCCTGAATCACTGTTCATAATTGGTCAGTGTTGAGTAAACTGATTTAATCCAAACAAGATGGATGTACTGCTGTAAGGAGTTCTGTTCATCTGGATGTAGGTGTGCAACCTGACTGTTCTGGCCAAGGGCCAGAGGACCTGTTCTGGACAGTCAACTGGAACACAGACAAAAAGCCTAAAGTAATCAAGCAGCCCATAACCAACTCATGAATCCCTGGTGGAAAAGATGGTGGCCACCAGTGCAGGCTCCAAGAAGCATCCCAAGCACTGCTGCTGTTATCAAGTCAAGCTTACTCCAAACTCTTGTGGGAGCTAAGCTTACTTATAATGATGGAGTCAATGCACTTGTTTCCACCACTGTGACACTAGGCGCAGTTATAGGGACCAGCACACTGCATTACCGGTAAACAGAGATAGTGGACAACAGTATGGGTGCTCTACCACAATACTAAGTCAGACCCATAATGTTACTTGGCTAAGGGCCCACAAGGACCACGTGCCCATACTAGTTCTAGATGAAGTTGTACTCTCTCTAAAGGACAAAGTAAGCAGTTTGGGGATGGGATGCTCCTGGACTTGGCATTGTCTTTGGATGTCCAAATTACATGAGAAGCTAGGAGGGCTTTTACCAGTTTCACTACGTTCACCAGATGTGGTCTTATTTAGAGAAAGTGGAGTTAGCTTCTTATGCCTAAGTTACAGCAGGCCCACATTATTGTAATGTGCTGTATGTGAGAGAATTTTGAAACCGCAGTTAGTAAAAATGTGGCTACCAGAATGTTGGTTGAAGCCCAGCAATTACACTAATCTTATACCAACCACATTAATTATCTACTTGCTGGGCCACCTCAGAGCATTTATTTTCTCCACCATCCCCATCACTATCCTATCCAGCAGCTGCTCGAGAACTCTCGCGAGAGCTGCCACACATGGGATTAGTTTAAGAGAATTATATATAAAGATAGTTTCTATGCTCATTTTGAAGTGATAGTGGTATTAACCTTAAAGCTCTTAACAACCTGGTATGAGATTATCTCAGAGATCACCTTCATGCTCAAGCCTTAAGATTGGCTT
Source organism: Hemicordylus capensis (assembly GCF_027244095.1). Classification (NCBI taxonomy): domain Eukaryota; kingdom Metazoa; phylum Chordata; class Lepidosauria; order Squamata; family Cordylidae; genus Hemicordylus; species Hemicordylus capensis. The sequence continues at coordinate 63,442,899 of NC_069659.1, read as the reverse complement.
CAAAGACCCTGCTCTCAGGCCCATCCCCACTAGAAATCTGATGGGTGGGAATAACATACATCACAGTTGTCACTAGGGTTAGCATAATCAGTTACCAAGGGCCCACTGCTGATCCCTCAAACTACCTCTGTACCTATAGGCTTCAGGTGGTATGAAGGAGCTACTCTCTCAGGGCCCACCCAAATAAGAGGAAGTCCATGAAGTGCCATTTTCTGAGGGCCCCTGATGCACGGATCCCTTTTAGTGGTGATGCCACAATTTTGGATGTTGGTCTCTGGAGAGCTTTGTGAGACTCTGCTTCTCTTTTTATTTTTTGATGGGTTCTGAAAAATTTTTTATTCAGGCAGGCATTTAAAGTGTGATTTTCTCTGTTCTTTCCTGTGCTTTATGCTGCCTTCTTTGGTTGATGTTCTGTTTTTAAGATCTGGATGCTGGGTTTTTTTGTGTCGGTTTCATATAATAACTTTTTTGTTGTTTATATGATTATTTATGTAAGCTACTTTGAGTACACTTTATATAAAAAGCAAGATAAAAATGGAATGAATGAATAAATAAATAAATAAATAGTGCTGTTTGAAACCATGTCTGACATATATAAACAAGCAAAGTTGCCCTTATCCAGTGGTCTGTTCTGTGTAGAGAAAGAGTGATGCATGCTCAGAAATAGTTTTAGATGTTTGTATAAAATTTACATCTAAATAACATCAATCCATCTCTCTCCCTCCCTCCATCTCCCCCTCCCCCTCCCTCTCTCTGTGCTTTTTTAAATGACAATTAAGTTTTTCTGGTTTCATTAAAACATCTTCCTATCAGGCTGAAAATGTGATTCATTTCAATAATGTGCAAAATGTTAAAAGACTGTCATGATATCTCAATTTCTGTAAAGATCTTGTTATGAGAATTACTTCTTTATTTTATGTATAGTTGTGTACTTAAGACTTTCCATTTGAGGGGGGGAAAACCTTTCAGATTTCCATTACTGCTCAAGGGAATCCCATTTGGCAGCTTGTACAAGAATCTGTTTGTATTTATGACAATCCTCTACCATTTGTCAGTTAGCCAGTCAATCTAGCTCACCAATCTGCTGCCAGCTTTTTTTAAACCTTAATCACTAGCTTTCAATATAATAATTAGCAAGTGCTTCTCAGAGTAATCAAGATAGATTATGCCTCCAGATTTCCCTTTCCTCTTCTAACTTAGCTCTATCAAAACTCATATGGTGAATGGAAAAGTCTACAGAAAAGGGTAGCAGCCAAGTAAGGAAAGGGTTTAAACTGTGGATTTGAATAACAAAATGGGCTAAGTTCGGAAGCCAATGAGGAAGAAATATAATAGTAAAAGTAATAGTAATAGTAATAACAATAGTTATAACAATAACAACAATAATGGTATGATGCACAGTTTTAATGGGGATGCTGTGGATCTAAAAGAAGCGACACTGCTGTAGAGAACCAGCAGTTGTACTAGCAGCATTACCACAGGTTTTCCCATTTGTGACAAAGATAAATATGATAACGCTGCTAGCACAACCACTGGCTTTCTGCAGAGGAACCACTACTTCTGGGTCTCCACAGTAGTGCCACAAGACCTACCATCACCTAGGATTTCACATCATGTCAGCCTGGGAAGCTATGAGTTGGATCCTAAAAAGCATGCTCAAAAGAAAGGTGCTCTCCTTCTCCTTCTCTGGAATTTCTTGCCATGGGATGTGGTGATGGCCTCCAGCTTGTATGGATTTAAAAGGGGCTTAGACAGGTTTATGGAGGACAGGTCTATCACTGGCTACTAGTCTGATGGTTGTGGGCCATTTCCAACCTCAGAGGCACAATGCCTCTCAATACAAGTTGCAGGGGAGCAAAAGCAGGAGAGAGGGCATGCACATACCTATTTCCTGTGGGTTCCCCAGAGGCATCTGGTGGGCCACTGTGTGAAACAGGATGCTGGACTAGATGGGCCTTGTGCCTGATCCAGCAGGGCTGTTCTTATGTCCTCCTCCTCCTCCTCCTCCTCCTCCTCCTCCTCCTCCTCCTCCTCTTAGAAGCCACATATACTCCTGAAAAGACACTCCTGAGAGTCAGTGGACAGGGAAAGGTTGGGATCCAATGTGGGTGGCTGGAATGTGAGGAAAGAATTCCCAGAACTTCTATGGAAGCACCTTGCATGAGCCAGTAACCTCCCCCCACTTAAGTGGGGTTTTTTATGTTGCTTTGCTCTGACACTGTGCAGAAAGACATGGATTATATGATGCTTGACAAAAAAAATAGTCCATCAAATACGTAAGTTAGAATGTTGGCTAAAGTTATGACATATTCATTTTTGACAACACATTAAAGTTTAGGAGCAGTGCTAAGCTGAAATGGAAGAACACATTTCACACACATATTTGACCCTGAAAACCATGCTCCCCATTTAGTAATTTTTCACATTCCTTTGCAAATGGGTCAGAATTGGATCCATAAAGGGCCAACTAACCACTCCTTTCACTAAAAAAATGCCCAAGAATGCTCACCAAATATCCCCCCTTCCGGTGTTTCCTGTTCACACTGAACCTGCCAGCTGTGACGAGCTAACTCAAGATGCCACAGGCAAACCAGCTCCTGACTAAAGCCAGTCTATAGGGAAACAAAAAATCCTGCCCAGTCCTGAAGCAGGGAAATAGCCAAAGCCCATTCTGTCCCAGGGGAGGGAGGGAAGAAAACTGATAAATTCGCCAAAGAGGTGCTAGGTGAGGGTGTGTGCCAGAGACTTCTGCCAGGCCATGCTCCTCTTACTGGGGATTTATTAATTTATATTTTATTTTTACATTTATATCCCACTCTTCCACCATGGAGCCCAGAGTGGTAAATATTATGTTTATCCTGACAACAACCCTGTGAGGTAGGTTAGGCTGAGAGATAAGTGACTCACCCAATATCACCCAGTGGTTGGTCCTAACCCATCCATGCCTCATGCTCCTCCAGTCGGATGGAGCAGTCATCTCCCCCGAATGCGGCAAGGACTGTGGAGATATTTCTGCTAATTTATGTCCTATATCTGAGTCTATATTTTAAACAAGCATTAGTATTTTATACCAGAGACATTTTTTAAAAAAATCTCTTTGATAAATGCCTGTAATTTAACAAGTTCCAAGTCTTATTATGATTATGCAATACATGCAAAAATTATCTGACATGATTTTGTTTTGCCAGTGCTGAAACAAGCATCTTATTATTAATGATTCAATATAAATACAATCTAGGCTTTTAAATAAATGTATAATAGATGGAAATTGGTATTCATAAGCTAAGTACACAGATCTAAAATAGTTCAAATCTTAATATTGATGGCAAACTTCCTTCCTCAAAAGTATACATGGAAAAGAGAAAATTGCTGTTGAAAGATGTATGCATAAATGATGACATTTGAAAAAATGACATGACCACTATGATCTTCCCAGGCAGTGCTCATCCCCACAAACACAAATTAGAATAAATGAATCCTGATTGTAACAAAAACTATTATATGCTCTAATTCTGTACAAATTTTATTTTGAACTGTTGAGAAAGAGCAATTCTACATAGAGAATTAAATAATGTGGATGTGCAGAGAGCAGGGTCACACTGTAGCTTGAGAAAGAAAGATTGAAGGACCTGGTGTGTCTATAATAAGGAGCAATTACAATTGAGAAACACTTGTAGAAACATACCCAGGGCCCTTGCAGGGTATAGCGAGCCACCTAATGGTGCAGTGAGGAAATGATTTGATTATCAAGCCAGAGGCTACCAATTCGAATCCCCGCTGGTATGTTCCCCAAACTATGGGAAACACCTATACTGGGCAACAGTGATATAGGAAGATGCTGAAAGGCATCATCTCATACTGTGTGGGAGGAGGCAATGGTAAAACCCCTCCTGTATTCTACCAAAGATAACCCCAGGGCTCTGTGGGCACCAGGGCTCGAAATCAACTTGACGGCACACGTTACCTTTAGCAGGGTATAGAAGGGCATTTTACTGGTGTCTGGAGCTCCAAGGGAGCCTGGCCTGGATTTCAAGCCAATTAACTTGAGAACAACTGAGGCTAAATTGTAGGTGTTTGGGGGTGTTTATGCAAACTCATTGGCTGATGATGTACATGTCTAGCATGAATGGGAAGGATTTGTGGAGATGCTGCTGGAGACATGAAAGCCATGGCACTGCTGTAGAGAATGGACACAAGTCTTAGAAATGTTGCTACAATGGGAAGAAATACAGTAACTCTTCTAGAGCTGCTGCCAGTTCTCTAAAGAATATCACAACAAAGGACAGACATGTGTGTACGTACTAGTCAGCCACAAGGCACGAGCATCTCAGAGTGATGGTGGTCTCTGGCTTCTGGCTTGCTTTGTTGCCAATTACGCCTCAGTCGACAGCACAAATGTTTTCTTTTTAGTGCATTATTGTTTCCATTTCCTAAATTAAACACATATTTTTGTCACTCTAAGGCACTAGGTCATCTGATTCATGCTGTATCTTCAACACCAAGAGTTGGCTGAATAGTAAATCTGGAATGCTGCGGAACAGTATGCCCCAAAAGTATAGACAGATTCCAGCCATGAATATTAAAGAGAAGGAAATCTTGCTGGGGAAATTTCTGCATCAGCAGGAAAATCTAGGTGACTTACAAGATTCATAGAGGCTGTTCTCATGAGCAACCTAGGCCAGACTAGGGCAGCCTAGCCTGGGCTAGGCTGTTCGTGTGGAGCACTGGTATTCACACAGATCCCAGCACTCTTGCCCAGCCTAACCCCACTCTTGAGCCCGGCTCTTAGCTGAGGTTAAGAAAGCAAGCACTTCCTTAACTCGGCTGCTGGGCTGGTGTGTCCATGGAGCCGAGGAGACACAGAGACATGCAACTAGAATGCCCATCTGATGGGGGAATCCCCCAAGGCACCACAATCATCACACAGTGCCTTGTGGGATATGCAGAAGCAGGGAAAATGAGTCCGACCCTTGTTGCTCCATGCTGCTCCCGGCAGTACAGGCCGTGTGGAAGTGTGGCTTGCATGCCCTTGGGGCTAAACACAATCATCTGGGGGATGGTAGGTCGAATCCGGCCTTCCCCCCACCAGGCGAACCCTGGCCACACGGCCACATGTGAGGTAATGTGAATAGCCCCATAGTGTTTTCTGAAGCAGAATGTTCTGAATAAATAGCACCCAAACACTAATCATTCATTTGAAATGAGGAACAATTTACACATACCAGGGTTATATGGTGCAGCATCAATTCAGTTGGGGGCCTCATCGTTTTGGATTCCCTTCTGCTAAATTCATGATTTTTAAAATGGTTTTAAAAAGGTTGATCTGAATCAGGGATGAAGACTGGCCCCCAATCTGTATGTACTTACAGACTGGACAGGGAACAGGAGAGAGAGACTTGATGTTTCTGGTACTGAGGGAGCAGTTGCTGTGGATGTTTCACTTTTAAAAAGGTTTCAAGTAGAAGGATTTTTGTTTGTTTAATTTCCCTGCAGCCTGAGAAAGGTGCAAGTTTTATTGGGAACAATAGTCTTTTCTGAGGTTGCAACCATTGCAGCAGCACCTCCAAATGACTATGGTTCTCAAGAACCTTTTTACCTTTCCTAAGACTGCACGGGAACAGAACAAAAACCATTTTGCTGGAAAGCTTTCAAAAAGTAAAACCTCCATCACTGCTCCCTCACTGCCAGGAATAAATTTAAGTATATCCAAGTTGTCTCCTTTTCCCTGTCAAGCCCAGTACATCAATTCAAGTGTCAGGGGAGTGGCAAGGTTGGGGAAGAACGCAGAGACAAAGCAAAGTTGCCAGTTTAAATTTGCCTTGAACAGATAGCGGTTTCATTTGGCGTGATTTGAGCCAAATGGGGTTCAGATCTTTATTTCCTAAGGCCAATCAGATCCAGATGCATCCACCAAAGTTTCATACAGTCTTAATGCATAATTTGCCTTGCTTCATTTCTTCACATCTGTCATGTAGTCCTGTAGCTATCACATGAAAAAAGTGATACATAAACATATATGGTACATACAGTAGTTACTATTTTGATATCCTAAGCAGTATTTTTGCGATTGCAGAGACTTCCAAATGTGACAGTTATCACTGCTAAATATAAGTTTGGAATGTCCATGTATCACTAATTCACACACTACATTTTCTTCTAACCAACATTTGCCCAAGGACAATGAAGAGCAATGACAAAGAAGACACATGTATACATTGGACCTGAATCTTATAGATTTTAATATAACTCAGATTATGTGTAAATAATAACAAATTAGAATCAAAGTTTAACAGTCTAATCCTCTGAAGGGACACATTTATGCCAAGGGAATACCACAGTCCAGAATATTGTGCAGGGGTGGCATAACTACAATGCTATTATTGCAAGCAAAAAATGGTCAGTGTAGAACTGGCAATGACTCATTCGTGCGGCATTTTCAATACATATGGTATGCTATTGCAGCTGAATATTGATGTGGAATGCAGTTAGCTGGCAATCACCACAAATGCTGAAAGAAACTGAAGTTGGTGGCATTCCATATCAAAATAAAGCCAGTGCCTGCCCAGATGCCCTAACTGAGCGACTGCTGGCTTGGGCTGTCAGTGGGATGACCCACAGGAGGTTTGGAGGAGCCCCCCCCACTGTCCCTCCAATGTCTCTGCCACTGCTAAAGGTATAGTGGCCCCTTTTTCTCCCCCCCCCCGTGGCCTTTAGGAAGAGTTGGGGAATTCCACCTTTACTTGTAAAGGGGAATCCTCAAGTATTCCCCTTTACAAGTATACCTGAATCGGCCTGTGAACTGGTTCTTAGAACTGGGTCCGGTCCTGTTTGAACTCTGGCTGGCTGAACAAGGCTGGTTCAATTCGAACTACAATTTAAATCAAGCCGGCTCGCACACCGCTAGTGGAAGCATGAAAGTAACACTTCAAGAAGTTGCTTAAATTGCTACAGGTTCCTAGAGCATTTTCGGGTCCTTTTGTCCATTCAGAATTCCAGTTTTAGATTTCCAGAACTCCAAATCCAGTGTTGAACATGCTACTTAGGAGTCCTCATGCTACTTAGGAGTTTCCGCGCTGACCATAGACACAAGTTGAAGCATTATATAAAGAATTATTTTGCCAGACCAATATAATGTATTGTTACAGAACAGAATGAAGCTGCATTAAATCATAACATGATTCTGTTACAAATAAATCAGGCAGAATTTCTAAGGAAAGGCTGGGCCAAAGCAATTCACTGTGACAACTAATCAGGCTTTCTTACACCCTGATCCTATGCATATTTATTTGGAAGTCAGTTTTACTATATTCAGCTACTTTGTTGCTTCATCCAAATATGCAAGAGGGACAAGGGTGAATACATGCTTCGCATGCAGAAGGTTCCAGGTTCAATCTCTGCCCTCTCCAGATAGGAGTGGGAAAGACCCTCGAAAAAATAAAAATGACCCACAGTCTGACTCAGTAGAAAATAGCTATTTAAGTTCATATGAGCCTTAAACTTCAATATGGTCTTCAGTCTTTGATTTTTCATATGTAAGGCCCATTAAATAAACCTCCTAGAAAACAAGTGTAGGATTGCAGACGGCAAATATACCAAATTTTATCTTCAGGTTGCCCTATGCTGAGAGTGAACACATGGCCTTTTAGTACTGACACTCACAAGTAAGGATCATCACGATTTTCCTAGTCAGGTTATGTCTAATAACCTATGTCTAAATTTAACATGAAAAATACCTTCATTCAATGGTGGAAAAGAACATCCATAACTCAGGTTTTTTTAAAAGAAAGAAAATTGAGTAAAGTATATTATTTTTTTTTAAAAGGTTCAGCATGACACCTTAAATTATGCATGTAAAAGTATCAAATTAAGCAACCTGATTTTTTAGGCTTGTATATTATGTTCTCAAATTTGATACAATCAATTAGTAAAATTGTGGTACAAATTAAAAAAAATGCATATTGATTTTTTAATGGATATAGTCCACATTAATTGAGTGAATAAATAAAGATTAATGAGCCGGGGTAATTGAGGTAATTATGATCATAGAATGGAATTGCCTTTTGATGAAACCCCCATAAAACTTGTTTATGGACTGTCAGAAGCATGCTCTCATCACCACTGTGATGAATTTTATATCTGCAATATGCAGCATATGTTTTCCAATAAATTAAAATGACATAGTCAAATATTTTGATAGATTTTGCTTAGCTTTAATATAAACTGAGAGATAGTTCTGTGCAAGATACTGATAATCTTCAATCATGCTTATTTCTGTAGTTTTATCAACCAAAGTTTACTGCAGATTACCTGATGACAAACTGGTAATTCAGTACATTCTTGAATATGCATTGAATATCATTAAAGCACCTTCCAGAAAAATCTAAAACACTATTTTTTGTTTTTCATAGAAAGGGAAAAATAATTGTTTTAGACACCCATTCTTACTGTTTGACTGTGATGTGTAAGAGACTACAGATGAATGGTTAAAATATCACTTACATGGATATCAGGGATTTAACCTGGGATGTTCTACATACAAGAAGATGCTCTGCCACTGAACTCTTGCCCAATCCGCTAAGGAAAATATCTTACAGCAGACAGTACTCACATGTAATCATCCATCGAATTGCAAACCAAGCAAAATTCTTATCAGCAAAGGGGAGAATTCATGCTTGCTACCACAAGCATGACTTAGCTACCAAGGCTGGCTTAGCTACCAAGGCTCTGGGGCAGGGGGAGGCCCCAGAAATCTTAAATCTGCCCACTCCTGGTATAAATAACTATAAATGGTAGATATAATGATTTCTAAAGCCACCTAATGGCACAGCAGGGAAGTAACTTGCCTAGGGAGCAAGACGTTGCTGGGGGCGAATCCCTGCTGGTGTATATCCCAGACTATGAGAAACACCTCTATCAGGCAGCAGCAATATAGAAAGATGCTGAAAGGCATCATCTTACATTGTGTGGGAGATAGCAATTGTCAACCTGTCCTGTATTCTACAAAAGACAACCACAGGGCTTTGTGGTTGCCAGGAATCGAAACCAACTCAATGGCACACTTTACCTTTATAATGATTTCTAAGTACCTGGCATATCCCTTACCAGATAAATTGGTCACACTGGTCTAGTCACATAAAGGTAAAAGGTAAAGTGTGCCATCAAGTCAATTTCCACTCCTGGCACCCACAGAACCTTGTGGTTTTCTTTGGTAGAATGCAGGAGAGGTTTACCATTGCCGCCTCCTGTGTAGTATGAGATGATGCCTTTCAGCATCTTCCTATATCGCTGCTGCCCAATATAGGTGTTTCACCAGCAACCTTCTGCCTGTTAGTCAAGCATTTACCCCCTGCGCCACTTAAGGTGACTCCTAGTCACCTACACACAATTTATACACTGAACAAGGATGTCATCTGGAAAAGGGAGACTATACATGAAGGAACAATATAGATAAGGGGGCTAACAGCTGTGGAAGGGTTCTTGAATGACTAGAGATATTACTGACACGAAAGGCAGAAAGCTGGATGGCAATCTGGAAATGATTCATCTGTCACTTTATCAATCAACTGTATGCTGCTGTAGGCAATAGTAAATAAGCTGGGGTTTTAACTTTTTACGCTTACTTGTTTTAAAAATTGTTCTTTTAAGTGTTGCAACAGTAAGAAGCATAATGCAGCCTTCTGTTTTATTGGCATAAGAGCTCTCTGTGGAAATGTTAATGGCTCTTGTGTAGCTCATTTGCTGAATAATAATAAATAGTTGCTTCAAAATAGCTGTCACTCGATCCAAGAGCTGTTAATGAAATAATGCCAGCACGCTGTGTGGATCATTGTAATTAACCCACATGTTGGAGTTAAGAAGTTTTGCAATAGAGAATTTAAAAAAATACTGTGAACTTATGAACAGCCAGAAGTGTGAAAAACTATGAAACATGGAATGTGCAAAACTTTAATAGCTAAACTGAGGCAAAATCAAATTGTCCTGAATGAAATCATGGTCTGTTTGGGGTCAATTGGGTTGAATCAGGGCCAATGATTCAGTCCTGATTCAGGTTTTGAAGCTTTGGCTTGGCTTATCCCTTTCCCCCTTACCACTTATCTGATCTTTGTTTAGTAGTTACTGGGCAGGATCAGGAGAGGCTTTACTGTATTTTCAATATTGGTGGCAATGGAGCAGTTTTTGAGGGAGCCTCTGAAAAAACTCCAACTCCCAAGATATGTTGCATGTTTCCTAGAACTGAAGGAAGAACTGGGGGGATGGGAGAGTGGACTTTTCCAGAAGTCTTTTTTTTTAAAGGAGGCTATACTGCAGCAGCTACTGCTCCCTCAACATCAGGTTAAAAAAAAGTCTCTCTTGATCCTGCCTTGTAGGTGCTAAAGAAGGGTCAGGGCAAGAGTGAGGAAGGGTTGGGTCAGCTTCATTACGATTTGAAGCAACCTCTTCACAACTGGCCGAAGAAACTCAGGCTATTCCTAAACATTGAACTGAACTGGGAGCCTCTTCAAAGCACGGATGCAGTCCTCAAATCAAATCTATGGTGATTTCCCAACAGCTCATAGTATTTTATGTGGAAACTGGATCATGCTTTTTATGGTTGCTGTTGATTGTTATTATGTGCTGTTAATAGATGAAGAATCTCAGTTTGTTGTACGTAGAATGAAAGTATGCAAAGCATTCCCACTTTTCAACATCTACAATCATCCCTAAAAGAAAAAGATCAAAATTGCTGGCGCGGGGCAGCTCTATACCCTCTTGCCGCCCCTGTCAGCATAATACCAGAAGTGGCCAGCATGTGTGTGTGTGTGTGTATGTGTGTATCACACATGCACACACGCACCAGCCACTTCCAGTATTATGCTGACCAGGGCAGCAAGAGGGTATACAGCTGCCCTGCACCAGAGATTTTCACAGCGGTGCCAGTGGGGGAAACATGGCTCGGGAGGTAAGTATATCCCCTCCATGCCTTAAAGCAAACCCCCCACCCCCCAGGAGTGCACAGAACTGGTTCCGTGCACATCCCTAATGGCCACTCACTAGTTCATTTATGCTCTGTAAAAAGATCTTTGAGCCAGCTTGCGCCTAATTAATTCAACCTCTAAATGTGTGATACTGCCCTGTTTCATCCTGCTTGCCTCTTCTCTAGATGAAAACTTAAGTTGACTATGCCTCTGATCCAGTCCTATCTTATGTACTGCTAAGACTTTGCCAAGAATATGGCAAGCATAGGCAAATCCATTGCCTGAAATTATCCAGGGCCAGATATATCTTTACCTTTTGCCTGATGTTGCTGGGATCAACTGTGGAACTCATTTTACCCCCAGCAAGTGCAGAAACTTCAACAAGATTCAGAAGGAGGTTGGCCGTATTCACACTCAACACAGAACCACAGTTGAAGGGGTCAGAGGTTCCATGAGTGTTATGTTCAAATGCGAGCAATTGGAGTTTGGCACAGCGATGAACCAAAGGTTTCAGATTTGGACCTTCAGTCTGAACCCTTGGGTTATAGTGAGTTTCATCACCACATACAAAACCACCAGGCTGTATGCAGCCTGCGGTATATCCAAATGCAGAACTGAAGGCTGTGTCCCCTTCAACTGGAGATGAGGGAGGAAGCTCCTCCTTTAACTCCAACTATGATTGGCTGTGTGGGCTGTCCTTCAGAGGAAGAAGGCCTTCAAAGCCAGTTCGCCTCCTCTCTGCAGTCTCACTGACTGCAGAGAGGATGTTCTTAATTATGTCTGAATTTGGACGGGAGAGCAGCAGTGGGGGGAGAATCTGTGGGACCTGTGGTTCCGCATTATGTGCAAATGTGGCCATTCTGTTGATGCTTAATCATGTATCCCTCACTTGCCTAAGTGTTGAGTTATTGCCACTCCTGAGTTGGAAAGAGGAACTATTTGTTTTAAATTCATTATAGGCCAACTTGGAAGGCCATTGACTAGAAACATGAAATACTTTTTAAAAATGATGAATAAAATGCATAAACTATTTTTCAAGGGAAAGTAAATCTGTGAGAACAGACACACACAAAATGGAATGTGGTTTTAAAAAATGGTAGGTCAAGTTTAACTAAACCCAAGTTTAATTAGGTAGGGTGAGATAAATATTCTTATAAAAACAAGATAATTTTTTTAAAAATGAATGGCATTTTCACCATAATAAGCATTATTAGTTGTGAAACATCCAGTTGCTTTTCATTTTCACATAGGTGCTTTGTTGGGACACATTTTAAACTGATCTTAGATTTAATCCTGGCAAATGTTATCAATGACATCACAGCTGTTTGCTTAATAATCATTGTTCCTGGTAAAAAGGTTATGGTCTGTGCATTCAGAAGTCTTTTGTCATGCTTAAACCCATCCACAAACCATTTACTTGAAAACTGTTGAACTTCAGCCAATTTATGCCCCTGAAATAATAAATCAGCTATGTTTCTAGTGCCTCAACTGGCTTGTGGATTGAGCTATTAGGAATTGCTGTTTATAAGCAATGATTTACTGTAACCACTTTATTTCTTATGAGAAAATATTCTAGCAGAGTGAGTGGTAATCTACATTCACAAACTGCATTTTCTTTAGCCAGTATACAACATTGTGCTAATTGATCTTTTGTGTCTGTGTGTCTTAAAGCTGCTTTTTGATTCTTAATTCTAATTTGAATTTTTAAGTAGAAGGAAGCTTGGTGACTCTTATAAAAATGTTTATAGAAAATAAATTACTGGAAAATAATCTCTAGGAGTGCTTAATAGAATACAATGACTTGTATTAAAAGTCTATGAGTTGGCTTTATAATCTTTGTTAAATTAGAAATTTGGAAGCTGAGAAAACTATGTCTCTTCTAATTAGCCAATATTATTTAACACATTCTCTAGAACAAGGTGTCAAACTCGATCAGGTGGGGGACCAGGTTTAGGAACACTGGAACATAGGCAGCTGCCATATATCAAGTCAGACCATTGGTCCATCTAGCTCAGTATTGTCTACAGAGACTAGACAGTGGCTTCTCCAGGGTTTCAGGCAAGAGAATCTCTCAGCCCTATCTTGCAGACACCAGGGAGGGAACTTGGAACCTTCAGCATGAAAGCATGCAAGTGCTCTTCCCGGAGCAGCCTTATCCCTTAACAGGAATATCTCGCAGTACTCACATGTAGTCTCCCACCCAAATTCAATCCGGACGGGCCCTGCTTAGCAAAGGGGACAATTCATGCTTGCTACCACAAGACCAGCTCCACAAGACACTTCTTGGGGGCTGCACATAGCATCACGACCAAAAATGATCATATATACTTAGCAATTCATTAAGCATATTTATTAAATTATTGTTGTTACTAATAGTAGTAATAAAATAGTAATAATAAAAGAACTGTCAAATGAAATGTCACGCAATGACAGAACTTTAAAAGATTAAAAAGGTTTCTCACAGTTAAATTAACAGAAATTTAAAAGATTAAAACAATTTCTCACAGATAAAATATCAGAAATTAAAACAAAATAACTTCAAGGATTTCAATAATAACACACAGTTTATAAAAGTTAATAGCAAAATATTGATCATAAAAAGATTTATCACAGTTAAGATAACAGAAATTAAAACACTCTGCAAATTATACACTTTGGGTACAGCTATCTGCTGTGTGCAGATCAAGTACATTGGCTTCCCATTAATGTTCGTGAGGAAATAGGAGTACTTCCACTTCTCCTGCACCACTCGACATTCCTTATCTACTTTTCTTTTCATCGAACATTGCCACAAGCCTTCCCAGACACTTCTTTACTTTCCACACACTTCTTTAGAGACCTTGCCAAGAAATAGGGGCAGATGTGGGTATCAGATTTTGTGTGCGATTTTGCTAAATAAACTTCAGGGAGGACACGCAGAGAAGAATGGACACAGTAAACTCACAAATACTGTACCCCTGATTTCATAGAGAAAACCCTGTTTGCTGAGAACAGAGCACACAGAGAGATCTGTGCTACAACACATGAAGGTGAAGCTGATGCAGGGCAACATGCATTGTACATATGAAAAGTTTTAAACACATACAAGATTCCCACTCCTTAGCAAGGTTCAGGATTCCCTAGCAGCTTCCATGCCCGATTTTCCATGCTGGAAATCTTCTATGACAGATTTTCAGTAGTGATACATAGTAACACACCGGCCACATTTGTAGAGGAAACTGAGGTTAATTTTTGTTTAAAAAAAATTTAAAAAATTGTAATTTTTGTAATTTTGTAATTTTTGTAATCGCATTGAAAACATTCATCCAACCAGAGCCCAGAAATCTCCAGTTTCAGGGTAGGGGAGGCCTCCCTCTTCCTTGTCGGCTGAATCAACATCCCAGCAAGCTCTGTAGCACTGGCGTCACTAGACTGTGGGCAAGGCAACAAAATGTCTGCATTCTGCAGGGTGGCAGTAGGGATGTGCAAACCAGTTTCACATCATACAGGTTACTCCCCCTTTGCAGTCTCCCAGACTGTAAAGAATTTTCATCTGGGAGCACGTTGGGGGAATGCAGGCAAACTGCAGGTCCATTTGCCATTACGTCTGAAGGCAGCCTAAGTGATGCACACATTTGCTATATTCATACTATATATTTGTGGACAAATGACCAGGTTCAAACTATCATACTTTGGGCACATTATGTGAAGACCCATCTCCCTTGAGAAGTCCATAATGCTGAGAAAAGTTGCAGAAAAGAGAAGAGAATGACCAGCAGCAAGGTGGATGGACTTGGTTGCGACAGCAATGAATGCACCACTGAGAGACCATAAAGGCCAAGTTGAAGACAGATCATCCTGGAGAGAATCTATCTATGTGGTTGCTAAGAGCCGCCACCGACTTGACGGCACTTAATCAATCATTGATTGATTAATCAATCAATCAATCACTTCTCAAAATGCAATATATATGAAAAAATCCTTAAATTCATTGTTTCCCGGAGCAAAGTCAGCCATGAGTGACCACCTGAGAATCAAATGTAGGTACTGTCTGAATTCTTTAGAAAATGAGAAAGGTACAAGTGGAATATCTAATACAGACCATGAGGCTTCGAAGCATGGGCCATATATATCTTAATATGCCATATATTGCTTAACAGGGCACTATAAATAAATGTATAAATAGATGTAGAAGTGCATACGTTGTGCAGATATTTCTTCACCTTCAGTTCTTCATGGAAGAAGGTCTGTTCTGAATGGAAACACCATCTGTTTACTGCCTTTAACTAGTTCCTTATTATTGAAAGCTACAGCTTTTGTCTAATTAGCTGCAATTGGATTTTTAACCTAGGAAGGAGCTTTCTTACATAAAGTGTAATTGACAAAGTGTAGCTAACACTGATGGTTGGGTTGATATTATGGTTAAAAATGTTCACAGCCATTCAGACCATTACAGCTAATGAACACAGTACCAGAGGACGAGGAGAATTAGAAGAGGAAAATCTTCTTTCTTCAGGCACTGCTAACTGTCATGTGTTTGTCTGCAGAGGCGATACAGTTATGTAAGCTGTCAGTGTTTGCACTCCCCTTCAGGGCCATTTCCACATTTCAGGGCACCTGAGTAGCAGACTACTCTTCAGGTCTCAAGTGGGTCTTTCAGGTGGATCATCCTGCTACCACCCCACAAATGCTATGGACACAGAGGCAATGGCGGCTGGTGAGGGCGGCTCAGGGGGTGCGGTGGGTACCTTTAAAAGTCTTTATTGGAGATACTGCCGGCACCTGGATGCCATGGGGAGTAGCAGCACCCCCCGGCATCCTAAATGGTGGCTCTGTGGTCTCTACACATATGCAGTGCCATTTGCATGGTCAGAAACACCATGCTGACCACACAGCCATGGAATTCTGAGCACAGATTACTTCCTGTTTAACCACAAAGTATCCCCTTTGCTGCAGGGAACACTAACTCTTTGTTAGCATGCTGTTTGTGTAGATGAAATGGTATGGATTGGTTTAAGTCAGGGTTTCCCAGGGTTACATCATGCAGATGTAGCTGAACTACAACTCGCATCATCCCCAGCTACAATTTAATTCAGGGCAAAAAAGGGGTTCCGGGGCAAAAGAGTGGGGTGGGTGGTAGTGTCCAATGGATGGATGTTACCACCTAAATTTCAAAGAAATTTGGTAAAGGGGTGATTTTTAATTTTTTGGGGGGGGAAGTTGGCGTGCCTTTAAGCTTTCCCCCATAGGGAATAATGGGGATTTCACCAGCCTTATAACTCCACGTGGGGGGCACCAGGGTGTCCCAGAGTGGGTTGTGGTGGCTTGTAGTGCCCAATGGGTTCAAGGAAGCTACCAGCTAGATTTCAAAGAAATTGATGAAAGGGGTGCTTTTTAATTTTTTTCTGAAGTTTGCGCATCTTTAAGCCTTTTCCCAATAGGAAATAATGGGGAATTTCAGCTGCCCCATAACTCCACTTGGGAGCACCAGGGTGGCCCAGAGCAAGTTGTGGTGTGATGCACATAGGGTGCCACCATGCCCGAAATGACAAGCCCATGGGGCACTGGGTTTTATTGTTTTCAATGTCTGAAGTGTTCTCAGAGTTGATTCTCTGGTAGGAAATGATAAAGGACCCATTGGGCACTACCACACACCACAACCCACTCTGGGACACCCTGGTGCCCCCCAAGTGGAATCATTAGGCTGCTGAAATCCCCATTATTTCCTATGAGGAAAAACTTAAATAACTTCTTTTTTTAAAAAAAATCACCCCTTTGCCCAATTTCTTTGAAATTTGGGTGGTAGCTTCCACCCATTGGGCACTACCACCCAACCCACTTTGGCCACAAAATGGGGGTTAAAATCTTCAGATTTTTTGGATCCAAATCTGGGGTGATTTATTTTGTACCCGAATCTGGGCAATTGAACACAGTGGTGATTTGTTCTGTCTACAAATCACCTTAATCATCCAGATTTGGGTACAAATCGTTTTGTACTCAAATCCATTCGCACATCCCTATCACTTGGAATGGTCTACCTGTGTGGAGCAGCTTTGGGTGAATGACTGAATAGGGCTAAAGTTTTGCCACATATTGAGGCTACTTTCACGATGGGGAAAAACCGGGCAAAAGAAGCCCATCCTGGTTTCTCCCCATCATAAGAACTGGCAGAATGTGGGTGAGACCGGTAGTTCTCTGGCGGCTAGCCCACCAAAGTAGCCTTCCGCTTAGCTCAGGTTAGTGGACTGAGTGCTCCGCTAACCTGGGTTTTCCGATTGTGTGCTGCCATGGCACAGCTCCGCACCATGGCAACATATGAGGAGACCCCCACTGGGGTCTCTCCAGGATGCCCAGCATGCTTGCGCGGGGCATCCTGGAACTTCCAGGGGCCATGTGGCCCTTGATTCCCACAGCCCCCACCGGCTCCATGATGGAGCCAGCAGTCATGTGGGTAGGTGATCCAGCTGCCCAGGGCTGCCGTTTGATCGTCTGCGGGGAGCCTCATTGATTGCCTTCAAATGCCTTCCATGGAAGCAACTTAATGAGTGGGTGTCACCGTGTCATGTCATAATGTTGCTAGGGAGTGGCTATCATCATTATAACCAGGAAATAAATGATCTGGAGGTAGGGGATTTTGAGACCATGACCTTGTCATGGACAGATCATCATCTGGTGGGGTTTAGTTTGACTGCTCCATCTGCCCTCTGCAGGGGTGGTCGGCCGATTAGGATGGTCCGCCCCCGGAGGCTTATGGATCCGCTTGGATTCCAGACGGCCCTCAGGGAGTTTCCAGTGTCTAGAGCTGGTGACCCTGTTGAGGCCCTGGTCGATCTCTGGAATGGAGAGACAGCCCAGGCTGTTGACACGGTTGCTCCTAAACGCCCTCTCTGGCTTGATGGAGCCCGATCTGCTCCTTGGTTTTTCTCAGAGCTCAGGGCGATGAAACAATTCGGACGACAGCTGGAACAACACTGGAGGAAGAGTCGTGACGAATCCGACCGAACACGGGCCAGAGCCCATTTTAGGGACTATGCCATGGCAGTGGAGGCGGCGAAGAAACGTTTTTCTCCGCCTCCATTGCATCTTCTCAGTGCAGACAAACAGAGCTGTTTTGTGTGGTAAAAACACTGCTCCACACATCCCCCCAGGTAATAGGGGAGGAATCATCCACAACTCACTGAGATCAGTTTGCTTTTCACTTTGCAGATAAATTCGCTCACATCCATGCCAATTTGGATTCCAGAGTTTTGGCAGTTCCGGCAGATGTGCCTCTGGTACCATCTGGTCCCGTTGTGTTGGATTCTTTTCAGTTGGTGCGGCCTGAGGGTGTGGACAAGATCCTGGACAGTGTGCGGGTGACATCATGTGCTCTTGACTCTTGCCCTTCATGGCTAATAAAAGCTGTCAGGGAGGGTACAGGTAGATGGTTGGAGGTGACTATTAATGCCTCATTAAGGGAGGGCAGGATACCACCGTGCCTCAATAGCAATAGCACTTACATTTATATACCGCTCTATAGCTGGAAGCTCTCTAAGCGGTTTACAATGATTTAGCATATTGCCCCCCAACATTCTGGGTACTCAAGGAGGCGGTGGTAAGACCACTACTAAAAAAGCCCTCCCTTGATCCCTCCAACCTGGACAACTATAGACCGGTCTCTAACCTGCCCTTCTTGGGCAAGGTGATAGAGCGTGTGGTGGCGTCCCAGCTGCAGGATTATCTGGACCCTTTTCAATCTGGCTTCCACCCCGGGTATGGGACTGAGACTGCCTTGGTCACTCTATTGGATGACCTACGCCAGGAACTAGACAGGGGAGTGCGTCCCTGTTGGTTCTGCTGGACCTCTTGGTGGCTTTCGATAGCATCGAACATGGTAGCCTTCCGGGCCACCTCTCGAGTATAGGAATCGGAGGTACTACGTTGCAGTGTTTCTGGTCCTTTCTTGGGGGGAGGGTCCAGAAGGTGGTGCTGGGGGACTACTGCTCCACTCCGTGGCCACTGGCCTGTGAAGTTCTGCAGGATTCAGTCTTGTCCCCCATGCAGTTTAACATCTACATGAAACCGCTGGGAGAGGTCATCCAGGGACTTGGACTGAGTTGTCAGCAATATGGGGATGACACTCAGCTCTATCTCTCCTTGTCATCTGATCCTAGGGAGGCGGTAGATGTTCTGAATTGGGGGCTGGAGGCAATTATGGGTTGGATGTGGGCTAATAAACTGAAATTGAATCCGGACAAGACGGAGGTACTGTTGGTCAGTAGGAGAGCCAGTTGGGATGAGGAGATTTTACCGGTTCTGGATGGGGTTGCACTCCCCTTGAAGGAGCAAGTACGCAGCTTGGGGGTACTACTGGACCCAGCTCTGCTTTTGGAAGCTCAGGTGGAGGCGGTGGCCAGGGGTGCCTTTGCACAGCTTCGGCTAGTGCGCCAGCTGCGTCCCTTTCTCGAGAAGGCCGATCTGGCCACGGTTACCCATGCCTTAGTCACGTCATGGCTGGATTACTGTAACACGCTCTATGTGGGGCTGCCCTTGAAGAATATCCAGAAACTGCAGCTAGTTCAAAATACGGCAGCTAGGGTTTTGTCCAGAACTGCCTGGTGGGAGCACATCACACCCATCCTGAAAGAGCTGCACTGGCTGCGAGTTCGTTTCCGGGTCCAATTCAAGGTGCTGGTTTTGACCTTTAAAGCCCTTAACGGTTTGCACCCAGGGTATCTGAGGGACCGCCTGCTCCCAAGGGTTGCTGCCCGCTTGACAAGGTCATCTGAGGCTCGTCTGTCGTGCACTCAGGACAGGGCCTTCTCTGTTGCTGCCTCCAGACTTTGGAATGCTCTCCCAGTGGCCATTCGCTCCTCAGACTCCATCACAGTTATTAGAAAGCTTCTTAAATCTTGGCTTTTTACCCAGGTTTTTACATGACTGTTTCTATGCTGCTTCTATGTGTTTTTACTCTTGTGTCTATGTGTTTTTATGCTTGTATTTTATAGTTTTTAAATAAGATTTGTTTTATATTTTTAGCTTAATATTTTAATTGTCATTTTTATTGTGTGTTTTTAACTTTTGTAAACCACCTGGGGGTTGTTTTTAATGAAAGGCGGTATAGAAATTCAACAATAAATAAATAATATTTGTTTCCGTATTAACTGGTATTCTTAGTAACATTACTGCTTATGACATTACTGATTGGACAACGTAGGCTATGCAGGTATAAATGCCAGCATAGTGCAGCCTTAAGCTAGAATGTAGGATTGTACTGCCCATCAGTCTATCCTTGAGTTATTTTTGTTTCCTCCATGTCCCTGTGTGGTGAGAGTCAGAAACGTTGCCAAGAGCAGCTGGTATTTGAGAGTGTGAAGTCTCCCTGTACTTTCTTAATGCTGGTAGCCTGCTGAGATTCACAAGGACAAGTTTGCAGGAAAGGAGGTCTAGATGGAAGGAGGTTTTGTTTCCTGCAGCGACCAAGATTTTCAAATCTTAAGGAAAGTTTTTGACAACGATTTTGCTTTAAAAACCCTAATCCTATACTGAAAACCATTGATTAAAAATATCTGTGTTGCTATACCACTTTATACTACAGCTTTATACTGGAAATGGAAAAGAAGTGGATTGGCAATGCATTGTTAGGGCTGTCAAACAAAGAGTTTTCATTTGATCGCCTTCCTTTTAAGCAGTTGATAAACGAATTTTAAAATACATTTACATATTAGTAAACCTGAATTCTTATTTGTGATGCTGAAGGAAGTTTTGGTTACTTACAATAAACAAAAAGGACCACACGTTATTAGAAAGGAAGGTCATTCTCAGTATTTTTTTATTTTCATTCTCTATTACAATAACACACCAAAGACCAAATAATATGATATCACAAAAGTGCACATAACCCTAGTCCTTTAGAAAATAAAATTAGCCTCCCTGACTAATAACTAAATAGTTGGTTATTTAATTTCCCAATTAAACTGATTTAAAGAATGCATCTCCATTAACTATTGTCATAATGGTTTCAGATAAATAGTCTACAGGTAGTTGAAGTTACTTGGCCAGCTCTCTGGGTAGAAAAGCTGGTGGTACTAGACTATAATATATATAATTTGTTCAAGATAACTGAAGATTGATCTGTTGCTCTGTACACATAAGCATGTTGTATATTTATTTTAATATGTTAATAAATAAAAATACAGCATGCATATAAAATATAAAAGAACTATATGAAAGCATGCATATAAAATATAGAAATTATATAAAAGATAAAAGATACAGCATGCATACAAAATAAATGAACTATTTTTACTCAATAGCCTATTCCTTCTTTGCTGCCCTTTGAAGCAATTTCTTCTCTAATCAGCTACTTCTTCAATGCCTAATTTTAACTTTAATAGCAGTTCATCTTTCTCCTTTTTTACAAAATCCCAAATCTTCAGGAATAGTCTCACAGTGATGTCACAGAACTGATCACATTTTGCTATGTAGTGACATCAGTGAGGTCAAACAAGCCACATCTCCTTCACTCTGAAGCCTGAATCTGGGTCTGTTAATGCCAGAATGCACGTCTGGATGTGAATTAAAATGTGCATTCATGCACACATTTCACTGAGATTGATGGGTAGCATACACATGCTTCCAATGTGTATCCAAGTGCTCATTCCAACATACAATGTCTGCAGTGCATGCACAAATTTTACCTGATATTTTGAACTTTGGGGTTTTATACCACAATGCAGCAGTGGCAGGAAGCATTGATTCAACTGCTGAGACAGTGGGGATGTGTTTTCTTTCCAATCAGCAATCAATTTTGCCCACTTTTGAGTGCCTCACAAAAATATAATTAATAGGGAATGCTTTTTCAATGGTGAAAAAAAATGTTAATTGGTTACCGGTTTGCTTCCAGGCCAAATTTCAGAAGTGGCCAATGGAGTGGCAGTGAAGGTGGCGGGAGATACCTTTGAAAAATCCCTAACTTACACGCCTCCAGCACCTGGCATCCTTAGGGAACTGGCAGTGGCTCACTCAGAATCCTGTGGAGAGGCTGCCCCATCCCAGCTGTTCAGATGGCCACCACCCCAGCCGCTTAGATGGTTCCCTAAGGATGTCCCCTAGAGCCAACCTCGCCAGCTACTGCTGCCACATTCAAAGTGCTGGTCTTTACCTTTACAGCCCTACATGGCTTGCGGCCAGGGTACCTGTCAGACCGCATACACCCATGTGAACCTGGCAGGGCCTTTCATTTGACATCTCCAGTTCTGCTCATGGCCACTAATAGAGATCCAGTTGGCAGAGACTAGAAACAGAGCCTTTTTGGTTGGAGCCCCTCACCTTTGGAACACCTCCTACAAGAGCTTCACCATGCTCCCTCCCTGAGGGATTTTATTTTTTTAAAAAAACCCATCTAAAGACCCCTCTTTTTAGAGGGGCTTGTTAAAAGCGCATAAAATCTCACCCCTGCTAACTGGGCAAAGAGGCACCTTTTACCATGGTGATTCTCTTTATTATTATTTTTTTCTGTTTCAAATTTTTTATTAACTTTTAACAATAATAGTAACCATAGCAATCATAATAAACACAGTTACAAGTTGATTTCCCGTGCACCTCTTTTCGTGATACCAACTATAAATTTTACCCTTATTGTAATATTAATTAAAAACGAAAAACACAAATTTAAACCTTCCACCACCATTAATCTGCCCAACCTGCATTTCAAATTTCAAATCCTGCTGTAAGATCCATAGTAGGAAAATAATTCTTTAAATAAACCAAAAAAGGTTTCCAATCTTCCTTGAAGTGTTCTAAACTTTGGTCTCTGATCAGTGTTGTAAGTTTTGCCATTTCTGCATATTCTAAAGTTTTTATCAGCCAATCTTCTTTTGAAGGCAGTTCGTTAGTCTTCCATTTCTATGCATATAATATTCTGGCCGCCGTAGAAGCATACATAAAAAAAGTTAAATTATTTGTAGAAATTGCTCCTTGTGTTATTCCTAGCAGGAAGAATTCTGGCTTCTTAGGAAATGTCACTTTAAATATCTTCTTCAGTTCATTATATATCATGTCCCAATAGGCCTTGGCCCTCCCACAGGTCCACCACATATGAAAAAAAGTACCTTCAGTATGCCCACACTTCCAACATTTGTTTGAAACATTTTTATACATTAATGCCAGTTTTTTAGGCGTTAGATACCATCTATACATCATTTTGTAATAATTTTCCTTCAAAGCATAACAAGCAGTAAATTTTAAATCACTTTTCCATAGCTTCTCCCATGCTGCCATTTCTATATTATGTCCAACATCTTGAGCCCATTTTATCATAGT
The DNA here is from genome assembly GCF_027244095.1 of Hemicordylus capensis. Lineage (NCBI taxonomy): Eukaryota > Metazoa > Chordata > Lepidosauria > Squamata > Cordylidae > Hemicordylus > Hemicordylus capensis. Next base: position 63,419,662 of record NC_069659.1, on the reverse strand, counting down.
TTTTTTAACCAATTCCTCTCTAGTCTCCTCCAAAAGTAGTAATTTATACATTTTAGAGATTAATTTTTCATCATCTTGACATAATCCCTTCTCAAAATTCGAAATCTGATCTTCAAATCCTACTTTAAGGTCTTTCTTATACATCTCATTTAACTGATAGTACTGAAACCAATCTCTAACCACATTTTGTAATTCAGTTAAAGATTTTAACTTACAATCGTTTCCATGAAAATACAACTGATCTCTATATGTACCCCCAGACATCTGCATATTTACTTCTTTACGTGATAAAGCTTCAATCGGGGATATCCATAACGGAGTTTTTGGTTCCAACCAATTTTTATATTTTAACCATACCCTCATTAAACTCCTTCTTACATAGTGATTCAAAAAATCTTTATGTACTTTAGTTTTTTCATACCATAGATGGTGATTCTCTTTATTTAGCAGGGGGAGAGTAACTGGCCCTATCCACCCCCAGCACAGTACTTCCAGTGACTGTTGCTGGTGTGTGTCTTATGTTTCTTTTTAGAATGTGAGCCCTTTGGGGACAGGGAGCCATCTTATTTGTTTGTTATCTCTCTTTGCAAACCACCCTGAGCCATTTTTGGAAGGGCGGTATAGAAATCAAATTAATAATAACAACAACAACAACAACAATTGGTGGGTATTTTTAAACTTTTTAACTTTCACTTTCTAATGTGTAACTTTTTAAATCTGGTTTTAACTGGATCTTGTTTTTAATTAATTCCTATTGTGCTAAATGTATATTAATTTATATCATTGTATTTAGCTTTTATATTGATTTATTGGTTTTACTAATGTGAGCCATCTCAAGCTGTAGTGCACTGGAAGGGTGTGGTATAAATATTTTAAGGAATGAATGAATGAATGAATGAATGAATGAATGAATAATGAAACTTGATGCACCACATCCCTAGTGCCTTCCCGGGGCATAAAATGGACAGCAGTGCTTCAAGTGCTGATCGAGACAGTTGTCCATGTGTTACTTTACTGTGAATTTTATCAAGATGTCAGGAACCGTTTTGCTGTCTCAGTTTTCTGATGGTCCTGGGCATTTTTGTATCCCTAACGATCTGGTAGTGAACTTGTTATTTGAAGATAAAGACTCTAGTATCTCTTATTCAGTGGCGAAATTCTGCTACATTGCTGGTAGAATTCGGATCTCTCTGGTGTGTGGTGGGACTGGTGGCATTGTTTGAATGCATTTCTTGATTGTGCTGCTGTTTTATTTATTTGATTTGCTGGTCAATTGACCGAATAAAGATGACTGACTGGCTTCCAGTGCTGCTGCTGCTGCTGCTGCCACCATCTGCAGAAAGTGCAACATTTTCAGTTAAAAGAAAAGATTACTCCTTAATGCACATATAACCTCAGAGTGATCCTTTGGGCAGCCCACACATATGTACTGTTTAGCCATATAAACAGCAATTACCCTTCCGCTAATTCCTCCACAGTTCTCCAGATTGCACATTTACTTTGAAAGAATTTGCATTCCCTAGAACAGAACTTGCTTTTAGGCATTCTCATTGTTGTGGTTAGCTTTTCACTCTGAATATTTGTTAGCTTTGATTTTAGTTGAAAAGTGATAGCATAAGGCATACCAATGCAAAGCACTAATACTTGGTGATGCCCATCATATGCTCCCAGAACAAGACCTTTTTTGAGTGCTTGCACAACTCAGAAGCACTACCCGCCACTTCAAAAATGCTGGAAGCATATAATAGACATCGCCAAGCTCTATGTGCATATCAGTCATGCTGGAATAATAGAATAAGCCTCCCTAGATGGAAAAGGTGAAATGCTGTAGTGCAGTTTGAGAATTTCTGTAATTGGAAATTCAACCCCTAAGGCCTTAAAACACAGATGAAGTCAATGCTATAGCAGTGGATATGTAGATGGTATCCATGTTTTCTTTTGTTTTTTTAAAGAACACTGAGTAAAAATATATTTGCCTTGACTTTTCACCAAAAAAAGCAGTGTTTCCCCCCCCAATGCATTTTCTTTATCTATGAGTTTCAAAAATATGTAATTCACGTGCAGTGAATAAAAGACGCTGATGATGGATAGCGCTGCCAAAGTGCCTGTTTTCAGTTCTGTTTCACTTCCTGCCATTTCAGCTGAACAAAGCTGGAAGCTACCTACTGTCAATTCACAGATTTTTTTTTTTTTTAAAAAACAAGGGGGTAAAAGACAGGCAAAAATAACACTGAAATTTCTTTCATTTCCATTTAAACATGCATGCTTCTAATATATTCCACAGTAAAATGTATTAAATGTACAGAGGGGGATCTTTTATCTACAGACTGAAACAATGGGCTGTCAGAAACCACTCATAAAATCACTTGGGTTTGAATAGGCATGAAAGTTAGGGTGTTCCAACAGGTAGCATGCTTGATTAGGGCTCAGCTACTGCTCAGCCAGTGCATGGCTAGTATAGGATAACTTTTCAATGAGCCCTCTCAACAATCTGTAGGCTACTTTACAACGTTGTGGAGATGTTAAGCTGCTGTTTGCAATGTATTCCACACATGAAGGAGTGCAATATTGACAAAGGACATCTTTAACAAGCTCATCTGTTCCCTATTTTGTATTCCAGAATTATGGATGAGTATCAAGTCTAGTCAGAATCGTAACAAAAGGCCAGGATTAACATCAGCAAATAGCAACTTGGATAGCTGTCAAAGGCCCAGCACCCTGGAAGAGGTGGACCCAGCCAGTAAAATGTGGCTGCTGGCAGTGTAGCCCCTCCCTCCAATTGTGTCAGTTGGTGTGAATGTATTTCATTCTTGACAGGGCAGCAGCAACAACACTGTTTCAGCCAGCAGTTGGTGTCTACCATGTTACCCCCCCACTCCATGTAATGTGCCTCATGAAACAGCAAAACACTATTTGGGTATTTTGTGGGAAAACATGGCAAGTGACAGCTGTTGGCTAGAATATTTTTGATGTTGCAAGCTCACCAAGAATTAAAGAAACTTTCATCCGTCACCACAATAAGGGGAGGGTCCCAATAGAAGTTGCTTTGCTGAGGGCCTCCTCAAACCTCATACATCGCCATCTGACAGCAGAGGCCTTCTACTAGCATGAAAGGAAATTAAAGCCTTATTCAGGCATTCAAAAGAATACTGCTCAACATGCTTACAAGTGCCCAAAGTAGGTCAGAAGTCCCACCCCAGCATGTCACTCGCCTCCCTCTTGGTTCTGCTCATGGAAATGACAGTGTTTGTGTGTAGAAGGGAGCACTGTAATAGCAGGCGCTTCCATGATTGGCAGCTTGGATCACCTCAGTCTCCCAATCACAGAAATGTCTGCCATCAGGTTATAGCATTTGCCTCTTCACACAAATGCTGTCATTTCTAGGGGTGTGCAATTCGGATTTTGGGGTGATTCGGCTCGGACCCGAGCCGAATCACCCCCGTTCTGTTTTGTGCCCGAATCTGGGTCACCCGAATCACCCTTGATTCGGTTCGGATTCGGATTTAATCCGAATCTGAATCCGAATCGATTCGGGGGGGTAAAAAGGGTCCCAGGGGCAAAATTTTGGGGTGGGGTGGTAGTGCCCAATGGGTAGAGCCTACCACCCCAATTTCAGGGGGATTGGGCAAAGTCCTGATTTTTTGTGAATTTTTAAAGTTTTAGTGACTTTGGGGCAGTTCGGGGGCATAGCATGGGAGTTGGGCAAAAGGAGTGGGGTGGGGTGGTAGTGCCTAATGGGTGCAGGCTACCACCCCAATTTCAGGGGGATTGGGCAAAGGGATGATTTTTGGTAAATTTCTGAAAATTTCATGTCTTTGGGGCAGATTGGGGCATATTGGGGCAGAAAGTGGGGGCTGGGGCAGAATAGTGGGGTGGGGTGGTAGTGCCTCATGGGTGCAGGCTACCACCCCAATTTCAGGGGGTTTGGACAAAGGGGTGATTTTTTGAGAATTTTTGAAGTTTTGGTGACTTTGGGGCAGTTTGGGGGCAGAAAGTGGATCTGCCCCAAAATAGTGGGGTGGGGTGGTAGTGCCTCATGGGTGGAGGCTACCACACCAATTTCAGGGGGATTGGGCAGAGGGCTGGTTTTTTGAGAATTTTTGAAGTTTGGGTGTCTTTGGGGCAGATTGGGGGCAGAAAGTGGATCTGCCCCAAAGGAGTGGGGTGGGCTGGTAGATAGTGCCTGATGGCTGGAGGCTACCACCCATCCCCAATTTAAGAGTGATTGGGCAGAGGGGTGAATTATGGTGAATTTATTTGTATGAGGTTTGTCTTCATAAGGTGAAGTGTGCTAAATTGATTACTTCCTCATATTATTCATAGTAAAGGAAAGTGTGAAAAAGTGAAAGTGGGGTCATGAGAGTTGTTTAATTGAAAAAAATCTCATTTGCTATGATAGAATGAGAATTCACACCTCAGAAGTTTTTTCTGAGGTGTGAATTCTCATTCTATCATAGCAAATGAGATTTTTTTCAATTAAACAACTCTCATGACCCCACTTTCACTTTTTCATACTTTCCTTTACTATGAATAATATGAGGAAGTAATCAATTTAGCACACTTCACCTTATGAAGACAAACCTCATACAAATAAATTCACCATAATTCACCCCTCTGCCCAATCACTCTTAAATTGGGGATGGGTGGTAGCCTCCAGCCATCAGGCACTATCTACCAGCCCACCCCACTCCTTTGGGGCAGATCCACTTTCTGCCCCCAATCTGCCCCAAAGACACCCAAACTTCAAAAATTCTCAAAAAATCAGCCCTCTGCCCAATCCCCCTGAAATTGGTGTGGTAGCCTCCACCCATTAGGCACTACCACCCTACCCCACTATTTTGGGGCAGATCCACTTTCTGCCCCCAAACTGCCCCAAAGTCACCAAAACTTCAAAAATTCTCAAAAAATCACCCCTTTGTCCAAACCCCCTGAAATTGGGGTGGTAGCCTGCACCCATTAGGCACTACCACCCCACCCCACTATTCTGCCCCAGCCCCCACTTTCTGCCCCAATATGCCCCAATCTGCCCCAAAGACATGAAATTTTCAGAAATTTACCAAAAATCAGCCCTTTGCCCAATCCCCCTGAAATTGGGGTGGTAGCCTGCACCCATTAGGCACTACCACCCCACCCCACTCCTTTTGCCCAAATCCCATGCTATGCCCCCGAACTGCCCCAAAGTCACTAAAACTTTAAAAAATCGCCAAAAATCAACCATGAACCGAATCACCCGAATTTTTTGTGCCTGAAATTCGGGTGATTCGGCTCGTGCCCGAAAAAATTCGGGGGGCATCGTGGGTGATTCGGTTCGGCCCCGAATCACCCGAAATTGTTCGTTTCGGGCACAGATCGTTCTGTGCCCGAAATTTTTTGCACATCCCTAGTCATTTCTGGGAGCAGCAATAGGAGGGAGATGAGTGACACACATGAGTGTGTCATGAGTGTGGGACTTCTGGCCTGCTTTGAAAGGCTGAAATTACAGCCTCTGTTGTAGAAGAACAACTGAATAGGGCTCAAGATTATTCAGGGAGGAGACCTGGTCTTGTAGCAAACATGAATTGCCCCCTTTAGAACATAGGAACATAGAATTGTCCCCTTTGGAACATAGGAAGCTGTTGTATACCAAGTCAGAACATTGGTCCACCTAGCTCAGTATTGTCTACAGAGACTGTCAGCAACTTCTCCAAGGTTTGCTAAGCAGGGTCCATCCTGTTTGCATTTGAATGGGAGATTACATGTGTGAGCATTCTAAGATATTCCCCTTAGGGGATGGGACTGCTCCGGGAAGAGCACCTGCATGCTTGCATGCAGAAGGTTCCCTCCCTGATGTCTCCAAGATAGGGCTGAGACATACCCCTGCCTGTAACTTTGGAGAAGTTGCTTCCAGACTGTATAGACAATACTGAGCTAGATGGACCAATGGTCTGACTCAGTATATGATAGCTTCCTATGTTCCTAGGTAAGACTCAGGCCAACCACTGGTAAATGTACTTCCATTGTTGCAACCCTCTGCCTTGAATGAGGAGCAGCCAGTGAGGGCAATGCCAGGGCAGCTGCAAGAGGCACCTTTAAGGAATAATAAGCAGGTGCTTACAAGCGGTGCTTGGCTGCAGCATTCCCCTGGTCACTGAGCGTGTGCTCCACGCATATGCAGAGGCTAGGGCCATGCTGTGGCCATGCCAGATGCTGGGCGGAGCACTGCCGCCTTATGCAAGATTGCGGGCAGAGCGTGGCAGCTTGCAGGTGCTGCTTACATGCTTGTAAACATATGCTTCTTATTCCTTAAAGGTGCCTCTTGCCGCCATCCCGGGGTGCTGCCCTCACCAGCTGCTCCTGCCCTGAATAGAACATCTATGTCACATTCCTCAGTCAACGTGGCACTTTGCAGGTGTGGATTGAGTGTAAAATGGATCTGGGGAGTGAACAGGATCTTTTATTGCCCCATATATATAGCATCCAATGGGCTACATTATGTAGCATCCTATTATATTCCATTATGTAGCATCCAATGGAACACTATAAACAGGTTCTGGCCTTTTTGAATAGTGAGGCATAAGGCAAATTATAGAGGTTTACTGGGAAGTGAGGCACAGATAGCTAGCTTTATCCCTCTGCTGATGGGATTTCTTTTCAGTTGCATGATGCACATAATCGTTTCCACTGTGGTACTTAAAGCCAGAAGATGCCATTTGGATGCCAGAATGGGCATGACATTGTATCACTATTCTCTTGAATTCCCCTCCCATCCATCCACATTGGTTAATCTAAAGTTTCTCTTCTGCAACTAAAGTACTTTTGTGACCAAGTGATAATTTCTTCCAATTATATCTCAATTTCTGCTCTGCAGATTACTGCAGTGAGTTTTACGCCATGAAAGCAAACCCAAGCCTGCCTAGAGTTCGACTGAAGTACCCACACATCAGGCAGTCCTGGGAATTAGTTTGCAAACAAGAAACATTGCTTGGCATGGCAGCAATTTTAGGCTTCCTCGAACAGGATGTCAATCATGCTGTAGAATATTTTCCTGAAATATGTTTCTGTGATATGAATAAATGCGCACTGAGCTTTGAGCAAGATTGACAAACCTGAGATTTTTACAATTTCATGGATGTAGTTAGTAAAGTGAGGACATGTGCACAACTTTGCCCAAGACTGTGATTATCTGCTCTTAATTCAGGCGATGTTATGTTGCCAGATGTTGTGCTTTAATTTTCGGTTGTAGACTAGCACTATTTCTAGCCATTTGATTATTTGGAAAAACCAAAGCCACTTCTGCTTTGCATTTGAAGTCCAGTTTTGCTCTCAGATTCTAACCCCTGGCAATACTATTACCAGTTTGACACGACATTTGCAGATAAACGACTTGTCAGAGTTCATTTATGTTTCAAAACATTTGGCAAAGAGTGACAGCTGCACAAAGCTTATAAATTGACAATGCTTTATCTCAATGAAATAAAGCAGCTTCCCATGGGGGGAAATATGCGAAATTAAACCTTAGGCAGTCAGATAAGTTTAAAAAAAAAATAAAAATAAAAACCACCTCTGATTTAAAATATGATTGTGCACCAAATAAGAGGATTAGTTCCAGAAGTCAGATAATGCCAGAGGAAAGGAGATACTGAGACTTGCCCCTCGGAACCAGAGAAGAATTCTAGATGGCTATCAAGAGCTCTGTAACAGGAAATCCTTTCTTTGGGATGGAAAGGAGACCTGATTGCGATCACTTTTACATTTATATAATTAAGCTCCATAGCTGATTTCTGCCCTGCTCACAAAAGAAGATTTATTTCCCAAACGTGATTAATATTCTACTGCTATACTGTAAAATTCCAGCTTTGAAAATAAATATTTTCAAAAATATTTTGAAATAAAGCCACAGATAGAAATGAAGGGGGGAGGAATATGAATATACAAATAAATAAAAACAAAAAACATTTGAGAAACTGAATTAATATTTATTTAAATTGTGCTGCTGAAAACCATGTTCCTGTTAGGGCTGCTAATCAACCTATTACTGTATAATTCTTTCTCAAATGAGTCCTTGACAGTAACTATACTACAGTGAGTGTTTTGAAATATTAAGACTGGAGAAGTGAAAGGCATGGCTCCATAACCTTGTCCCTTCTGGAGGCTTTACACACAGGAATCCACTTAAGAGGAGAGTATGTACATTCACACACCACCCAAACTTACCCCGAAGTCCCTTCGAGATTTTTGGACCCACTCCACACACAAATCGGGCTTTATGATATGAATTCTAGCTTATCTCGATGTATTTCTGGATTTTTAAAATGTTGGTTTTAAGATACTTTTTCTGAAAACACTGGAGCAAATAGGGAGCGGCACTGACATAGAATCATTAGCATGATAAGAGTGATGTTCTCTTTAGAAATGCAGATATCGCTCTTTAGGAAGCTCTCCCCCCCACCTCGCACATTGGCTAGAAGGAAAACACAGAGCATGCCATGTGAACTTGTTTCAAAACAAAATCCAAGAATAGAGGGGAGGGGCTGCTTCCCTCAAGTGTCATCCGAAGTGGCTTCACTCAACATTTACCCCGAAGCATGAAGTCATGTGCGAATAACTCCCTGCAGATGTTGAACTGCCATCATCCCTGACCATTGGATATTATGTGTCCAACAATAGCTGGCGGGCCAAAGTTGTAAAGCCCTGGACAGAGGATAGTACTCCTCAATAACCATTTTGTATTCAGGCACCGTGAATTAGCTATGAATGGTCCTTTAAGTATACCACAGCCTCCAGACTCTCCTTCTCTCTCTTCATTTGAATTAGGATAAATCTTGCCACAAGCAAGCATTAAGAGCCACGCATAAACTGGGAGCTGTATACAACTTTATTTAAGAAACTTGTTGTGCTCAGACTAACATCTTTGTGGAGCCTGAATGAGAATTCAAGATTCAACAGACAAAAACAATGGCTGACATCCACGCTGGTGCTACATGGGAGGTAGTGGTGCTCCCGATGGCTTCAACTAACTCAGCAGCAGCAATTACAAAGTAGGAGGGGTGAATTTCTAGAGAAAAATGATAATGATGGACTTTTTAAAAACATCTGTTCTTGGTACTAACGGGGTATGTTGTTAACTGCTGCTATTGTTTCAGTTTGATTTTGTGAATGGATCAAAGGTGGGGGGGGAATACAAAATCCCTCCTCTAGCTCTGAGGAGTCCCAGGTAGGCTGCCTCCATCCACTTTTTTATAGAGCAGATTCACCCTTCCAGGGGATAGATAGATACTTTATTTACGGCCAATGGCCAAAACAAAACAACAACACAAAGAATAAATTCCAGCATTCATCTTTAATGCAGTCATTAACTTTAGCATCAATCAATGAATTACGAATTCTAATTGAGATGTAACAAAATTTTGCTACAACATGAGAGATGCAAAGTACATTATCTTCAAGTAAAAATTTCACCAGAAAATCATCTGATTGATGTTGAAACCTCGAAAGAAGTGGCAGAATCAAATGACATCTAATGTTACTGTAGAATCTACAGCGTAATAAAATGTGAGCGATTGATTCAGATTCACCCGAACCACAAGGGCACAAGCGAGCCTCCAGGGATAGATGTTGAAATCTCCCCATTAATACAGCTGAAGGAAAGGCATTAAAGCATGCTCTTGAAAAAGCCCAGTGGAACTTTCTGACAGCTTTGATAGACAAATATGAAGCCGGGGGAAAACCCACCCTGGCCTTAAACTGACTGTAAAATGCCGGCAGACAAGCCAACTGGTTCTGAAACTCCATATCATTTAGACATTGACGAACTAATTTTTTTGCATTCACTAGGTCAGTTTCTAATAAAAATTCAGGATCTAGGCCAATACTGGGAAGTTTATCCTTAATCGTTACCAGCCAAATAGGCCGGGGTGTAGCCCAAAGAAATCCAGGCACAAGTCCCACTGGCTGGAGGTGAAGCTTCAGCCAGTAGAAAATAATCTGCCACCATGCCCTCATCTCAATCCTCCACAACCCAGCCTCCTGTATTGCACCACATTAGGGATGCATCTAGGTGTACCAAAAAGCGCTCTTAGAAAGCCCGACTGTACCCGCTCTAGGTGCATAAAACTATCAAAGGGGCCCAGTTGGACTCCATACAAAAGTTGCGGGACAGTTTTAGCGAGGAACAATTTAATGGCAGCAGGAATATATCCTCCGCCCTACACATGGTGAAGTCTCAGAATAGGTACTGCTCTTCGTTGAGCCAGATCAGAAACCATTCTAGCATGGGTGTGTTGCCTGTTGTTATATTGAAATATCACACCAAGATAGTTTATTTGCTTTACTTGTTCGACTTGATGTCCCCCAACAGGGACATCAAATGATGTCCATCTAAAACTCTTAGCTTTATTGTTAAAGCAAACTATTTTCGTTTTGGAATAATTGATGACCAGCTGTTCCTCCTGACAATATGTTACCAAAGCCCCCAGAACTCTTTTAAGGCCTAATCTAGTTTTGGAAAGAATCACTGCATCATCAGCATACATCAATAGTGGCAGCCTTCTGTTTGCTAATATAGGGGCAAAAGTATCCAATTTCTGTAAATGCTTAATTAAATCGTTTACATAAAAATTAAACAAAAAAGGTGCAAGTATACACCCTTGTCTCACACCTTTTGTAGTTGGGATTGCTTTAGATAAGTGACCAACAGAGTTCAAATGAACACAGATAGAAGAGTTCTCATGTAACTTATAAAGTAACAGTAAAAGCCGCATATCAATTGATGTATTAGCCAATTTTGCCCACAATAAATTTCTAGAAATAGAATCAAAGGCTGAACGAAAGTCGACAAATGCAGCAAAAAGTGACCGTTTACCCAAGGAAATGTACTTTTCAAAAAGATGTTGCAGGATTAAACAATGATCTATAACTGATCTGCCCTGTCTAAAGCTGGCTTGCTTATTTTCTAATAAGCCTTCCTGGTCCAGCCAGGAACATAATTTTATGCATAGATGTTTCGCATATAATTTGCATATTATATTTAAGAGACTTATTGGTCTGTAGTTGGATGGATCTTCTCTTCTCCCTTTCTTGAAAACTGGGACAACAATAGCCATACCCCAGTCCTTTGGGATGTGGGCCCTCTGATCAATCTAAGTGAATAGAGCAGCCAACACAGGAGCCCACCAGTCAACATGATCTTTCAGAAGCTCAGGAGGAATAAAATCATTTCCTGGGGCTTTCCCGCCTTTAAGTTGGGAAATCAGTTGCTTGATCTCTTGAGGAGATACAGCAGGCCACTGAGGCAAATCTCCTAAAGGTAGATCCAAGCAGAAGTGCACACTCTGATCAGTATATAGGCACGCAAAGTGCGACTCCCAAATTTCCGTTGGGATTAAAGAATCCCTGTTATCACTGGGGAAATTGGGAGGGGCAGAAACTAGTCTCCAAAAACCCACTGAATCCTTATTCTTGACTGTATTAAGAAGCAATAGCCAATTTTCCTGCATGGAGGCTTTTTTCTTGCTCCTCAAGAGCACCTTATAGGCTTTTTTTTTCTTAGCTAGTTCCAATTTCAATAACAGGGTTGGATTATTTTTAAACTGAACAGAAAAAGAGACCAAATCCCTTTTTGCTACTATGCAATCCTGATCAAACCATTTTGGGGGGAGTCTGGGTCTGCGAGAAGGATAGACATGACATATTCTAGTCAAAAACAGTTTCAAGCATTGTACAAGCACATCATAGGCAGAGAGGATCAAAGGAACACCTTGATCATGCAAGATATCCCAGCCTTAGAATTAAGCCATCCACAAACAGCTTGCTCAGACTGTCTGTTCCATTTTACTCTAATCAGCCCAGAGCAATCAGAAGAACTTGAAGATAAAAAGCTAGAAGTTCCATGACTGTGGTCTGTAAATTTGCATGTCAGAGTAAGTGGGTAATGGTCACTTTCAGGTCTAGCTATAACCCTAAGCTCCTCTATCTTCACAACTAGGTCACAAGTAATCAGAAAATAGCCAATAGTAGAGAATTTAACACCAGAACAAAAAGTAAATTGGCCCAGGCAATCCCCAGGAGCAGCTCCGTTCAGGATAATCAGATCTAAATTATGGGCCATCTGACCCAAACATAGCCCTGCAAAATTTCCAATTGGATCGATAGAGAGATGTGTGGGGAGACAAGAGTTTGTGTTTCGTGAGGGAGGCCATAAAGATAACTTTCCATACAATGAAGCACCATCGGGCCCCAATCTCACAGGGGAATATTCTAGGGGAATAAAGTGGAAAATCCCTCCCTACAAGAAAGGCTTGAGCAGTCTTAGGCCTTCCAAAGCATGTGACTCGGGCAGGGCCCAATAAGGAGTGACATTCTTTAACAACAACAGGCATTTATGAATAACTGGATGATCAGGAAAACAAGAGACATCAGCAATCACTACTTCCATTCAAGTAAACTCCTTCCTCAGGAGCTACAAGAACCATGCAGTCAGATCCAAGCACTTAAACAAAATAAATGGTCTGATGCATCTAGTAAACTGGTCCCTATCCTTCCTACTTACTTCCAGGTAAGGAACTCCCAGTTGATTCCCAGCCCAAGGCTGTTAGACTCCTTTTGTCCTACAGTAGTTGCTGTTTCAGATGTCCTTCAGAGGCCTCCAGGGAATACTCTAACACATGCCTCCCCTACTCCTCTATAGGCTGTTCTCCAGTATAAACATTGTATAGGCATACAATGTTTTGTATGCCATTTTATATATACTTTGTCAATTTTTTGTTTCAACAGAAAATGTCAAACGAACAAGATACAATGGTAACCTTTTCAACATTCATTTGGCATACCTGTACTCTTTTAAAAGCCACATAAAGTACAGGTTCACACATGCATGTTTTTCTCTTGATAATTGCAGTATCAAGTGGAAATTTCATGTATTATGAATGCAGTATATGAACTGTTACAAATAAAACAGAACAGAGAGAACTTTTTATCAATTCTGTCTGAACACAATGAGTACAATGCAGCATTATGTGTTGGATTTTTGATTGATTGATTAAGTGCCGTCAAGTTGGTGTCAACTCTTAGTAACCACATAGACAGATTATCTCCAGGATGATCTGTCTTCAGCTTGGCCTTTAAGGTCTCTCAGTGGTGCATTCATTGCTGTCATAATCGAGTCCATCCACCTTGCTGCTGGTCATCCTCTTCTTCCCTTTCCTTCAACTTTCCCCAGCACTATGGACTTCTCGAGGGAACTGGATCTTTGGATAATGTCCCAAAGTATGATAGTTTGAGCTTGGTCATTTGTGCCTGGAGTCAAAATTCTGGGTTGATTTGTTCTATGATCTATTTGTTTGTTTTCCTGGCTCTCCATGGTATCCTCAAAAGTCTTCTCCAGCACCAGCAAATCCAGTGTAGGAGTTTGTCATGATTAAATTCATTTGGTAGTATCTGAACTAAGCTAATCATGACTAAATTCCACTGAAATTAATGGAACTTAAATTATTCACGATGATCTCATCTCATTGATCACTATGATGCTTAGTCATGACTAACTTAAAGGCTGTTCACACAAGCAGCTCTGTCCAGGCTTGTGCAATCTACCTGGGCAGGGCTGCTCATGTGTCCTGCCAGGAGTGAAGCCAATCCTGGCATTGCCCTGCCAGGTAGCTTGGGGTTTCCCCCCAGGCTTTTACTGAGGTAAGAGGGCACACAGGCATGTGCCCACTTACTTCAGTTCCCTGTCATATGTCTACTCAGGCTGTAGGCAGCCCAAGTAGACACAGAGCCAGGTGCCTAGAGCACCTGGCTCACAGGGAAATTCCACAATGCACCACACTCCTTGTGCAGAGCATTGTGGGATTTCTGGAGGCCAGGCTGGATTTCCCTAGCTTCTAGAATGCTGCACAGCTCTCAGCAGAGCCGCTTGTGTGGATGCACATGCCACACCCACACAACCAAGCGTAGCAGAGGGATCATCTGGGGGAAAGGTAAGATTGATCTTTCCTTCCCCACTTCCGCAAGCTCTCCCCACTCTGCTTTAAGGTTGAGAATGACCTTTTTATCTGAATGCTATCTGTTGAAAACCATGGGATGGAACTGAAAGCTAATGCAGATATTACCTCATGATGGTTGGCATTTTCACATGATTTTGGGTTTGTTTGTGACACATACAATGTGCATATGGCATGTTGAGTCTTCTGCTTTGCATTTCAGGAATCCATGTAATAAATTCCATGATGATCTGGCATGCTAGGCTTCTGTTGTGGTATATTATGATTATTTGGACACTCCTTGTTTTGATGTTCTTAGTGTGCCTGAGCAGTTTGTTCAGCTGCCAGAATGGCTGGTCTTGTAGTGATTAAAGTTCTATTGTTGACTCTTAAAGTACTGGTATTCTTTATGTCAGTAGTTGTGTAAAACAGCACTAGGAAGAGGGTATAGTATATCTTTTTTCAACAAGCGTTGTGTCATGCAATATTTTCCAAAGAAGGAGAAAACAGTTTTAGAACACCTTCCACAATCAAACCTATCAGACAATAGAGTATTGTTAAAAATGAAGAACATGTATTGTAACAATCCATTGAAGTTACCATATCAGCTGAAATTTCCATAGTAATACAACATCTACATTTCGTTCTTAGACATGGTTAAATGCCTGTGTGTGAACTGGCTCAAAGACATAGAAGGCAAAGCAAAATTGGTAGTCTCTTTCAGATGTTATAGTGAACACTCATGGGGATGGAAGAGCTTGTGGTAGCAGGCTGATAACCCTCTGTGCATTCAAGTGGGTGGTCTCTCTACAAATACAATAAATCTACGTAGATCACAGTTAGAAGCCCTATTCAGACATAATATTAGCTCTGTTCAGACATAATGTAGTACAAGTGTACAAATGTCTGTATACATGTACAGTCATTTTGTATGAATGACTGTACTTGCGTTATTTTTTAAAATGAACCTGGATAAAGGCTCCTCAAATGCATGATACAGACTGGAAATGCACTGCTGTACCTGTGTTCAACATAACATGTGAACATCTGTATCTGTGTACTGATATGTACCTGCATACACTGTACAAACATCCATACTAGGGTTGAACATAATGTGTGAATAGGGCTATATCATTACACCACAGCCCCCTTTTTCCCATGAGCATTGATTAGGATTACTCAAAGGGACGAGGTTATGTTAGCGGTGTGCAAAAGATCAGATGTTGATCTGGGATCTTGAAACACATAACCAAGCTTAGACCACTGGATGTGTGCAAAGTCTTCATTATTTGCATTTTGCAAAGTTTTAAGCTGTTTTGTGGGCTTTCCCCCCCAGCTGCTCTGTTGCCTTTTAAGAATGCAAAAGGGGAAAGTATCATCCTAGATATTATTATGAGTCTGATTACCAGGTTTTCATCCCTAACGCTATTAATTTGCAAGAGGAATTTTGTAATTATGTATATTCATCAACTCAATTCATGAAGGACAATATGTGACATACAGAAAATTAGACAGCAAACTCCCTCAACCTAGTGACTGTGTAATTAGAAGTGTTCATTTAGTGGCACAGTTCTCAATTATCCATTAAATGCAAGCATTTGATTTGGATACAGTCCCTTGTCTGGTGTGACTAAACATACTTTAACTTAGAGTACACAATGACATGTTAGCAATGGGAAGCACACTGACAGGCATTTCATGATATTGATATTTCTGGTTAGGGAAACTTTCTATGTAAACACCATATTGGTTCTTAAAAGACTTCAATAAAGTGAAAAGAAAAGCAAGCACTTATAATCTCCCTGAAATGAATATAGCTAAAGATAAAAAAATAATCTGCATTTCTGTTTAGTGTAACAGGATTTTATATAAAAGCAGTATTGCAGTGTCAAGAAACAAGAGTGTCACTGTAACCCAAGGAGATGTGATAAGCTCTTGAGGGTGGAGTTATTTATTATTAAAAATTTAATATATTCTTGAAAGTCTCTGCCAGATGCACGTTTTTGATTTGTGATCTGTATCTTCCCTGTAAGATAGGCCAAACTTAGGTGTAAACCTTCAGTGTACTACAAATCTTGTGAAGCAGCTACTGGTGAATTTATTTCGCTACTACTTAGAGGTCTCTAAAAAACTTTGTCACATTTTGAGAGATCTGGACCACGACCTCCTAGAAAGTCCTGAACACCTTCCCTGTACACCTTCAGAAACTTGAGCTCAAGATGGAGGGGTGTGGGAAGGTGTGAGATAATGATAAACTTTAAAAACTCTTTGGATTAGATGGCTAGATGAGCTTGTATAAGGAAGGCCCCTTTACTTGTTATATACTTGTAAATTCCCTTTACAAGTATATCCCCCAAACTGGTTGAGACCGGTTCTTTTTGAACTGGGGCTGGTCTAGTTTGAAATCAAACTGGCTAGACTGGGACAGTTCAGTTCAAACCGTGATATGAATTGAACCAGGTTGGAGACAGCTAGGAAGTCCATCAAACAGAGAATTGAGGATATTGAGAGACAGACAGACATGGCAAGGGTACCTGATTTTCAGTGCCAAGAATCAGTTAGGTATTGCTTGGCCCCAGCACCCTATCTTACTGCCCTGGAGGTGCCCCCTCTTAGAAAAGCTTTCACCTTGGCAAGATGTAATGCCTTGCCTTCAGCCCTTTTAGAGGGACGATACAGAGGGATCCCCTATGGGGAGAGGCTTTGCCCATGCGGCGAGGGTCAAGTTGAAACAGTTACCCATGTACTATTGGAATGCCTGCTCTACAGAGACCTGCGCCGGGATTTCATTCACCCTCTGACAGTCAAATTCCCAGGTCTCGATCTACCTCAGATGACTGCCAGGCTCCTGGAAGGAAGTAATTCCTCTTCCACTAGACAGGTAGCCAAATTTTGCAGTGCAGCCCTTCGCTTTCGGAAGAGCCTAAAAATGGACAAATAAACGACACAATGCCAGAGCAATTTGTACTCATATCTCGGCTAGTTGTAGCTGGGCATGTGGGGATAGGTATTGCCAGCTTTAAAGTAGCTAATTCAATGCTAACACTTTATAGAGCCCCTGAATTGTATATCTCCTCCCAGATTGGGAGCTGAGCTGTGTTTGGAGTTGTAATTGTTCAGTAAGCAGGAATAAGCTGCCCTTTTATTTTAATCTATTTCACTAGTATTTTACTAGCATTTTCAGTGACTCTGTGCTGAGCAGGACCCCATAGAATGCTGATTATCCCCTCTTTTAAATTTGTTCTGATTTTATACTGCTTTTTGACTGAAACAAAGTGTTTGGCTGAGTCCTTTTTAGCTTACATGCATTTTATCTATTCTGTTTGTGTTTTATATCATGTTTTAAAATTTTGTATTTTTAGATTCCCTCCCCCTCAGTCTTAATGCTACATCAATTTTAATCTCCGTAATACTGCAACACTTTCCTTATATTGCATTTACTGTATAGTATTACTGTTTTACAACTTGTGCTGGTCAACGACCATAATAAAGATTATTATTAATTGAACCAGGTAGCCCATCCCTATTAACCAGCAAGAGTAAGCTCTTCCTTACAGTGTTGAGTCTGATTTTCCTTTTTAAAATGGCTAGGAATTCAGTAATCAAAAAATCTTTGGCTCAACTTCAGCCCTTCTGCAGATGTTGGCCTACAACTCCCATAATCCTTGGCTATTGACCACTGTTGCTGGGAATTATGGGAGTTGTAGTCCAAAAACAGCTGGAGGGCCTAAGTTGAGCAGGCCTGGTTTAAGGTGAGAGTTAATATACTTTAAATTTTCACTTGTACTCTAAAAAGAATGGAAATTGCAAGTTAAGGTACCCATCTTGTACCAGGGAGACCTGAGTTTATAAGGTACAAGGTAGACCCGGGTACAAATCCCCATTCAGCCATGATACTTCCTGAGTGACTCTGGGCCAATCACTTAAGTCTCAGCCTGACCTACCTCACAGGGTTGTTGTGAGAATAACAATAACCATGTATACCACTGGGCTCCTTGGAGGAAGAGTGGGATATAAATGCAAATAAATAAATAAATCTGTAAAGACTTTGTACAGTCTGGTATATGATAATGGCTTTAAAAATGAGGCTCCATGCACCCACACTTTGCCTTGATCAGAGATGCATCAGACAGAAATTATTCAGGGGTATCTCTAGGAAGTGTTTAGGGAAGCTGTACCTGTTAAATGTCTTTCTGGATGCATCCCTCCCCAGCCCAATTTCCAAGTGAAAGACCAAGGCAAAATATAGATGCATGGAGCCTCATTTATAAAGCCATCATCATATACCAGACTGTAGAAAGTATGTAGAAAGGTGAAAGGGGATTTGAAAAGCACTTTAACTTGCAATTTCCATTATTTTTCAAGCACGAGTGAAAATGTATAGCATCCACTCTCACCTTAAACCAAAGGTTTTTGGATTACTGAATTTTACTTCTGTACAGATGACAAACAAAATGGGAATTCTTTGCTCTTGTCTCCATTGTGCAGATTATGTTCACTGCAAATGTGTTATTCATAAAGGAAATGAATTGAGGGCCCTTGGTTTTTATGTGCATCTTCAGTTTTCCCTGGAAGCAAATCACACTGCTATTCTTCCTGGAATGCAGTATATGGTGCAATGCATGCCTGAACAAACTCTACTGGATAGAGTATAATTTTCAGCACAATGCCTGAATTTTAAGTTTGCTTTTCAAATCCCCTTTCACCTTTCTGAAAATGTATACTTAAGCAAACTGTGCTTTTTATAGATTTCTTTTTTCCTGATGCAACTAGTAGTTTAGTAAAGAATAATTAACTACTTTTTATCATTAACTTCCATTTTATGCAGACTTATTTCAGTGTGCCTTTTAAGTCTATACAAAGTGTAATCAGTGAGGTTGCTATAAAAAGAACATATAAGCCTAGTTTTGTGAAATGTTCAATTTGCTACAGAATGTTTCACTGATTTAAACAGTATAAAACAAGATGTTCTGGTAATACAAATATAAACATAATTCTGTAATGTTTATATAAATATAAACATGTTCTGTTAACATAAAGCAGATTAAGCTGGGGTATTATACAAAACCTCTATTTTTCTGATGAAAACAGTCCTATTTTTCTGATGAAACCATACAGCAGGCTCTGTAGGTGGATCATGAGTTATGGGTCACTGCACAGCAGCCCCTCTGCAATAGTTCTCAGTGGTTTGTGCCAAGGTGCAGGAGGAGTGTGGTACTATGGGTTTCAGACTCCTGGCTGGGGGCACTGACCAATCAAAGCAGAATGGCAAGCAGAAGGCTGTTGGGTCTTCCAGTAGTCAAGACACCAGGGATTTGCTGGGGTGTAAAGTAAAGTTGTGCCGTCCAGTCGCTGTCAACTCTTGGAGACCACAGAGCCCTGTGGTATTCTTTGGTAGAATACAGGAGTGGTTTACCACTGCCATCTCCCACGCAGTATGAGATGATGCCTTTCAGCATCTTCCTATATCATTGCTGCCTGATATAGGTGTTTCCCATAGTATGGTAAACATAACAGCGGGGATTCAAACCAGCAACCTCTTGCTCCCTAGGCTAGTTACTTCCCTGCTGTGCCATTAGGTGCTGGGCAGTATGCTGTTATGGGGTAACATAACAGGAAGGAACATAAACTCTGGCAAAAGAAATGCAAGGACACAATAAGGGATGCAAAGAGAGACTTTGAGACCCATATAGCTACAAGTGTCAAGGGCAATAACCAAAATCTTATGTAAATATATCAGAAGTAGAAATCATGCCAGGGAGCTGGTTGGACCCTTAGATGATTAGAGTGTGAAAGGGATTATTAAGGAGGATTGTAGAGAAGCTGGATGAGTTCTTTGCATCTGTCTTCACGGTGGAAGATACTGACTATATACCCTCTCCAGAATTGAGCAGGTTTTTCAGGTTTAGCAGCTGAAGAACTGGGCTAATTTGAGAAGACAAGCAAAGCTGTTCTAAACTGTATTGAAAAACTAAAAATTAACAAATTGCCAAGGCTAGACAGCATCCACCCAAGAGTTTTGAAGGTACTCAAATGTGAAATTATTATTATTATTATTATTATTATTATTATTATTATTATTATTATTATTTCTTGTTTACACAGTCAGACAGGTGTTATTGACTGGTTTGTTTTATCCAGACATCGAGTCCTTCCCAAGGACCTGGGATGGCTGAATTTTATTGTCAGTTGTTATAGATATCATCGCAGAATATAGGCTGTTCCTAGTAAAGCTGCTTTTTGTAATTGGCTGATGGTGATTTCTGTGGCCCCTATGGTGTTGAGGTGCTCTTCAAGGTCTTTTGGAACTGCACCCAGGGCGCCAATTACCACTGGGATTATTTTGGTCTTTTTCTGCCACAGCCTTACAATTTCAATTTGTAGATCTTTGTATTTGGTGGTTTTTTCTATTTCTTTTTCTTCTATTCTGCTATCCCCTGGTATTGCTATGTCAATTATTTTCACTTGTTTTTCTTTCTTCTCAACTACAGTTATATCTGGTGTATTGTGTGGCAGATGTTTGTCTGTTTGTAGTCGGAAGTCCCATAATATTTTTACATCTTCATTTTCTACAACTTTTTCAATTTGATGGTCCCACCAATTTTTGGCTACAGGTAGCTTGTATTTTTTGCAGATGTTCCAGTGTAACATCCCTGCTACCTTGTCATGCCTCTGTTTGTAGTCAGTCTGTGCGATCTTTTTACAACAGCTAATTAGGTGGTCCACTGTTTCATCCGCTTCTTTACAAAGGCAGCACTTGCTGTTTGTTGTTGACTTTTCGACTTTTGCTCTTATTGCATTTGTTCTTAGTGCCTGTTCTTGTGCAGCCAGTATTAAACCCTCTGTTTCTTTCTTCAAGTTGCCATTCTTAAGCCATTGCCAGGTCTTGATGATGTCTGATTTTCCACTTATATTGTGCAAATATTGACCATGCAGGGGCTTATTTTTCCATTTTTCTGCTCGGTTCTTGACTTGTTCTTTCTTGTAGGCCTGCTTTCTTTCATTGGTGTTGAATAGTTTCCCATTATTGACCATTTGAAGTGCATCTTCTTCACTGTCCTTGATATATTCTTCAAGGCCTCTTTTCTCGTCCTCTACTGTTTGATGGACTTGTAGCATTCCTCTTCCACCTGAGCTGCGAGGGAGGTAGAGCCTATCTACATCACTGCGGGTTTTCAGAGCATGATTGATGGTCATGATTTTCCTGGTCTTACAATCCAGCGTCTCTAGCTCTGCCTGGGTCCAGTCTATTATCCCTGCAGTGTATCTGATAATAGGTATAGCCCAGGTGTTTATGGCTTGTATGGTGTTCCCTCCATTGAGTTTGGACTTGAGGATTTTTCTAACTCTCCTGATGTATTCACTTCCCATTTTTCTTTTAACTTCAATGTGTGCGATGTTATCAGCCTGGAGAATGCCCAAGTACTTGTAATGTTCTTTCTCTTCCAGGTTCTTGATCTTGCTTCCATTGGGCAGTTCTATTCCTTCTGTTTTTGTTATTTTCCCTCAGTTCATTATTAATGCAGCACACTTGTCTAGTCCAAACTCCATTGCTATATCACTACTGAATATACGGACAGTGTTTAGCAGTGATTGGATTTCTGACTGGGACTTTGCATACAACTTCAGATCGTCCATGTACAGCAGATGGTTGATTTTACTTGATGTTTTAGATGTTTGGTATCCGAGGCCTGTTTTGTTTAGTATTTGTGAAAGTGGGGTCATGGCGATTACAAACAAGAGAGGGGATAGTGAGTCCCCTTGGAAAATGCCTCTTCTAATGCCAACCTGTCCAAGTGTCTCGCTATTGATTGTTAACTGTGTACTCTACATGCTCATTGCTTTTTTTATAAATATCTGAATGCTTTTGTTGGCACCAGTTGTTTCTAAACATTTTAGTATCCATGTGTGAGGCAATGAATTAATTTATTATTATTATTATTATTATTATTACATGTATATCCTGCTCTTCCTCCAGGGAGCCCAGAGTGGTGTACTACATAATTAAGTTTCTCCTCACAACAACCCTGTGAAGTAGGTTAGGCTGAGAGAGAAGTGACTGGCCCAGAGTCACCCAGCAAGTATCATGGCTGAATGGGGATTTGAACTCAGGTCTCCTTGGTCCTAGTCCAGCACTCTAACCACTACACCACGCTGGCCCTTGTATTGTATTGTATTGTATTGTATTGTATTGTATTGTATTGTATTGTATTTAAAGATGATGTGACAAGGAAATATAAATTAGTGTCATGAAACAGACAACATTTTTCGGTACAATAAATGATTGTGCTCAGAGGAATTAGTTAGAGTGAACTACCTCATAAGCTGCTAAATGAAAAAAGAGGCACTTTTTCAAGTGGTGATTCTCTTGTGGCAGGAGGAGACAGGCCGTTTCCATCCCCAGCACAGCATCCCTTCATTGGCTGTTGCTGGTGTCTGTCTTATGTTTCTTTTTTTAGATTGTGAGCCCTTTAGGGAGAGGAAGCCATTTTATTTATTTATATCTATGTCAACTGCTTTTGGGAACTTGTGTTGAAAAGCAGTATATACATATCTGCCATATTTGTATTTATAAGCAAAGCAAAAATGCAAAGGCAAAAGCAAAAATGCAGTTTTATTCCTGTTATTCCAACAAGACACAAAGTAGAAGGGAGAGAAGAATTTGATATTGTGCATCATAAGCAAGAAATGATGCAGCACAGGAGGCGGGACCTCTCACTTCAGATTCTGATGTGACCTTACAGATAGTCATGGAGCCAGCCAAATAACTGGCATAGTTAGAGTGTTAGTAGAAACCTACAGCCCACGATTTGGCTCAGGATTTCAGATCAATATGTGAACTACTTCTTTCATTATGTTTTCATCAGCAATGTCCATAATACTACCCATATACAACTTCATGAAGAACAGCCTCATCGGTGGGGATTAACCATGATAATTAAACAGAGCTTCCACATCCAGAGACAATTTACCTCTAAATAGCTGAGACTGATAACAAATAACTCAATTGGCTTTATATACCCTGCTTATAAGCTAACTTATCCAGAGGAATCTGGATGGCCACTATTAGAAACAATGTGCTGGACTAGATGGCCCCTTGACCTGACTCAGCAGGGTGATTCTTATTTTCTTATGAATTTCCTGGTCATGTGTCCTCATTCTGGGGAAATGGATGAGCACTTTTTCCTCTCTATTCTAGGGAAAACCTTGGTTTTGTTTCCCTTTCAGACTCCTTCTTGAAGGAAATAATCTTTCCTTCATTCCTATTGAATTTTTCCCCCTCCAGCCTTCCTTTTCTTACCACCCCTCTACTTCCTTTGACCTTGCAAGACTTCAGATGTCACAGCCCCAAACTCCCAGTACAAGGTCTGATCAGGTCCCATCTCTTTTTCTTCACCTTCCCCCTTTCTTGCAGGTTTAGATGAGCAATTGCAGGGAGCCTTTTAAAAGATACACACTTACAGTAGTTTGAGAAAGCCCAATCTCTCTCAGTTCCCTTATGGTGTGTCTTTCATGTTGATGGTCAACATCAAGACTAATGCCACACCAACACAACTTTCTATCATGTGAGGTGGTGGGTGGGGGTAATTTTTGGCAATTTCCCCGTCCTAGCTACCTATACCTCTGGAAAATATGTCCCTGAAGGTTCTCTCATTGTGCGTAAACCCAAGCTTTGTCAGTTCCCTAATGAAACTTGTGTCTTTCATATTTATATCTTTTGAAATATACATTTTGATTTCCCCCCCTCACATATTACACATTTAATACTGTACATATAAACAAGGCTCATGTTTATATATATTACCATGGAAGGTCATACAGTGCAATTGAATATATGTCAGCACTCCTCAATTAGTTATGACCACATTAACATGTAACGTGAAATCAGAGGTCGCTAGACCCACAGTTTCAAATACTTTGTAGGCCGCCTTGGTAGGCTATTGATTGGAAACATGAGATACTTGAAATAAATGATAAATAAAATGCATAAACTATTTTTCAAGGGAAAGCAAATCTGTAAGAACAGACACAAAAAATTGGATTGTGATGTTAACAATGGAGGTCAAGTTTAATTAAACTCAAGTTTAATTAGGTAGGGTGAGATTAATATTCTTCTTATAAGAACACGATATTGTTAAAAGATTACTTTACTGGAAGATGACATTTTCACCATAATAAGTTGTGAAATGTGCAGCTGCTTTTCTTTTTCACATAGGTGCTTTGTTGGGACACATTTTTAACTTATCTAAGATTTATGCCTGGCGAACTCTATGAATGATATAATAGCTGGTTGCTTAATAATCACAGTCCCTGGTAAAACAGTTATGGATTGTACATTCAGAAGCCTTTTGCCATGCTTAGTCCATCCACAAACCATTTACTTGAAAACTGTTGAACATAAACCAATTTATGCCCCTGAAATAATAAATCAGCTATGTTTCTAGTACCTCATCTGACTTGTGGCTTGAGCTATTAGGAATTGTTGTTTATAAGGAGTGCTTTACTGTAACCACTTTATTTCCTATGATAAAATATTCTAGCAGAATATTTAATGGTAATGCACATTCACAAACTGCATTTTCTTTAGCCAGCATTCAATATTGTGCTAATTACTGCTGTAATTTTTTGTCTTAAAGTTGCTTTTGGATTCTTAATTGTTGTTTAAATTTTTAAGCAGCAAGAAGCTTGGTGACTTTTATTGTTTATAGAAAATAAATTAGTGGGAAATAATCTCTAGGAGTGCTTAATAGAACACAATGCCTTGGATTAAAAGTCTATGAGTTGGCTTTATAATCTTCATTAAATTAGAAATTTGGAAGCTGATAAAGGTATGTCTCAAGAGGTGTCAAACTCAATCACGTGGGGGCCCAGATTTGATTCCAACACACCTCCAGGGGGCTGCATGTAGCAAACCAACCCAAAATGGCCATATATGTAAGTATATATTACATAAGTATATATTCAAATATATACTGTATTAAGCATCTATATATTAAAAAGGCTAAGGACGTAAGTGGCAAGCCCTGCCCACACAGTGCTTTACCTGTTAGAGGTGACAGAGTAGAAGCACCATGCTGATTGGGCACTGGAGATTCCATATGCAGATAGAGAGGAGCCTATGAGAGCAGAAGCACCATGGTTATTGGGCAGTAGGGATTCCATATGCAGCTAGGGAGGAGGAGCCTGTGATGGTTAATGTCAGTTTGAAGGCAACTGTTACTGATTGGAAGATGTGCTTGATTGTAGAAGAGAGAAGAATCTGTGTATATAAAAGGATAGTGAGCAGGGGTCTGAGAAGAAGGGGTCATGAGGGAGGAAAGAGCTCCTTCAGAAGAAGGAGGCAGCCACTCTGCAAATTAGATGAGGAAACAAGATGAAGGAGATGTGTTGACTCAGGAAGGGAGGGGGAGGGGGAGAAAGACAGAAGGGAAGAGCAAGTGGAGGAGAGAGAAAGAGAGAGAAAGGAGGGAGAGAAAGCAGGAAGGGTGAGGGATGGGCCTGGGCCTGTCAGCAGCCTGAGGGGAATGAGCAGCCATGGTGGCCGTGGCAGCAATGAGGAAGGGGCCAGTCAATCACTGCTGCTGCTGCTGCTTGAGGCTACCAAGGCCATTGGCAGAGGGAGGCAATCAGGCAACAGATAGGCCTGGGCCTGTCAGCATCCTGAAGGGAATGCGCAGCCATGGTGGCAGTGGTGAGGAAGGGCCGGGTCAACCGCTGCTGCTGCAGGTGGAAGGGAGCAGGGTGAGGTTGGCGAGCTCTCTGGGGCTAGGGGGCTGTGGCTTGGCCGATCAGTACCGGCAATACTGCAGCCACAACCAAGAGGGGTGAGGGGGATGGAGCTACAGGATGAAGGAGCGACCAAGAGGGGTGAGGGGGTGAGGGGGATGGAAGCAATGGGATGGAGGAGCATGAGCACAGCTCAGGTGAGGGTGAAGAGATCTCTGAAGTGAGGAGGCTGTGGCTGGGGGGAAGGGGAGCAATCAAGTACTAGCACGCAGATGCTCTGAGTGGGTTAAGCTAGTATTTATTAAATTTATTATTATTAATAATAATAATAATTAAAAAATAGTGATGATAAAAATATTGTCAAATAAAATGCCATATGACAGAACATTAAGATTAAAATGATTTCTCACAGATAAAATATCAGAAATTAAAATAATAACTTCAATAATTTCAATAATAATGCACAGTTGATAAAAGTTAATAGCAAGACATTGATCATAAGAAGATTTATCACAGATAAAATAACAGAAATGAAAACACTCCACACCCTTTGGGTACAGCTGTCTGCTGTGTGGAAATACAGTATGTTGGTTCCGTGAAGAAGTAGGAGTACTTCCACTTCTCCTGCACCACTCAACATTCCTTAACTACTTTTCTTTTCTTCAAGAACATTGCTGCAAGCCCTCCCACACACTTCTTTACTTCCCCCACACTTCTTTAGAGAATCTGCCAAGAAATAGGGGCAGATGTGGGTATCGAATGTCATGTGAGGTTTTACTAACTAAACATCAGGGAGGACACACAGAGAAGAATGGACACAGTGAACACACAAATACCCTTGATTTAGCAGAGAAAACCCCATTCGCTGATAGAGCACACAGATGAGATCTGTGCTACAACACATGAAGGTGAACTGATACAGGGCAACACGCATTGTACATATGAAAAGTTTTAAACACACACACAAAAGATTCCCACCCCTTAGCAAGGTTCAGGATTCCCTAGCAGTTTCCATGCCTGATTTTCCATGCTGGAAATCTTCCATACCAGATTTTCACTAGTGACATACAGGCCACATTCGCATGGAACAGGAAACCGTGGTTAGAGGAAACTGAGGTTAATTTTTGTAACCGTGAATTGCATCATAGATATTAATCCAACCATGGCCTGGCAACCTTCAGTTTCAAGGTAGGGAAGCCCCTCTTCCTGGTCCTCCAAGTACACATCCCAACAAGCTCTGTAGCATTGGTGTCACTAGACTATGGGCAAGGCGTCAGAGCGTTTGCAGGGTAGCAGCCACTGGCTTGATCTCCAAAGGGGCATGCCGAGTGCAATCCGAGTGCAAACCGCCCTGAGCCTTTTGGAAGGGCGATATAAAAGTTTTAATAATAAATAAATAATAAAATGAATAAATCACACTTTTTCGGAATGGGCTGCCTGCCCTCAGCATGGAAAGGACATTTAAATCCCTTTAAATGCCATGCCATCCCAGCATTTCTTCTGACAGCAATTGCACCACCACCCTCCTAAGATCCCCTCAACAAAATGGTCCACACAAGCACATTTTATTGTGGGAGAGCTTGGAGGGCATCCCCCACCCATAACTCAGGAAAGGGAAGGAAACATGATGACTTTCTAGAAAGGGATATGTATATGAGGGAGGGCAAAGGATCCTGGAGGGTCTGTCCCACTGTGACCTAGGATGCTCTTGTAAGGAGTGACCCTGGCAAAGCAGTCCACACAGACCAAACCACACTCCTTCTCCCCTGACAGCTTGCTGCCAGGTGGCTAGCACTCTCATGAGAGGGCCAGTCTGCTGTGGAGGACCTTAGGGCAAAATACCCTTCATCTTCTGTCAGACTGAGCACTCATGAGTTGAGCTGGGCCAACAATGGGGTCCCCGTTTGCATGGGGTACCCACTCTCTCTGCTTAATTATAGTACTGGTTAATTAACTCTCTCTGGTTAATTATAATTTGCATTGCTATCCCTACTCCCCCAAAAGAGATTTTGATGCCCGTCAGGGCCTCACCCCGTGTGTGGACCCGGGAAACACTGATCATTACCCTCATTCAAATTTCCTAGGTTCCGACTGGCGTTGCATTGTATGCAAACCTGTCACCATGGGGAATCATGGGAGGGGGTGCCCCGATTTCCAGCAACTGCAGCAGAGAGGGGTCATCCTTTCTGGGCACAAGCAAGGGTACACATGTCCAGATAGGTTGACGGGGTGGCAGAGAGCACGCTCTTACAGCTTCTTGACAGTGGCCGCCAGGACAGGGAGAGAGCTTTTGATGGGGTACCCATCCCTGCAGCTTGCTTGTATATAGCAACCTGGCTGGGAGTCATCTACCAGCCAGCCCCCATGGCCTGACACTCTCATGAGAGAGTGATCCATGGGAGAAGGGGGATTGTCGTCACACATTACTAGTGATTCTACCTGACACCTCTGTCCCCACAGACAGTTCTCCTCATGATTTGTGAAGGGGTATCCCCATTGCCTTACACTCTCATAAGTTAGCGGTCTGCTCCAGATCAGCATCCGTCATCATCACAAATGTAAAACCGCTCCTTTCATGGGGGTAATGCTGATCCTGCTGCCTGGTCCTTCTCATTAGTAAGCCTAGGGAATGCACAGGTGCCCTGATGGGAAAGGGGCTAGGCCTCCCTTCCCAAACACCATTGTGCAAAGAACTGACCTTTTACCATTCCAGAATCCCTGTTTGGGGCTGCCTTTTAAACCCAACCCCAGGTATTCCCACCCTGCCATATGTCCCTATCCCAGCACTCTAATGGGGTACCCTGCTTGTGTTGTCATCTGCAGCGTTTGTGCTAGTGAACATAGATCATTTTCACTTCATTCTAGCGGGGCAAATTACATACTCCCCATCCTGTCCCCTTTCCTTCCTGGTTGCCAGGAGCGGGGAGAGCAAGGGACAGAACTGGAAGAGGGAATGCTCTTGTGTGACTTTGCCATTTGACAGGCTGACAAGCTAGGGTACAGATGGAGCAGATGCGATCCCAGGTGGGCCATCATCTCTATTATTGCAGTTCCAAAATCTGTATAGAACAGATATGGCGCTGTCCACATTTGGATGTTACACTTTGATGTCCAAGCCTGAGGATTTTACAGCAAATCTTGCTTCAAACTAAAGTTTCAAATTGGAGTTTGGTGAGGCAAACCGCAGGTCACTTTTGCTGTGAAACTGTGGTTGCACGCATTTGGATGTAATGGAGTTCAAACCTCTGCCCCTCTGTGTGTTTAACTCCGGTTTTGCCTTACCTCTGAATTCGGCCAGTATATATCGAGCTAGCAGAGACATTGAACTGCTGCCACTCTTATCTCTCTGCCTCCACTTTCTTGTAACATATACTATAACACAATGCAATGCAATGCAAGATGTAACAACATTGACCCTCACCTCTTTCCCCTTTAAGAGAGGCTCAGGGAGATGCAGTATGGTGTCATTATTTTGCAATGCATGCTATGAAGAAAAGAAGCCAAGGAAATACGGGGTGGCAAATGCTCTGAGTCTCATCTAGCTCTGCCCTTACATATCACATCGAAACTCGTTGGTCTTTAAACAGTCACATGCATTCATCGATTTCAATAGAGGCATGTCTAAATTAAACGTACATTCAGAGCTTTCCCTTGGAGGTTTGCAAGTAGAATTTCCCCCTAACTTTCCCTAGCCATACAATCAAGCACATAATCACATAATACTTTTCCATTAGCAGCACTTCTTTTTTCCCTAGATCATAGAAAGTTTCAAATTAATGTCTATGGTTCATTTAGCAGGAAAGAAGGTATGCAGATTTCCTTTCTTAGCTAAATTAAAAAAATAAAATAAAAATCCTGTAATCTGCCAGTACCATGCACCCTAAAGACCCAGGCTTATCTGTGGAAACCTCAATACAATTGTCATATAATGAAATCCGACCGGTTCATTAAAAGAGAAAATCACCACGGAGACCGTTTAAGGCTAATCATGCATACTGTTTAGTTCATTGTAAGCACAGTATAACTTGAACAGGCAGATAAGACCTTGTCTCGATGGTAATCTTTTATTATTGTTCAAAGCTTTAAATAAAACATAGGTTGATGAATATTAAATTTGTAATCAGAATTTGGGTGCCCATCTTTATTGAGCTAAAAGGTTCTTACATTCATGTAAAAGTCACTTGAAACATTCATACTTGGCCATTGCCCCCCCCCCTTTAAATGCAGAGGAAAGTGGGGATATTGAAATCCTGAGCACTTCAGGCAGGTACAAAGATGTCTAAAAGAAACTTGGTCAAAAGTTGTGCTTTACCCACATTAATTTTTCATTACTTCTTACAGCAGGTCAGTTATTACTAACATACTTATTTCCTCTATGCAAATATAATAGTCTTTTGAAAATAAAAAGTCTGCTTATAGCTGCTCAAGAAGAAGAAAAATGTCTTTAAAAAATCTCCTCCAAAGAAAAAGTTCATGAGAAAAGCAGTGAAAATGACAGAAAAACAAAACTTGGTGGAAAATTACAAAAAATTTCAATAATAGTTAATGTTTATTTTAATCAAGCCCTTACTAGAAACTAGCATTTATTAGAATCATTTGAGCCTGAATCAGATGCCATATGTAGTATTATTTGTTTGTATGTATGTACATCTGATCAATGACCGTATCGTAATAAAGCTATTCATTCAATCAGTTGCCATATTAGTAGGGGTGTGCAATTCGGGATTTCGGGTGATTCGGCTCAGACCCGAACCGAATCACCCCTGTTCTGTTTTGTGCCCGAATCTGGGTCACCCGAATCACCCTTGATTCGGTTCGGATTTGGATATAATCTGAATCCGAATCTGAATTGATTTGGGGGGGTAAAAAGGGGCCCAGGGGCAAAATTTTGGGGTGGGGTGGTAGTGCCCAATGGTTAGAGTCTACCACCCCAATTTCAGGGGGATTGGGCAAAATCCTGATTTTTGGTGAATTTTTAAAGTTTTAGTGACTTTGGGGCAGTTCGGGGGCATAGCATGGGATCTGGGCAAAAGGAGTGGGGTGGGGTGGTAGTGCCTAATGGGTGCAGGCTACCACCCCAATTTCAGGGGGATTGGGCAAAGGGCTGATTTTTGGTAAATTTCTGAAAATTTCATGTCTTTGGGGCAGATTGGGGCATATTGGGGCAGAAAGTGGGACCTGGGGCAGAATAGTGGGGTGGGGTGGTAGTGCCTAATGGGTGGAGGCTACCACCCCAATTTCAGGGGGTTTGGACAAAGGGCTGATTTTTTTGACCAATCTGAGGTGTGAATTCTCATTCTATCAATGCAAATAAGATTTTTTTCAATTAAACAACTCTCATGACCCCACTTTCACTTTTTCACACTTTCCTTTACTATGAATAATATGAGGAAGTAATCAATTTAGCACACTTCACCTTATGAAGACAAACCTCATACAAATAAATTCACCATAATTCACCCCTCTGCCCAATCACTCTTAAATTGGGGATGGGTGGTAGCCTCCACCCATTAGGCACTATCTACCAGCCCACCCCACTGCTTTGGGGCAGATCCACTTTCTGCCCCCAATCTGCCCCAAAGACACCCAAACTTCAAAAATTCTCAAAAAATCAGCCCTCTGCCCAATCCCCCTGAAATTGGGGTGGTAGCCTCCACCCATTAGGCACTACCATCCCAGCCCATTATTTTGGGGCAGATCCACTTTCTGCCCCCAAACTGCCCCAAAGTCACTAAAACTTCAAAAATTCTCAAAAAATCACCCCTTTGTCCAAACCCCCTGAAATTGGGGTGGTAGCCTCCAGCCATTAGGCACTACCACCCCACCCCACTATTCTGCCCCAGGCCCCGCTTTCTGCCCCAATATGCCCCAATCTGCCCCAAAGACATGAAATTTTCAGAAATTTACCAAAAATCAGCCCTTTGCCCAATCCCCCTGAAATTGGGGTGGTAGCCTGCACCCATTAGGCACTACCACCCCACCCCAATCCTTTTGCCCAGATCCCATGCTATGCCCCCGAACTGCCCCAAAGTCACTAAAACTTTAAGAAATCGCCAAAAATCAACCGTGAACCGAATCACCCGAATTTTTCATGCCTGAAATTCGGGTGATTTGGCTCGTGCCCGAAAAATATCGGGGGACATCGGGGGTGATTCGGTTCGGCCCCGAATCACCCGAAATTGTTCATTTCGGGCACAGATCATTCTGTGCCCGAAATTTTTTGCACATCCCTACATATTAGTAGATAGAATGAAAGAAGGCAGCTATTGCATCCACACTAATAAGGACATGAGGCATGTTTTGGGTATAGAGGGTATATATTAACTTTATGAATATATATGACAGCAATTAAGCAAAGAGGATGGCTCTCCACCCACCTACAGTGCAGTCTCTACAGACTCACAACCCATAGTGTGAGTCTGGACTATAACGCAAAGGGCGAAAACACCTTGGCTCCGAACAGCATCCAGCCTAGAGCTGAGGCTGCCCAGTTAGTCAACCTACAGTCAGGTATCTGCCTTCACATTGCCAGCCCCAAGTCGTCAAGCGTTTTGGACTGGTGGTGTTTCAGAAGATTAGAAGAACTCCCTGAACAGTGCTCCCTGATCTAGGGACTGACAGGGACTCTTCCTTATGTCTAACATCTTCCTTAAGGTGCTCACCAATCTAAATTTGGTTCCCCAGTTCCTCACTGTATCTTCCACCACAACGGGCTAGCCTAGCTTGGTCCATTGCCCACCCATTAACCACGCAAAAGGAGCCAATCCCTTGCACAGATCACCCAGGCACTCCCCAGTAAACAAATGGGGGAAATGTCAGGGTGTTTTCCCACATCAGTATGTGCAGGATAACATAGTGGGAAACAGTCATCTCTGATCCAGCAGGGCTGTTCCTATGCTCTTATGCTACCAGCCAATCCAAGAATACCACATTCTTGCCAAGCTTGATTGCATATTTCCCAAAAGACAACAACTATTGTCCAGGCCCCCCAGAGGGCCAGCCCTGCATATCTGAGGAAAACTCCAGGTTGCCCTAAGGAATACTTGAAAAAGTTGTTAAAAGCCATATGGGCCTGTTGGCCAAGGCCAAAATCCAAAGGGCATCTCACCTGTGCCGGAGTCCCTGGGACTCATCCCTGTGGAACCAGGGCTGGTAGTACTGGCACTGGAATGGTGTTGTCAAGAGCAATCAGCAGGCAAGTAGCACCTGCACCCTCAGCCTCCAACCTACTAACGTGGGGCCAATTGTCCCATCAGTCTCATCCCAAGAGATGGATGGTTGGATGCAGGACACCCCATCCTTGACTAGATCACTTCAGGAGCTGCCTGGGCATTTCTCTGCCTCAAGCTGAGCTATCCTGCCCAAAAGAGACTGCATTAGTTTAGCCTTCTCAGCTGACCTAATGAATTCTGCTAGACCGACTGGGTACTCTAGCAAGATCACGAGTATGGTCCTGCTAGAGTGGTAGAGGTGTCAGCTTAGGCCTGGTGGAGGTGACAACCTAGGCTTTCCCAAGGCTCCCAATCCAGCAATAAAGGCCTTGAAGAGACCCAGATCCTCCTCCCTGGAGGATAAGAGGCATTTGAAGGGTGAACTCACCAGACGTGCATGGCCCCCTTTCCTTCCTTCAGCCTTACTCAGAGGCATGTTGGAGCTGCAGACCATGAAGAGGGCAGGAAAGCAGGCAAATCAGAGCTGGATAGATAGTGGCACTAGAGGCCCCAGCAGGCGGTAGTGCCTTATGGGTAGAGGGTACCACCCCAATTGCAGAGTGATTGGGCAGAGGGCTGATTTTTGGTGAATTTCTGAAGTTTACGCATCTTTAAGGTTTCCCCCCATTAGGTATAATGGAGGGTGTATCGCTTCACGTTAGGGGGAAAGGGATGGCCTAGAGCGATGTGGGGTTGGTGGTAGTGCCAGGTAGGGGCAAGGAAGCTACCTGATTTTTTTCAAAGGATTTGGGCATAGGGCTGATTTTTTGTTAATTGTTGAAGTTTACGCGTCTTTAAGGTTTTTCCTCATAAGGTAATTTATGGAGCTTTCAGCAGCCCCATAAGTGCACTTGGGGGGTGCTGGGGTGGCCCAGAGCGAGTACTGGTGTAGTGCACAATGCACATAGGGTGCCAACAACCCCCATGAGTTGCTAACCCATGGGGTACAGGGTTCTGTTGTTTCTGAGGTATTCTGAGTGTAGATTCTATGATAGCAAATGAGATTTTCAATGAGACACCATGAATCCACTCTAATTTGCTATCATAGAATCCACACACAGAATACCTCAGAAACAACAGAACGCTGTACCCCATGGGTTAGCATAGGGTTGGCACCCTATGTGCATTGTGCACTACACCAGTACTCGCTCTGGGCCACCCCAGCACCCCCCAAGTGCACTTATGGGGCTGCTGAAAGCTCCATAAATTACCTTATGAGGAAAAACCTTAAAGACGCGTAAACTTCAACAATTCATCAAATCTGACCTCTGCCCAAATCCTTTGAAAAAATTCAGGTAGCTTCCTTGCCCCTACCCGGCACTACCACCAACCCCACATCACTCTAGGCCATCCCTTTCCCCCTAACGTGAAGCGATACACCCTCCATTATACCTAATGGGGGAAAACCTTAAAGACGCGTAAACTCCAGAAATTCACCAAAAATCAGCCCTTTGCCCAATCACTCTGCAATTGGGGTGGTAGCCTCCACCCATTAGGCACTACCACCCCACCCCACTATTTTGCCCCTTGGATCCGAAATTCGAGCAGACACCACATCAGACCTTTTTGCATTGAAGTCAATTGGAGGCAAAAAGGCGGGAAATTCAAAAATACATCATTGCCCAAAATGGAGGGGGGGAAGAAGGCCACAAAATGGAGGGCCGAAACATCTGAATATTTCGGATCCAAAACAGGGGTGATTCGTTTCGGATCCGAAATTATTCAGGGCTCTCCGGGAGTGATTCGGTTCCGAATACCTAGTTTTCAGTTGTGTGAATGGCCTTCATGTCTCTTATCCACCAGAAAGTCTGCTTTTTCATGGCACACCTGAGCCAAGCAAGGCTCATGCAGATGGCTGCTGCTATGCCACTGCAGGACCCCACAAATGACACAAGGGGTAAGATTCCCTTGTACTGCAGCTGGGCCCAGTGTATAGTTTGCTGCTACCTCAGAGCAGCAGTTCATAGATAGGCAACTACGAGTAGTTATGCAGAAAGTGTAGATTTCTGTATTAATAAATAAATTGCCCCTGCTAATGGATCAAAGCAGTACCTTTTGAAGTGGTGATTCTCTTATTTTTTGCAAGGGGAGAACAATTGTCCCTATTAGGGATGTTCACAAAGCGTTATGTGCACATCAGGACAGCTGCCCCCCATCGCCCCAGAGGTCAGTGCTGCTGACCACTGAAGATGGCATCTGCACATGCTCAGATGCCATTCCTGCTGGAACAGGGAGCTTCCTGTTCCTAAGCAAATGCAGCCGGCAAAGTGCCCAGCTGCTTCATACAAACAATGCCGCTCTGGGGTGGTGGGGGGCAGTGGAGCGGCAGGTAAGACATGCCTTCGTCTGTTTAAAGTGTCTGCTCCCCACCGCCCAGTTGAAATTATTCATCTGGGGCAGCTCAAAGCATTTCAGCAGCTGGAAATAGAGGTGCTGAAACGTTTCAAGCACATCCCTAGTCCCTATCCAACTCCAGCAGTAGCATCCAGCCAGTGCCTTATATTTCTTTTTATATTGTTAACCCTGTTGGGACAGGGAATCATCTTTCTTATTATTTATTTTTCTGCATAAACCGCTTTGAGAATTGTTGAAAAGCTTCGTAGTGTTGAAAATGCAGAGTAGTAATAGTAAATGTGCAAGGTGGGGGGGAAGGGGTAACATTTCTGATATGGATTTCTTTTAACTACAGCAAAAAGCAGAAGAAGGCATTTCCATTTGTGCAATGAGGAAAGGCAATATTTGCTGATCCTCCACCCTCTCATCCACCCCCTGTGCTGCATGTCATCCTGTTCCAGAGGGTTCTTCAGCCCTTTGGAATAGATTTTCACTTTTCCAAATGTGCTGCTTTGGGGAGGAACAAAATTCCCACAGGGAAACTTCCCTGCCCTTTCCTTGTGGGAATTTTGTTCCATACATGCTTCATTAGGATACAAGCCATGATTTCTAGTGAGCCCTTCCTTTCTTTGTAGAGTTTCTTCTCTGTAGAGATTTCCTTTCTCCTCTGAAGAGAAGGAGCAGAAATAGTCAGGCTTCATTATATCTCACCCCAGACCTAGTATGCCAAAACAGATGAATGACACTTCTGATCCATTTTGGTGCACTTAAACTTGACCTGGATGGAAATAAGAAAAGATGGCAGTTGGGGTCCTCCACGTTTGCACATGACGAGAAGCATTTTGGAAACAATTCAGGCTCTACAACCACAACTCAAACATCTAGTGGGATGTCAAGCTTATCAT
Organism: Hemicordylus capensis; assembly: GCF_027244095.1. Classification (NCBI taxonomy): domain Eukaryota; kingdom Metazoa; phylum Chordata; class Lepidosauria; order Squamata; family Cordylidae; genus Hemicordylus; species Hemicordylus capensis. The sequence continues at coordinate 63,383,530 of NC_069659.1, read as the reverse complement.
CACTTTTATTTCTGGATTAGACCTCGAGGCCTTCCACAGCCGTTCCTACTTGTAATACTCTACACTGAACCTAAAAATTTAACAATAATGAGTTCCCTTAACTAACCCAGTGGATTGTGATATCAATTGTGCATTTAAATCTGCCATTTGAGGACCATAATCCAGATCAGAGGAACAGAAAGCTTTATATGCATTATTTACATGTTGGCATAGCAGATGACAAACTGTGTTATACATTTGCAAACTGAATTTTTGTTGCTCTCTACAATGTCTGTAATTGCTGCATGAGAGGCTTGAGAGACAGTTCAACTCTGTTTAGCTACCTAATAGCCTGTTCTAACTCTCTGCCTGTCTATTATCTACCTTACTAATTATTTACCCTTCACCCTATGGGAAGCTAACAAATCCTTTGTGCATTTGGCTGAGCCATGCGCAGCTGGTGCAACAGAAGATAAAGTTGCACATACACTAAATGGAGTGATTGATGGCCGTAGTTTCATCTAGCAAAGTGCGGTTTTGTTACATAATTATGAGAACTATATGCAGCACTAAATCTAGTTCCTGACTATAAATTGAAGGGTAGTTCTGACTGAATTATGAAAGAAATTATAAACTAATTTGTGGAAACAACATCTGTTGTACATTGGCAAGGAAACAGAGTAAGAAAGAAATAATTTCTCTCTGTTTCACTGCTATTATAAGACAAAGGGGAAACTCAGAGTATTGTAGCCTGTAATTCTTTGGCAAATCACATTTATATTTGTGTTGCTTACTTATTGAAAAAAACCATGTTGAAATAAATTGACACATGTAAAGTAAAAATAGATACTGAGCCCTTTCTCATGATCAGTGAGAAAGGGTTTGAGGGAAAGCAGGGAGGAAGGCTGATAGCACTTACCTCTCTACAGATGATCTCTCTTCTCTTCCTGGGAGGGTGGATCACCTGCCCACGCGATTGCTGGTATCTGCTTATCATGAGCAGCCAAGAACGGGTTTGGCTGCCTTAGCCCGCTTTTGGCTGATCATGATAATAGCCTCACTAACTCCTTAAAATTACCTCATTTTGTGTCTGAGATTTTATATGGAACTGAGCTCTATCACCATGAACATCAAAATGGTACCAGCACAGAGCCCAGGCACCAGACATTTCCTGAAACCATCATTTCTTTCCATTTCTGTCTTAACAGCTGTATAGGATTGCACTGTATGTTCATATGTGCTTCTGCTAAGACAAACACATCTTACAGCCTGATGCTACGAGCTACAGTACATAAGAACACAGGACATTTTGGTTCGAATGCTGGAGCTCCTTATGCAACTAATGTACATTGGGGAGAAGAGCTGGTCTCGTGGTAGCAAGCATGAATGGCTCCCTTTGCTAAGCAGGGCCTACCTTGATTTTCATTTGGATTTGTGACTACTTGTCAATACTGTAAGATATTGCCCTTAGTGGATGGGGCTATAGCTCAGTGAAAGAACATCCGTATGCTTGCATGCAGAAGGTCATGCCCTAGCATCTCCAGGTAGGGCTGGGAAAGACCCCTTTCTGAAACACTGGAGAAGCCACTGCCATTCAGTGTAGATAATACTGAGTTAGATGGACCTATGGTCTGACTCTGTATAAGGCAGCTTCCTATGTTCCTGTATTCAAGGTGATCCTAGTGTATATTATTGGATCTGTGGGCTGGTGGTTATGACAAATGTCCCAAGATATCTCTCTCTCTCTCTCTCTCTCTGGTTTGTGGCTCACTGATTTCTAAGTTCTGTGTGGAGTCTGAAGTGTAGGTTTCTAGTCTGCCCATTTTGTCTCTTTGGTCTCTGACATGTCAGCTCTGGGCCACCCCAGCACCCCCCAAGTGCAGTTATGGGGCTGCTGAAACCTCCATTCTTCCCTATGGAGAAAAACCTTAAAGCCACTTGTGGGGTGCTGGGGTGGCCCAGAGTGAGTGGTAGTCTAGTGCAAAGAGGGTGCCAACCACCCCCATGGGTTGCTAACCCATGGGGTACTGGGTTTTGTTATTATTATTATTATTTTTACATTTTATATCCCGCTCTTCCTCCAAGGAGCCCAGAGTGGTGTACTACATACTTGAGTTTCTCTTTCACAACAACCCTGTGAAGTAGGTTAGGCTGAGAGAGAAGTGACTGACCCAGAGTCACCCAGCTAGTATCATGGCTGAATGTGGATTTGAACTCGGGTCTTCCTGGTCCTAGTCTAGCACTCTAACCACTACACCATGCTCGTTCTGTTGTTTCTGAAGTGTTCTGAGTGTAGATTCTTTGGTAGCATATTAGATTTTTAATGACAAACCATGAATCCACTCTCATTGCTAACCTTAAAGACACATAAACTTCAAAAATCACTTAAAAATCAGCCCTTTGCCCAATTCCTTTCAAATAATTCTGATAGCTTCCTTGCCCACCCTGGGAACTACCACCCACCACACTCCGCTCTAGGACACCCTTTACCCCCCACCGTGAAGCTATACATTTGCTGCAATCCTAATTATTCCCTATGAGGAATTCAAAAATAATTTTAAAATTCACCAATAATCAGAGGAGTGTCCAATTGCCTTGGGGTTTTTGGAGTGGTAGGCACCCCTGGGTGTCTACCACCTACCCCACTTTTGTGCCCCTAGGTGTTCTACAATAGGGGATATGGGCTGGTTCTGGTCCCATTATACTCTATGAGAAAAATAATTGAAAATATTTCAAATATTCATAAAAAATCGTAGGAGTGTCCGATTGCTTCAGGGTTTGGGTGGTTGTTGGCACCCATGGGTGCTCCACAATAAGGAATAATGGGCTGGTTCACATCCCATTATACCCTATGAGAAAAAAATAAAAATAATTTTCAAAAATTCATAAATATTGTATTAGTGTCCGATTGCTTTGGGGTTTGGGTGGTAGGTAGCCATGGGTGCCAGCTACCACCCCACCCACCTTTGGAGGTCTGAACCAGTTCAAACCAGTTCTAACCGGTTCAAATCAAATCACCGAACCACCCCAGTTCGAATTCGAACCAGTTCGCACATCCCTAGTGTTGCAGAATGAATCCTTGACTTATAAGGAATCAAACAAGAAGCTTTCACTGCAGAAACAACAGTTATGTATTCTTTCTTAACATTAGCTAACAAAGTAATTGTCACTTCTGTAAGAGGGGGAGAGCAAAACCAAATGAACTGATAAAACAACCAATCAATAGAACTGAAGACGGACTCCACCCCAAGGACCCAGCATAGACACACAGATGCAGAGGTAAGTATGCCTTAGGCAAGAAGAGAGACAATGAGCCCTTTCTCACAGCTTGAGGGTGGGTGGCAAGGAAGGCTGCAGGAGCTTACCTTCCCCACAGTCAATCCTGCTGCTGCCCCTGGGTACATGGATCACAGGCCCAGATGTTCTGCTGCTGCCTCTGTCAGCGCAGAGGTTGTGTGGTGCTGATACACAAACAGTTGTGTGACTGTTGACACACAGGTAGATGAGATTAAGGATGCAAGCATACCCTTGGCTTACTCACAATAATCTTTGGTGGGCTTCTGGCAGTACTCCTTTCTTTGTTGTATCACACATATAAACATGTATTCTCTTTGCAATGTGCACTTATAGTTAGGGTTGAGCAGAATATTCTTTTCAGAATTTTTTTGATCAAAAATGGAGACTTGGGGAGCAAACCTTCCTCCCTTTTTTTCACCACGACTCCTGCCTGCAACCTTGGAGAAGCCTCTACCAGTCTGTGTAGACAACAGCTAAATGGACCAATGGTATGACTCAGTATAAGGCAGCTTCCTCTGTTCCTATGATTCAGGTGATTGTTGTGCTCCCAGTTGCGGGGTTTTTTGAGGAATAACATAAGAACAGCCCTGCTGGAACAAGGCCCATCTAGTCCAGCATCCTGTTTCACACAATGGCCCACTAGATGCCTCTGGGCAGCCCCAAAGCAAGAGGTATGTGCACGCCCTCTCTCCTGCTGTTGCTCCCCTGAAACTGGTATTGAGAGGAATCATGCCTCTGAGGTTGGAGATGGCCCAGAGCCATCAGATTAGTAGCCATTGATAGACCTGTCCTCCATGAATCTGTCGAAGCCCCTTTTAAAACCATCCAAGCTGGTGATCATGACCACATCCCATGGCAAGCAATTCCATAGATTAATTATGCACTGTGTGAAGGATCCTGGAAAACATTGTCTTCACCATGATTTGGCTTCATGAGAAGACTTCATCACTGATTAACCACTGTCATGAAGCAACCAGTGTGAGAGCAATACTTGAGGCAATCATGATACCTGCCTTAAGCAGGAAATGTGATTATTGCCACTGAGACAAGTTTGCCTCACAACCTCTCTTCATCCCTTTGCCCTCCAAAGGACAGTGACATTGGAGGGAGGGGCATTCAGCTCCACCATATGAATGCACTTCCTTTTGCTTTGATAAATCTGACCAAGTCTATTCCCATATGAAAGGGATCCAGTTTTGTGATCTTTTTCATTTTAATACAATGTATTTGTTTTCATCTAAGTGCTCAAACCAGGATGCAGTATTTGAAGTAAGGCTTTGCTGGTGTCTCTAAGTGGCACTCAGATGGCCACATATCTCCTGGGAATGAATTACCTAGAACACCTTAAAGCTACATTAGTTTTATCTGTAGATCAGCTGGACTCTTTTTTTTAAACAGTCATTTTCCAGTGATGAGCCCCCATAAGACAGCAAATGTATTTGCTGTTGATTTCCCTAGTGAACAGCTTTACATGATGTGTTATTAAATTTTATCTTGCATTCCTGATTACAGTGGGATATCTTTTGTTTACAAGCAACAGATCACCTGTTAAGGAGAGAGAAACATGGGAGCCACTAACCAGGTAATGCAATAATAAGATGAGGGTGGTCTGTCCTTGAAATTAAGGCTGTTTTTAAAATCAGAGTCTTGACATTAATCCAAGTGTTAAAGCTCGTGGTAAATAAACTGATTTCTTTTGTTGCTTCTGAAGCTCTCTTTTCACATAACAAAGCATCAAATAAATGTTTCATTCTAACAGCATAAGACTTGCCTTGTTGAATCTGACTAAGGGTCCATCAAGGTCAGTGTTCCCAATGTGGCCAGTTAGGTGTCATTGGGAAGCTTACATATAACCATATCTACTTGATTACCCACAGCACCTAGCAAGCCAAACTATACTGCCTCTAGTTAGAGGCACTTGGCTTATCATGGTTGGAGGTACACCTAGGTAATTTAATGGAGCCTGGACCTTAAAGGCCTTTGAAGGTCCCCCCCCCTCCACTGCAAATTAAGCATCATCATCCTCTGCTGGTCAACCACACCAACCAGGACAGACTAAAGAGGATTTGGAGGTCCCCAGGGGCTGTGGGGGCCCTGGACTTCGGCCCCGGAGTCCAGGGGTAAGAGTGCCTCTGATCATGGTTAATTTGCCCCAGTAAAGACACAGGACAATTCAGTGAATTTCAAGGGTCACCACTGTATGCAATAATAATTTGACAGTCTGCAGTGGGTCCCATCTGATCTTTCAACTCCACTACTTATAGTGCATGCTGTTATGTCGTAGAAGAGAGCATGAGGGGTGACATTTCACAGATGTCTTTGTTGGTTGAACTCAACCATAAGAAGCTGCCTATGCGTACCTATGCATGCAGATATTTTTCCACTGCGCTATGGCCCCATCCCCTAAGGGGAATATCTTACAGCAGGAAGTGCTCACATGTACTCGCCTATCCAAATGCAAATCAGGGTTGGCCTTGCTTAGTAAATGGGACAATCATGCTTCCTACCACAAGACCAGCTGATCCCTGTTTCTCATAACCAACCTTTTGTGGGATCAAGCAAGATCCTGTCAACATCTGAAGCCTGGTGATTGTGCCAGTGCCTAAAGGAGGTTCCATCTAAGTTTTGCTCTAGGGATTGTTTTGGATAACCCTTCCTTTCCCCACTAGTGTGCTCATCAATCTCGTCCTGCACTTTTCAAAACAACATACATTATCTGCCAGTGGTGACCTAAACTCACTTGGTATTGTAAACATTCAAGACAGTATAATGTAAGTTAAAAAAAGAACCCTCCCCAAAGATGCCTCATCCAGTGTGAGTGGCAAACTCCACCCCCCATTTAGCCTCCAAATGAGTAGTCAGCTGCTTGCTTTTGGATAATCTACTTAGGTGAAGGATGATAATCCATGGATAAACTAGCATGGCTCAGCTGCTAATCTCAGCTGCTATTGTAAATCCAACACATTCAAGACCGTGTAAAGTAGCTGAAAAACTCCCCAATTATGCCTAATCTGGTGAGTGGCAAAAAAATATTCCTATTTAGCCTTCAAATTGGTGATCAGCCATCTTGTGGGTGATGTGTGAATAAGCAGGGCAGCAGCTTGCATTTGAACTTAGGCACTGGGTGGAAGGACCAGCCTAATGGCTGCTCTAGCTCCTCCTTCTCCAGCATCCATGTGCTCTCCTGTTCCCTGTTTTCTGCTTTGCCACAGAGGTGAGGCAAAGCTGCTCCCCACACCCTGCTAGGAAGAAGCATGGTAATCCATGGATAAGAATGTAAGAACAGCCCTGCTGGATTGGGCCCAAGGCCCATCTAGTTCAGCAACCTGTCTCACACAGTGGCTCACCAGATGCCACTAGAAGCCTACAGCAGGAGTTGAGGGCATGCCCTCTCTCCTGCTGTTACTCCCCTGCAACTGGTACTCAGAGGCATTCTGCCTTTGAGCCTGGAGGTGGTCTATAGCCCTCCAACTAGTAGCCGTTGATAGACCTCTCCTTCATGAAGTTATCCAAGCCCCTCTTAAAGACATCCAGGTTGTTGGCTGTCACCACATCTTATGGCAAAGAATTCCACAAGTTGATTATGCATTGTGAGAAAAAGTACTTCTGTTTGCTGGTCCTAAATTTCCTGGCAATCAGTTTCATGGGATGACCCCTGGTTCTAGTGTTATGGGAGAAGGAGAAGAATTTCTCTCTATCCACTTTCTCTACTCCATGCATGATTTTATAGACCTCTATCATGTCTCCCCACAGTCATCTTTCTTCTAAACTAAATTGCCCAAGTGTTGTAGCCTTGCCTCATAAGAAAGGTGCTCTAGACCCCTGATCATCTTGGTTGCCCTCTTCTGAACCTTTTCCAGTTCTACAATGTCCTTTTTTAGATATAGTGACCAGAATTGTACACAGTACTCCAGGTGTGGCTGCACCATCATTTTGTATAAGGGCATTATAATATTAGCAGTTTTATTTGCAATCCACTTCCTAATGTTCCCAAGTATGGAACTGGCCTTTTTCACAGCTGCCGCACATTGAGTCGACACTTTCAACAAGCTGTCCGCCATGACCCCAAGATCCCTCTCTTGATCAGTTACCAACAGCTCAGATCCCATCAACATATACTTGAATTTGGGGGTTTTCGTCCCAATGTGCTTCATTTTACACGTTCCAACACTGAACCACATTTGCCATTTTGTCGCCCACTCACCCAGTTTGGAGGGATCCTTTTGGAGCTCCTCACAATCTGTTTTGGATTTCGCTACCCGAAAGAGTTTGGTATCATCTGCAAATTTGGCAACCTCGCTGCTTACCCCTACTTCTTGATCAGTTATGAATAAATTAAAAAGCACTGGCCTCAGTACAGATCCCTGGGGGACCCCAGTTCTTACTTCCCTCCATTGTGAAAACTCTCCATCTATACCTACCCTCTGTTTCATTTCCGTTGACCAGTTAGCAATCCACACCTGTATTTGTCCCCTTATCCCATGACTGATAAGTCTTCTCAGGACTCCTTCATGAGGAACTTTGTCAAAAGCTTTTTGGAAGTCCAGGTATACTATGTCAACCTTTATCAACACACCTGTTGACATTCTCAAATAACTCCAAAAGGTTGGTGAGGCAAGATTTACCTTTGCAGAAGCCATGCTGGTTCTCTCCCAGCAGGGCCTGTTCTTCTATGTGCTTTACAATTTTATCCTCGAGAATGCTTTCCATCAATTTGCCCAGAACGGATGTTAAGCTAACCAACCTGTAATTTCCTGGATCTCCCTTAGATCCCTTTTTGAGAATCGGTGTTACATTTGCTGAGAGAGTCCTCAGGTACAGAGCCTGATTGCAGGGATAAGTTATATATTTTAGCAAGGAGGCCGGCAATTTCACATTTGAGTTCTTTGAGGACTCTTGGATGGATGCCCTCCGGCCCTGGCAATTTGCTAGTTTTCAGTTTTCCCAGACAGTTTAGAACATCATCTCCTGTCAGTGCTATCTGCCGCAGTTCTTTAGCCGCCATCCCTAAAAAGCCTGTTTCAGGAACAGGTATATGCTCAGTATCCTCTGCCATGAAGACAGATGCAAAGAAGTCATTTAGCTTCTCTGCAACCTCCATATCCTCCTTAATAATCCCTTTAACTCCCTCATTATCCAAAGGTCCAACTGCCTCCCTGCCAGGTTTCCTGCATCTGATGTATTTAAAGAAGTTTTTGTTATTCCCCTTGATGCTTTTGGTTAAATGTTCCTCAAACTCTCTTTTTGCCTCCCTTATTGTCACCTTGCATTTCTTTTCCCAGAGTTAGTGTTCCTTTCTGTTTTCCTCATTTGGGCAAGCATTCCAATTTCAGAAGAAAGTCTTCTTCCCTTTTATGGCTTCCTTGACTTTACCTGTTATCCATACTGGCATCCTCCTGGACTTAGTGGTACCTTCCATCCTTTTGGGTATGCAGTCTAACTGGGCTTCTAGTATTGTGGTTTTGAGGAAACTCCATGCACTCTGGAGCAAAGTGACTCTCCTGATTTTCCCCCTCAGCTTTCTTTTCACCATACCCCTCATTTGGGAGAAGTTTCCTCTTCTGAAATTCAAAGTGTCTGTGTTAGACTTCTTTGGTGATTCTCTCCCCACATGTATGCTGAATTTCATCACACTATGGTCACTGTTCCCTAAAAGGTCAATGACACTGACATCCCGCACCAGGTTCTGGGTGCCACTCAGGATTAAGTCCAAGGTCGCCTTCTCTCTGGTTGGTTCCAAGACCAACTGTTCTAAGGCACAGTCATTCAACATATCTAGAAATTTGACCTCTTTGTCATTACCTGCCTGTGAATTTACCCAGTCTATGTGTGGGTATTTGAATTCACCCATTATTACTTCCTTACCTCTCCTTGATGCCTCCCTGATTTCCTCCCGCAACTCCCAGTAACTGTCAGTGTTTTGATCCAGAGGGCGATAGCACGTCTCCAGTAGCACATTTCCTTTCAGGCCTTGTATTGTCACCCACAGAGTTTCTGAGGAGGACTCCGGTCCACCTATGTTTTCTACCCTGTTAGATTCTATCCCTTCTTTAACATACAGTGCTACTCCACCTCCAAGGCACCCCTCCCTGTCCTTTCTATAGAGTTTATATCCAGGGATAACAGTGTCCCACTAGTTCTCACTGTTCCGCCATGTTTCTGTTATGCCCACTATATCTATTTCTGTGTTAGCAGCCAAGCACTCCAGGTTACCCATCTTGGCATGGAGGCTTCGGGCATTGGCATATAAGCACCTGTTCTCTGAATCTCTTCCCTGGTGTCTGCTATTTTTCTTTTGACTATTTGATCAGCTGGCACAGCCTTCTGTCTGCTCTTTATATGGTTCTGCTTTGTCCCCTTCTGTTTTATCTGAATCCTCTGCACCCTCACACTTTAAGGGATTGCATTTGCTATACCAGATACTGTCCAGCAACCGTCGGCTATTCTGCAGGTGTCATTTGAAAAGATGCACTGCAACCTTTTTGATTTTAAGTGCCAGCAGTCTGGTTCCATCTTGGTTCAAGTGCAGCCTGTCCCTTTTGTACAGGCCTTGCTTGCCCCATAATGTGTCCCAGTGCCTAACAAATCTAAACCCTTCCTCCTGGCACCAATGTCTCATCAAACCCCTCAGCTCTGCCTGTCTTACTGTACCTGCATGTAGAACAGCTAGCATTTCTGAGAAACCTTGGAGGTCCTGGACTTCAATACATTACCTATCAGCCTAAATTTGGCTTCCAGAACCTCCCAGCTAAATTTCCCCACATCACTGGTGCTGACATGCACCACGACAGCTGTCTCCTCCCCAGCACTGCCTAATAGCCTATCTAGATGCTGTGTGATGTCTGCAACCTTTGCACCAGGCAGGTACTGTTTACAGTATTAAGAGATAGTTTGTTTGAAGGTTAGGTCTAAGCTGTAATGGTCAGCTATTTAACTGTCCAAACAGCCTTTCTCAGAAATAGGAGGAAGGGATTTGTACTTACCTTCTCTTCTCCACCGGGCTTCTTGTGAACACAGGGGCTTGTTCTAGCCTCCCCTGCACACTTCCCGGAAAACTCCTGCGCAACTCCAACATCCTGTCTGCTATCCCTGCTCACTATGTTCTGTTCGCTATGCTCTCTGGCCTACGCCTCTTATGTAGAGAGTAGGCTTCTAACTGAGACACAAGTTGTGGGTCAAAGGAATGTGGGGCCTCCCCCAGCCCTAGCTGACTCCACCCCCTCTGGGCAGAGACAAACTAAAACATAGGAATTTGCTAATCCTGGCTAATAACATACGCACAGACTATGCTAGCCCTGGCATAAAACACAAACACAGACTAGAACTTATCCCTTAAAGAGAAACCAGCCCCTTAAAGTCTCCCCTCCTCCTGTTAGTTTAAAGGGGGGAAAGGCAGTTGCTCCTGCTCTCTCCACAGTAGGTTTCCAACCATAGATTAATTAATAAATCTATCATCCATGCATTTCTGTAATCATTTTTTAAAAGCTATCTAAGATACAGGCCATCGCCACAAAGGAAGATAATGAACTCCATTCTATAAGTTAATTATGTGTTGTACTTCATTTTGTCTCTCCTGTATCTACTCAACTTCATCAGGCAATCACACCTTCTGATATTATGTGAGAGGGGGGAAATAAGAAATGAATTTCTGAAACATCTAAGCTCCCTGATATACTTGCCAAGGCAAAAGTTATACTGAAATATTAGAGCACCGCAATTAACAAAATTCATAAATGTTTGGTTCAGCTATTTCCTTTTTAGTTTAACTTCTTTTCCCCCTTTGAAGACTCAAAGTTCATATGAAGGACAACTCAGAGAAGTCTACTTGAAACAGCGTGCACATTTTCTAGAATCATTTGCTGAGAAACTTACTTTGATAGTGGGTAAAATTGCTTCCTTCCTACAGGGAAGATTTTTCAGCTGCATAATTCTGTGGTATGGTGGGTTTTCCCCTAGTACTTTAATTGATTTGACATGTATTAGTTCCTTAAACAGTGCTGTATGGCTCTGTTCTGGGGAAAAAATAGAGATGCACTACATCTATCTCTCTTTTATTACAAATGTTTTTTTGTTTTTTTTAAAAACACCACCATTTTAATGTATTTTGTGAAGGGTGTGTCTGTGTATGTGCATGTGTGTGCAGGCATGCTTGTAAGTGCCTGAGGAGAAATGACCTGCTTCCACTGATAGCTGCTCATTGATGATGATGATAATGATGATGATGATGGATGTTATTATGCTGTTTTTCAATCAAATGAGTTGAAAAGGTGGTTTACATAGCAAAAAATATGGGAAATAGTTCTTGGTCCCAAAAGGGATAACACACAGCCACATACAGAGAAACATGCACACCCGGACATGCACACACCTGCAACTGCCACCAGAGAGAAGCTATGCTGGGCAGAATAGCTCTTTTCCTTGCTAAGTATAAGGGAGTCAACACTTTAAAAGATAACCTTTGCCCACTTAGAAGGGATAAACGTATTACATACATTCCAGAGGCTGCTTCCCTAAGATCAATTTTCAATGTATATGTGTGAACAAGTTATTTCTGATAAGAACAGAGCCTGATTGTAAAATCCGGAAAGGAAGATTTGGGGCATAACCCAGTGGGAAGCTGCATGGAAATGTCCAACCAAGTCACAGGAAAACATGCCGCTAGAAAGGAGAAGGCAGGAGATGAGGAGAAAGGGCACTTCTTGCTAATGGGGAACTTGCTTTGTGTATGCCTCATTCATTTCCATGGGGCTCACAGAATAAGTTGCTGCTCACCCAGAAGAAATACTCTGAGGCGATTCTCACAATCACCTAAAAGTGGGCTAAGGGAGCCTAGCCCGCTTTTGGGTGGTCGTGTGCTGCAACGGGAGCCGCACGGCTCCAGGCAGCTAGCCATCAACTTCCGGGGGGCGCACAGCCCCCGATCCTTGCAGCTCCCACCAGCTCCGTAACGGAGCCGGAAGTCATGTGGGTGGCCAATCCGGCCAGGCAGGACTGCCTTCTGATCGTCTGCGGGGAGACCAGGCTACGCCCGCTCTCCCCGCAAACTGCCTTCTGGCGTTCCCGCAAACCCCCCTTCATGAGATTTGCCTCTCTGTGTGATAGAGGCATACATATATGCCAAAGACTACATTAATGTAGGATTTTGCCAGTTGTTTTCAGGATTTTGCCAGGGCCCTAGAAGCTACAAGTTACCAACTCCTGACAAGCAGTTTCCTTTCCACAGAGACAACTAAACTGCATACACAAACAAAACACTGGTTGTTTGGAGTGCATACAACTGGAGTGCATAGAATAAACATGAGAAGAGTCCTTCTGGATCAGGCCAAGTGCCTATATGCATATTATTTTATTTATTTATTTATTTATATTCTGCTGTATGTTTAAGGTATATGTGTTATGTTTATCCTCACAGCAATCCTGTAAGGTGGGTTAGGCTGAGAGATAAATGAATGTCCCAGATAGGGATGTGCAAACAAGTTCAGAACCAAACCGGTTCAAAGTTGAACCAATTTGGTTTGAAGGTTCATGGTTGGGCCAAACCACCCCTGGTTTGGCTCAAACCTGGACCAAACCCATTTGGGGGTCCACAAACATTTTAATCTATAAACCTAGTATTATTATTATTATTATTATTATTATTATTATTATTATTATTATTATTTAACCTACCCCTCTGGGGAGATTCTCTGAGGTGGTAGGGGGGTCTGTGGAGGCCTCTCCTCCCCTCCACTCCCTGCCTTCCAAAACTGGCCCATTTGGCTGTTCTTCAGGCATCCTGGGCATGCCCTGGGTCATGCCCAAGCCTCACAGAGTCCAAAAGGCCTGAATGGGCTGAAGAATGGCTGAATGGGCAGCTTTTTGAAGGCAAGGAGGCTGGCAGGGGAAGGGGGAACCTCCGCGGACCCACTGCCACCTTGGAGAACCCTCCCCAGGAGGGTATAATTTTAAAAAACAAAACAAAAGAATGTTTAATATAAAAATGTTCACAAATCCCCCCAGACCAAACCAATCTGTGGGGGTGGGTGGGTTCGAGGGGGTGCCGGACTGAATTGGCCCAGTTTGAGGCGGTGCCAGACTCAAACTGAACCAGAGCAGCCAGTTCTGTGCACACCGCTAGTCCCAGAGTCACACAGTGATTTTCATGGCTGAGAGGGGATATGAACTTGGGTCTCCCCAGTCCTGTTCAAGACTCTAGCCAGTATACTATGCTGGCTGGTTCCCACAGAATCGTGATTCCCATAGTGACCAACTCCAGGGCACTTTCCAGCTAGCTTCTCATCAGCAGTAAAATGCCTCGGTTTGGGCAAGTCACATTCAGAACTTAAACAGCAGGTGGAGCAATCTCGCAGCAACTAACAACCCGAAAAAACAGCAGCATTTTCACACTGGATGTATGACGTCCTTGCTCTACATCGCAGCTGTTAAATTCACAACAAGGTATTGGAAATGTGAACGGCACCCTGCTGTCCCCATAGGGACTGCAATGTCACGATGCAGGAAGTGTGGAAGCACACTTCCGAGATATGTCCTGATCCCATTGTAGAGTCTAGTTTGGAAAGCGCCCAGGAAGCCTATAAGCAAGGCATGAAAGTGAAGACTTCCTTCAGAAATTGGAAATCCTGCCCAAACAAAAAAGAACAGAACGGAACACGAACTCTGGGAAAAGAAATGCAAGGTGACAATAAGGGAGGCAAAAAGAGAGTTTGAGGAACATTTAGCTAAATGCATCGAGACAAATAACAAAAACTTATTTAAATACAGCAGAAGCAGGGATCCTGCCAGGGAAGCAGTTGAACCGTTAGACAATGAGGGAGTGCAAGGGATTATTGAGGAGGATATGGAGGTTGCAGAGAAGCTAAATGACTTCTTTGCATCTGTCTTCACGGCAGAGAATACTGAGCATATACATGTTCCTGAACCATTCTTCTCTGAGATGGAAGCTAAAGAACTGAGTCAGATAGAGGTGACAAGAGATGATGTTCTAAACTGTCTGAAAAAATTAAGAACTAGCAAATCACCAGGGCCAGATGGCATCCATCCAAGAGTCCTTAAAGAACTCAAATGTGAAAATGCCTATCTCCTTGCAACAATATATAACTTATCTCTACAATCAGGCTCTGTACTGGAGTATTGGCAAGTAGCAAATGTAACACCGATCTTCAAAAAGGGATCTAGGGGAAACACAGGAAATTACAGGCCAGTTAGCTTAACATCTTTTCCAGGCAAATTAATGGAAAGCATTCTCGAGGATAAAATTGTAAAGTACATAGAAGAAGTACAGGCCCTGCTGAGGGAGAATAGGCATGGCTTCTTCAAAGGTAAATTTTGCCTCACGAACCTTTTGTAGTTTTTTTGACAGTGTCAACAGGTGTGTGGATAAAGGTGATCCAGTTGACCTAGTAAACCTGAATTTCCAAAAAGCTTTTGACAAAGTTCCTCATCAAAGATTCCTGAGAAAACTTAGCAGTCATGGGATAAGGGGACAAGTACAGGTGTGGATTGGTAACTGGTTGAAGGACAGGAAACAGAGGGTAGGGATAAATGGAGAGTGCCCCCCCCATCTGTACTGGAACCGGTGCTTTTTAAATTTATTCATAAATGAATTAGAAGTAGGGGTAAGTAGCGAGATGGCCAAATTTGCAGATGATACCAAATTCTTTTGGGTAGTGAAATCCAAAACAGATTGTGAGGAGCTCCAAAAGGATCTCTCGAAACTGGGTGAGTGGGCGACAAAACAGCAAATGCGGTTCAGCGTTGGCATGCGTAAAGTGATGCACAATGGGACAAAAAAACCTGATTTCAAGTATACGCTGATGGGATCTGAGCTGTCGGTGACTGACCAGGAGAGGGATTTTGGGGTCATGGTGGACAGCTCGTTGAAAGTGTTGACTCAATGTGCGGCAGGCGTGAAAAAGGCCAATTCCATGCTAGGGAAAATTAGAAAGTGTACTGAAAATAAAACTGCTAAAATTATAATACTCATATACAAAACTATGGTGCTACCACACTTGGAGTTCTGGTTCACACCTAAATAAGGACATTGTAGAACTGGAAAATGTGCAGAAGAGGGCAACCAAGTTGATCAGGGGCCTAGAACACCTTTCTTACGAGGCAAGGCTTTAGAAAAAAGATGACTGTGGGGAGACATGATAGAGGTCTAAAAAATCATGCATAGTGTGGAGAAAGTTAATAGAGAGAAATTCTTCTCTCACACACATAGCACTAGAACCAGGTGTCATCCCAAGAAATTGATTGTCAAGAAACTTAGGACCAACAAAGGGAAATACTTTTTCACACAATGCATAATCAACTTGTGAAATTCTCTGCCACAAAATGTGGTGACAGCAAACAACCTGGCTGGCTTAAAAGGGGTTGGATAACTTCATGGAGAAGAGGTCTATCATTGGCTACTGGTTAGAGGGCTAAAGGCCACCTCCAGTCAGAGGTAGGGTGCCTCTGAATACCAGTTGCAGGGGAATAACAGCAGAAGAGATGGTGTGCCCTCACTCCTGCCTGTGGCTTCCAGCGCCATCTGGTGGGCCACTGTGTGAAACGGGATGGTGGACTAGATTGGCCTTGGGCCTGATCCAGCATGGCCATTCATATGTTTTTATGTTATGAAGGCAACAGCCTTCCACTGCAGTTGCTCACTCTCTCAGCAACTGGTAACAGAGATATATACTACTGATGTTGTAGATTCTATTTGTCTATAAGACCTAATAGGTGTTGATATGCTTATCCTTCATGAATTTGTCTAGGCCCCTCGATGATTTTTTCTATGCATCCAGTAGCTATTTCAAGCCTCCTAATTTTTTCAAGTCGTACTTTCTGGACACTTTCAAGCCTAGCATAGCAGCTTTAAAGGATAAGATGTAAACTCAGGATGAACTTGATGAGCAAAATCTGATTCTATACTTATCTGATGTAGCTGCCAAGTAGTGGAATACAGACAGCCCTGGGTAAGAAGATAAATGGAGGTTTGGGTCAATGAAGTTGATAATCATTGTTTTCGTGTAGGACATCTTTCTTCATGGTACAGGTTTTTATGAGAGGGGCTGTCGTTCAGTGTCAGAGGGCATGGTTTGCATGCAGAAGGCTACAGGTTTTATTCCTGGTATCTTTAGATAGAGCTGGGATGGACCCACTGTCTGAAATCCTGAAAAGCTGAAGCCAGGAAATAAAGAGACAATGGCCGCATTCACACATAATGCGGAGCCGTGAGTCCCCCTCCCTCCCCATGTGGTTACCTATCTCCATTCAGACATAACCTGTGGGACCCTTACTGCAGTCAGGGAGACTGCAGAGAGGAGGGGGAACTGACTGCATCGGCTTCCTTCTGAAATGAAGGACAGCCCACGCAGCCAATCACAGCCAGAGCGAGAGAGGAGCTTCCTCCTTCAACTCTGCTTACAGCTCAGTGTACAGTTGAGACATATCGCTGCCAGATAACAACCTCAGGTAGGAGCGGCAAAACCCACTGCAAACCATTTCAGACTGGATTTTGAGTGGGCTATGGGGTGGAGACTGCCTTGGTTGGCCTGATGGATGATCTCCAATTGGGATTTGACAGAGGAAGTGTGACTCAGTTGGTCCTTTTGGACCTCTTGTCAGCTTTTGATACTATCAATCATAGTATCCTTCTGGAGCGTCTGCAGGGGTTGGGGGTGGGAGGCACTGCTTTGCAGCGGTTCCACTCCTACTTCTCAGGCAGATTCCAGACATGACTTGTCCCCTTAGCTAAGCAGGGTCTGCCCTGGTTGCATATGAATGGGAGACCAGATGTGTGTGCACTGGAAAATATTCCCCTCAGGGGATGGAACCACTCTCGGAAGAGCATCTAGGTTCCAAGTTCCCTCCCTGGCATCTCCAAGATAGGGCTGAGAGAGATTCCTGCCTGCAACCTTGGAGAAGCTGTCACCAGTCTGTATAGACAATACTGAGCTAGATGGACCTATGGTCTGACTCAGTATATGGCAGCTTCCTATGTGCCTATGGCCATGGTAAATTAAGCTGTTTGTTTAGCCCCCCACTTGTGTTCTGTTTCTTGCTCATGCTTGGAAGCTGGATTTTTAAACAGAGGAGATTCTATATTGTGGCTGATTAATGATAAGGTTTGTTTTTGTTTCTTCATACCAAGGCGGGAGCCTTTCCTCCCTTTCAATGAATTTTGCCGTGGCTCTTCACTTTATGATCTTCATATTTCCTTCTTCTAATAGCCAATCCTTACCTCATTATTTATAAACACACGTTATGGGCTTGTTACATTTTAGAGAGAAACATCTGCAGAGTGAAGCACCTGCTGTATTTTAGTACATTAACAGTGACAAAAATATATATTCTCCAAGATGCTAATAAAATGGAATGCTCATTTTTGTCAACATTCTGTTGCCCCCAAATGCTGTTATCATCTCACTTTATGAAGCATATCTCTGCATAATTTATTTCCGCTTCTTTTCCTCCCAAACGTAATTACTGCTTCAAGTGTCAATAGGCAAACAGGAGAGGAAGAGGCAGTGCGTGGGACAGGCTGGGAGATGTCTTGACAGTCTGCATATGTGTGGAAGATTTATTTATATAGTGTACATTTCCAGGTAAGTGAAAAGTAGGCCTGGGAATGGGATGCTAATTTAAAATGGGTTATCTGTGGGGCTGAGCAAGGATTATAATGCCTCATATACATAAACATCTTCTTCTTTTACATTCTCACAGATGCTTTCCTGGTGTGGTTCTCCTCTCCTGCTGTAGGTCTCTCAAAGGTAAGATAGTTCTCAAAGAGACAGACATGTTGCAGCGGGATGGCAATTTTGTGCCACAGTGCTCATTGCTCAGGACTGAGTGCCAAGGGAGAAGCAAGTGGACACTTTCAATCATTCTGGTTTCATACAGTCATACACATGGTGTGTTACTTGGACAATAACTTTGCCCAGACAGCTTTCTTATGCCTTGAATTTCTTTGGGGAGCCTTTTAGTCATGCTGGTGCTATTGTTTGTGTTATTTCTCTGTAATGGACTGGAGGCATGTTAAGGCTTCTGCTCAGGTGCTTTTCATAACCACACAGGTGACAGATCTCCTGAGGGAGTGGCATTAGTTGCATGATTTGTAAACACAGTGCCTGAACAAATCAGAGGAGCAAAATTCAGGCCAGCATGTGTGCAAGTGCAGAGAATAACCCTCTCCAGACAAGGAACAGTTAATGCAACTCCTTTCTCATCACAAAAGAACTAAGTGGGTGATAGGAACTCAAAGGTATACTCATTAAAATTACTGATTGCTTTACCAGGCTCTTCTGACCTGAGAGATACCGCACCTGGACATTCATTCACTCCATTTGCATACAGTTTGCTTTTGACCCATTCAAATCATTGAAGCTATTCTCATGTGCAGTGAAAAATGGGCTAGGGAAGGCTAGCCTGCTTTTCGTTATGCGTGAGAACTACTGAGAGCCGTGCAGCTCCTGCCACCAGCAAGCCCTCTAAAGTCGCCTGCTCCTTAGCCAGGGTTTGGGGCCCAAATGAGTGCCCCCAAACTGGGCTAAGTGATAATGTGTCTGCCATGGCTGCTTGAAGCCACAGTGGGCACACTTGTGGGGAGTGGGGTCCCAGTAATGCACCGCACACTTGTGTGGTGCATTATTGGGGCTCTGGGGGGCAGTGCTGCGCAGTGGTGCTTCCCTGAGCCTGACCCCTGGAGCTGCCAGATGAGCTGTGGAAGAGCTGGAACCAAGCTGCTGCATGTCTGGGTGGGCAATCTGCCCGCCCAGCAAATGGTGAGTGCTCGTCTGCGGGGAGGGTCAGGCAAATCCACTCTCCCTGCAAATCTCCTTTCAGTGCTTCACACTGCTTGTGTGAAGCACCTCATTGTGTTTTACTCAAGCACAGACAATGAAGCCTTTTGAGATTCACCAAAGTTGCCCTTCTTCCCAGGAAAGAAGAGGCACTGGAATGTTGCCACAGGACACATTTTGGGTTATAATTGCCCCTGGTTCTTGAACTAGTGTGCTTCATTTGGTTCCTACACCTTGGAGTCACCATGTTTTGGACGCTAGACCTGGCACCTGCTGTAATATCTTGTCATGCCTTGCTCTGCGTGCCAATCACGATTCCTTGCAGGCTCAATCCATCCAGCTTGCCTAGCTGCCACAAGGAGCAGGCTACACAAGAACATACAGCTTTTAGATTTAGCCCTGCTATCTAACCCTCAAGCTGCCTTCAGTTTTTCATCGCCTGGTTCCATCCCTGAGGAGAGAGGTCTTTTGGTTGCACCTGAGCCATGAGGGTCCAATCACCACTAAAGGAAGGACAAGGTTGTATGATAATCACTGGGCCCCTCTGGGCTTTATCTATCCCTTCTCCTTTTCTTGAATCCAAAAATTTGTTTCTCTCACGCCTCCTTTCTCTAGCCAGCCTGGAAGTCATTTTAATTCAGACACTAAGCTACATTTCCTTTTTGCAGATATCTGGTTCATCGTGTAACATATTTTTGGTAGTAATATTGCTTTAATCAACTTTCTTATTCCCTGAACCCCAAATGAAACCTTACTTTGTTTTGAACGTCAGCCTCTCTGTCAATTCATTTTCCTGTAACCCAAGCTTTGCACAAAAATTATTATGACGTGGGACTGCTCCACCCCACCTCACTAATTCCCCACTCAAAGCCCGAATGCATTTAGGGGTGTTCGCCAATCACCCTGGTGTAGTTTCATTAACAGCCTCAGGCTGTTAATCATGGAAGTACCCATCGTCATGCTTATGGCGTTTACCTCTTCAGATGAACACCATAATCGTGAGCAGCATAGGAGGGAGGGGGAAGGGAGGGAGGGATGTGCCAGAAAGGTGGGAGTTCTAGACCCAATTTGGACAGCATACCTGAGTATGTCATCATTTTTACAAAATGTCTGAAGAGAAAATGTCTTTATAACCTACATGGGTAAAAGGACATGTAAAGGGACCTTAGCCAAGCCCACAAAAATCTAATATAGCTCCATTGTCCTCTTCATATCCCATTTCTTACGTTCTCTATAGACTACTTGTGCTGACCTTGAAAGATATGAGGTCAGGATATGGGCCCCAGCCTTTGTGGCATGATTGTTAACAAAACAGATTTTATGAGGAAAGCTTATTTATCATTCCTGGGTCTATCTTCATTGATTCAAATGACACTAGGACAGGAACCTTTGCTCTGGAGTCCAGAGCTTCCTTACATATTTGTGCTGCAGAGATTATTCCATTGAATTATTTTGTTGTCCAAGGATTTTCTCCAGCTTCCAGAAGTATTTTACCAAAGTCTTCTTGAGGATAGAGTTTTGGAATGGAAAATACATCTAGGAGCATCTGAGAAACACAGTGAATGAGCTGTTGAAACAGTGTCACTGTACTATGAAGTGCTGGCACAGCAACACAGCTTTGGGGTAAGGGCAATTTTGTCATTCTCCACTTCCCTCTAAAGGTAACTACGACTTCCGAAAATATGTTTGAGGGTTGCACAGTCCACAGGGACATATTTGCAGGAGTCATCATCAGAGGGGCTGCTCCCTGCTCCCAAATGGTTATGCTTACAGCATTAACTACACTACACTATTCTAGTGCCCCATTAGTCCAGATTTCAGCTACTGGTTTCTTTAAAGATTCATTGTTCTGTGAGCATTCTAAAATCTAATTATTCTCATTGTGATTTTTCTTGTCCCAGACAAAAACATGTATCATTTAGATAAAGAGGGTTGTCATCTTCCTACTTGTCAACCATATTTATCAAAATGACAGACTTTTTAGAGAGACTGTGGCTAAGTACATTCTACTAGTAATAGAAAAGTAAATAGCTAGCTTAACCTACACAGAGCATCTGTGCGCTAGTACTTGATTGCACCCCTAAACACCTCAGAGATCTCTCCACCCTCACCTGAGCTGTACTCCTGCTCCTCCTCCTCCATCCGGTTGCTTCCACACCCCTCTTGTCACTCCTCCATCCCTGTACTCTATCCCCCTCACCCCTCTTGGTCATGGATGCAGTGTTGCTGGTGCCTATTGGCCAAGCTACAGCCCCCTATCCCTAGAGACCTCACCATCCTCACCTGAGCCCCACTCCTGCTCCTCCCTACAGGAGCAGCAGCAGCAGTGGTTGACTGGCCCCTTCCTCACTGCCACCACCACCTTGGCCACTCATTCCCCTCAGGCTGCTGACAGGCCTGGGCCTGTCCCTTGCCTGCCTGCCTGCCTCCCGCTGCCAGTGGACTTGGTATCCCCAAACAGTAGCAGTGGTTGACTGGGCCTTTCCTTGCTGCCAATAGGCACTGCCATGACTACTCGTTCCCCTCAGGCCACTGACAGGCTTGGGCCTGTCGTTTGCCCTTCCTTCTTTTTCTCTCTCCTCCCTTCTTCTTATCTCTTTCTCTCTCCTCCACTCGTTCTTCCCCTCCCTCCCTCCCTCCCTCCATCTCTTTTCCTGAGTTAACAGACCTTGTTTATCTTGTTCCTCATCTAATTCACACGATGGCAGCCTCCTTCTCCTGAAGAGGCTCTTTGCTCCCTAATGACCCCTCTCATCACAGACTCCTACCCACTATCATTCATATATATATGTATGTATGTATGTATATATATAGAGAGAGAGAGGGGGGGGGGGAGAGAGAGAGAGGAATATATATATTCCTCTCCTCTACAATCAAGAACATCTTCCGACCAGTAACAGTTGCATTCCAACTGTCCTAAACCATCACAGGCTCCTCCTCCCTATCTGCATATGGAATCCCCATTGCCCAATCACTACAGTGCCATAGGCTCATCCTCCCTATCTGCATGGGGAATCCCCACTGCCTAATTACCATGGTGCTTCTGCTCTTACAGGCTCCTACTCCCTATCTCCATATGTTATCTCCACTGCCCATCACCACAGTGCTTCTGCCTAGAGACTTGCAAGAGTTGGCACACATGGGATTACCCATGGGTACACCTTAGATCATTATATATATATAGACTCTATCATAGTATATACGTTTGCACATAACACAAAACCAGAGGTGAAGAGGTCTCCAGTTTCAATTTGTGTATGTCTGAAAGTCGGCAACTACAGTAAAGATAAAAAATGGACCCATGGTTTCCATCCCCAGACTCAATTTTGTACCTTCAGTTTGTAGTGAGTTTCGAATCCTTGACCTCCAGTTTAGTGGTGCCAGCATTACATCCGAATGTGGCACCACAGTCAGCCTGTTCCGCAACTGGAGTTTGAGGAAGGAAGCTCCTACCTCACTCCAGCTGCTATTGGCTGCTGGGGATGTCCTTCATTCAAGAAGGAAGCCCCAGAAAGCCAATTTTCCCTCCTCTCTGCAGTCTCAAGAAATGGACAGTGGCAGCTCAGCTCAGTGCGCTCTCTCTCACTTTCATCTATCTATCTATCATATTTGTTGTATTTGTTGTATTGTTCTTATGCCTGTTTTTATGTTTTTATATTTTTAACATGATGTTTTTATTATCTTTTTATTGTATGTTTTTAACTTTTGTAAACCGCCTTGGGGTTATCTTTTTAACGAAAGGCGGTATATAAATGCAAAAATAAAATAAATAAATAAATAAATAAATATTTCTTGTTGTGATGAGTTCCGTGTCTGGCCTTTGACTAACTTGTGCTTCACTCACTGCTCTGGTCTGCGCTGCAATTTGCATTCTGCATTGTAAGGTTTACTCGCTCAGTTAAAATGTGGTTGAAGATGCTGTACCAGAGCTTATGGCTATGGTTGCTGGCTGCTAAGGGTGCTGCTGGGCTATGGCAGCTCTTGCAAGTGAAGAAAGAGTCATAATTGTGTGTGTGAGAGCAACTTTTGCCAGTGATGCTACTGCAGCACATATACTATGGCTGGCAATGGATTCTTGGCCAGTGATTCTTTTTTTGGACTGTGTTTGGCAAAATGTGGTGTTCTGTGTTGGGAGGGACTGTGTTGGGAGAGACTTTGCTTCTGTTCTGCAGTGTTGTTGTTGTTTTGCAAGGCAGGGTTGTGTGCACTCTGCTTGTTTTGTCCATAGGGAACAATGAGGAAATTGAATCATCCCATTGTTCTCCATGGGTAGGTCCTAGGGACACCAAAGTGGGGTGGGTGTAAGTGCATGACTCTACCTTCCTACCATACAACCTATCAAACAAACAGGCAATTTTTAATAAATTTTTGAATTATCATCTGGATTAGTAGGTCAGTGACCTATGAACCCAGATAATAATTCATAAATGTGTTTAAAATTGCCTGATTGCCCAATTGTTTGGTGGGTTGGGTGGTTGGTAGATTGGGTCATGCCCTAACACCCAACCCACTTTAGTGTCCCTAGGACCTACCCAGGAGGAACAGTAGGGTGATTCAAGTTCTCCATTGTTCTCTATGGTTGATTCTCAATTTTTTTCACAAATTTCCAATTCAATTCATCATTCAGCTATGGCCATCTGGCTTGATGAATCAATTTGACTTTTTGTGATTCGATTCAGCATCAAATTGAACTGCAAAAAATGATGTGTGCTCACTTCTACTCTGAATACTTAAACCACCATTAGGGATTGTGTGCAAACCACAAATGGAAGCACATTTGCAAACCATGGATTTTGTGAGCCATGATTGAAACTTTTTATCTCAATTTCCTACCTCTCTAGTCTCCGGGCTTGCAAGGTAGCATACAGATCCTTCTGGTTTCTCCTTGTACATGTCTTTCAGGAACAGGACTTAAGCTGGCAACCGAAAGTTGATTCCATGAACATTTGAGATCTTAGCCATGGTTAATGCTGAGGCTAATTTGAGGGGGGCTTTATGAAGGGACAAAACTGGGGTGATATCAGGAGGAAGGCCAAAATTCATATATTTTTGAATTTCTGTCAAATTGCAGGAGAGGACTTACCACAAAGTAGTAAAGGTCTCCTTTGGGGTTTTAAAAAAAAACCAACTATCTTTGCATTGCACTTCTGTAGTCAGCGGCTGCCTGAAGTGCTAAGAAACTCCCAGGAGGTGGCAAGTCACCTTCTCTCTCTCTCTCTCTCTCTCTCACTGTCCTTTTTATGCACCAAAGAATGTTACTGTGTTATGATGAAGCAAAATTCCCAGGTGCATTCAGAGTTTTAAAAATGGCCGCTGATTGAAGCTATTGACAGGCCACTGACTGAAAGACTCCCAGCATTTCAAATGTTACTGCTGCTCACAGAGACAAGGTATGAAATTGGTTCTTAAAAGGGACCAAAGTGAGCCACCAACACTACTGTGTAACCCATAAATTTTGACAGAATTTTGCCCTTCACCATCTAGATTGCCAGAAGTAGTCCACATTTTTACCACACTGGGCAGCAAAATGGGGTGGAAAATGGGTGGAAATGTTTGGATCAACAATAGTTAAGGCAACAAACCATGGTTAGCTCTTACCATGAGCAAGTGTTATGTCTGCCCTGGGTCACATGTGGAGTATTATCAAATGATATATGAAATCCATCCTGTTTGAAGTAATTTTCCTTCTACCTCCAGCAACTCTTCAGAATCTATGACAAAATTCTCATGAGACTGCAGATTGGGGGAGAACAATTTTCCATGCTTGGCTAAGAGGCCGATTCATATCAGACACCAATAGCTGCCAAATTATACCTCTCATAATATTTTAGCTTGGCTGGAGTTAACAATAGTGATGTAGATGTGGGCAGCTCATATTCCTTTACTAATCCCTCAGCCATTCATTTCTCTCCTACATATTAAAGCTATCTCCCTCCCATTACAGCAGTTTGTTCTCTTACTTTATAATTCTGTAATGATCACAGTTTTTATAATGCTTACCATTTTAATAGACACTGAATTATATGGGTAAAATTTAAATTGCACTACAGATTTTGTCGGGGGGGGAAATAATGTAAGGAGTTAGTGTTGCTGCATACTACATTTTATTTTATACATGATTTCCCACTGGTAATTGGGGAAAATTAATGTTTGGTAAACTTGTATTTATATGACAGATATTCATCAACACATGATAATTGTGAATAAATATCATAGAACAACTTGTCACAACGTAAATGAGGTTCTGTCACCTTGTATTTTGTCAAAACAGATTCTACTTGGTTTAAATAAAAGCTATTTGCAACATTTACAGTTTGTGAAAAATCTGTGTGAGTGCTGAAAAACAGATGGCTACCTGCCTCTTTAAATGCATTGGTTCTATTTTTTTCTTTTCAGTTATCTTTTAGGATACATTAACTAATACATGGCTGGTTAATTAAAGGCGTACATTTGCAATGGATTCTGTTTGACTCATTAAAGGATAGGTTGGAGGAACTCACAACCAAAATCAATTGAAGATGAGGCATGAGCCAGTTAGTAAGAGGGCAGCTGTCCAATACATTATACATTTAACCAGTTGCACTTCTTCACTTTCACTGTCTTCATAGCATCCTATGAAGATGAACTTGAGTTTTTGTCCAAGTAAAGGATTCAGCAGTCAAGAAATATCTCAGACTAGCAATTGGTAGGGTTGTAATGAAGGCCTTGGAAAGGATATTTAGATGCTGTGATGTGTCTATAGCTACAAAGATTAGGTAAAGTGTGCCATGAAGTCGGTGGCAACTCCTGGCGCCCACAGAGCCCTGTTGTTTTCTTTGGTAGAATACAGGAGGGGTTTACCATTGCCTCCTCCCATGCAGTATAAGATGATGCCTTTCAGCATCTTCCTATATAGCTGCTGCCCGATATAGTACCAGTGGGGATTCGAACTGGCAAACTTCTGCTTGTTCATCAAGCATTTCCCTGCTGCACCACGTTATTATTATTATTATTATTATTATTATTATTATTATTAATTAGTATTAATACTAATAATAATAATTCAATTTCTATACCACCCTCCCAAAAATGGCTCAAGGCAGTTTACACAGAGAAATAACAAATAAATACAACTTAACAATGGTTTTCCCCGTGACATTCTATGGATGCAAAAGCTGGACCTTGAAGAAGCAAGAAAGACAAAGTATTGACACTTTTGAACTTTGGTGCTGGAGAAGACTTTTGAAGATACCATGGACAGACAGGAAAACAAACAAATGGATCACAGAACAAATCAATCCAGAATTTTCACTCGAGGCACAAATGACCAGGCTCAAACTATCATACTTCGGACACATTATGTGAAGACCCAGCTCCCTTGAGAAGTCCATAATGGTGGGGAAAGTTGAAGGAAAGAGAAGAAGAAAATGACCAGCAGCAAGGCGGATGGACTCAATTACAACAGAATTACAATGAATTCACCACTGAGAGACCTTAAAGGCCAGGTTGAAGACAGATCATCCTGGAGAGAATCTATCTATGTGGTCACTTAGAGTCTAGACCGACTTGACAGCACTTAATCAATCAATGAAATAGATTTATCATGTAACTCTCACCCATACAGTTTTTCTTTATATGCTGAGGCGGTCCTCATGAGCAGCCAAGCCCAGGTTCAAGCAGCCAAGCTTGGGCCTGGTTGTCCATGAGAACCGCCAGTATCCGCAGGGATCCCAGTGGTGAGCAGCTCTAAACCCAGCACCGAAGTTCGGCTTTTAGCCTAGGTTAAGTGCGCAAATATGCCCTTATCACGGTTCATGTGTCAGTGAATCCACCTAGTGCACTGTGGGATTCTCATAAGCTGGATGAGTTCTTGCCTCTGTTTACCTACATTGCCAGGAACAGCACGGATATTCATCCATGCTGCTCCTGGCAGCACTGGCCATGTGAGCTCATGGCTTGCATGCCACAGGGGCTCAGAGAGGCTGTCGGGGGGAAGTGAGGTTGAACCCTGCCTCCACACCACCTGCCCATCTGACCGTGCAGATGGGCGGTTATGTGAATAACCCCATAGTGTCAGGAGTCTCACTTCCCAACTAAGAATGGCCACCACACATGCCAAGATCTGACCTTCATGCACCCACTGTGGTGATGTCCATCACACCTGCCCACCTCATGAAGTGTGAGGTTGGCACCAGAAGGTGGTGGGGCTGATGAGAAAACAATGGGGTTTCCTCCCACAGCAGACAGGGGACCGCGTCTCATGATCCATGAGACCCAGTTTGGGGCAGTGAGTGGGAAGAGCAGGCTAAGCCCACTCCCCCCCACTCACGAGTGGGGAGGGAGCCCTGGGCCACACGATTGCTGGCTCTGAGATGGAGCCAGCCAGGGCTGGGGAGCTCGGGGGTCACACGGCCCCCGGAAGCCCCAGTATGCCCTGCGCGAGCATGCAGGGCATACTGGGGAGAACCCCGGAGCTGGGACGCAGCTTTTTGCCTCCCCTCTGGGGGTCTACTCATGAGTAGGTGTGGCACGAAGCCGCACCGTGGCTACTCGCTATTAAAAAAACAGGTTTGCAGAGCACTCACTCCACAAACCTGGTTTTGGGGCAGGGGTTCTTGCGCGGATTACCCGCTCCAGAACCACCGGAATCACAGCCGAGCCCGGTGGTTCTGACGATCTGCAAAAATCGGGCTAGGCTCTCCTAGCCCAATTTTTGCAAATCATGGGAATAGCCCCAGGATGTGTCTGATGGGAGAGATTTGGAAGCAGGATCAGAGACAGGGCAAGAGACACCTACAAAGCATACACAGCCAGGCAGGGATCGGGGCAGCAGGAGGTAGGTGAGCAAGGATATTGGTAGTGGGGAAGGGGAGAAGAGATTGAAGACAGATCAAGGAGAGTCTGAGGAGGAGATGGACATGTGGGTGGAGGTCATAGCAGGATATTGCCCACTGTCAGGACATCCCAGAGAAGAGTGGAGGACCAGAGTGCAGAAAGCCCCTTCCATACCCAAATTAAGGCCTGGTAGTGGGGAGTGGTGTGGAGGTTGGGGGGAAGGCACACATGGTCAAGGATGACACAAGAAAATTATGAATTTCATTTTCAAGGAGCATGAACTTTAATGCAGATTTCACTTCAAAGAAACATAATCCAAAACATAGCTATTCCATAAGTTTTGAATGCGGCACTAAAATCCTGAATCGTTGGATATTGATTTGATTGTGGATTCATATCAAGCAGAATGTAGAAGTTCCTATTACAACAATTGTTTTCCTTTTTGTACAAGGCAATGCGGTATAGATAATTATACTAACAGCTACATGGCTGTTTGATGCAGCCACTTGTGAAGTCCATAGTGCCATCAGAACCTTTTGGAGCTGGGGCATTCAAGCGGTATATTAGAAGCATTTGACAATCTGCTAGTATATCTTTCAGTTTCTGGTGAACGGGATACCATTGGTTTCACTCAGCCTTTCCAAATGTGTGTCATGTAATAAGCCTGTGCCACATTAGGATGCAGAGTCCCTGAAATTGGTGGCAGTTGCCTAATTTCCTTCCCATAATTCAAGAGCAACAACAACAAAAAAAACCCCAAACAAACATTAATGCATATCACTGCACTGATCATGCAGTTTATTTATATTTACTTATAGTTATATTTATCTGCCATGTTTCACAAAAGCATATCCCAAGGCAGTGTACAGGAAAAATAGTAAACATTAAAAAGCCATAAAACAATCATTAAAACAATAAAACACAATAATGAAAGCACAATTAAAGGCAGTCAAGCACAATCAGCAGCAATACAGGAATAGTACAATCTCCCTGGGGTCAAGGGCCTGGGCAAAAAAAAAGGGGGGGGGGGGGAGATTTACTTGACTCCTGAAGAGAAGACAATGAAAGAACATCCACAGAAAGGGCATTTCAGAGTCTGGGGGCAACAACCAAGCAGGCCCTGTTTGGCAAAAATGCAAACCACGCCTCTTGGACCATTGGCATGCAAAGCAGCCTGCCTCACTCCATGAGCCAGTTAGGTGGT
This sequence comes from Hemicordylus capensis, assembly GCF_027244095.1. Classification (NCBI taxonomy): domain Eukaryota; kingdom Metazoa; phylum Chordata; class Lepidosauria; order Squamata; family Cordylidae; genus Hemicordylus; species Hemicordylus capensis. The sequence goes on along the minus strand of NC_069659.1, from coordinate 63,354,451 downwards.
CAGAGCATTTGGGAGAAGAGGGTCCCTTAGATATCTAGTAGGCCTGTGAACCAGAAAAAATGTTGGACCTAATCTGATCCAACCTGACAGAAAAACTGTAGAGAGGGCTGACATGCCCCCCCAAAACTGTCGGAATTGGATCAAATTAGACCTGACATTTCGGTGACATTTTGTTAGACCCCCCTTCCCCCACTGCCCTGTCTCCATCTTCCAACCTTCCCCTTTCTCTGCCTTCTTCCATCCTCTCCCCATCTTCTTCCCTAACCAGGGACTCTGTGGGAGCCAGGGACAGCTCCTACGGAGTTAAGAGCTTTAAATGTCAAACATGACAATTTGAACGGGCCTGGAAACAAACTGGCAGCTTCAGAATTACATGCTCCCAATGGGTGGCCACTGCCCTTTGCACTAGTTTCTGAATATTCATCGGGGGAGCCACACATAGAGCACACTGCAGTAATCCAGACACAGCATGACTTAGGCATGGGCAACTGTAGTCTGTTTTGCCTTCTAAAGATAGGTTGCCCATGCCAAAGATGTGCTAAGACACTCCTGGCTATAGCTGCCACCCAGGCATCCAGCAGCTAAATGAATACAATGACAAATATTTATATACTGTTTCTCATATAATGGCTCCCTGTCCCCAAAGGGCTCACAATCTAAAAATGAAATATATGATAGTTACCAGCAACAGCCACTGGAGGGATGCTGTGCTGGGGATGGGTAGGGCCAGTTGCTCTCCCCCTGCTAAATAAAGAGAATCGCCACTTTTAAAAGGTGGCTCTTTGCTCTGTTAGCAGCAGACTGATTCATCCATCAGTACCTCCAACTGTTCACCTGTTTGTTTGAAGGAAGTACAATTTGATGTAGAACTAGTTGCATTGATTCACCCTGATTGGCTTCCCTGCCGACCAATAGCACTTCAATCTTGTCTAGATTAAGTCTCATATGCTAGTCCACATCTAGCCTGTCACTGCCTCCAAAACCTGATTCAGGACATTCACTGCCTCCTTGATATATGAAATAGAGCTAGATAACATCCACATCTTGGTGGCACCTCAGCCCAGATCTCTGTACAACCTCTTCCAGCATTTTCATTTAGCTGTAAACAGCATGGGAGACGAGAATGATTTCTGTGGGACCACATGGGCCCAAGTCCAAGGGGACAAGAAGTAACTTCCCAGCAATGCCTTTTGGACCCTCCCCTCACAAAAAGGAGCAGAGCCAGTACAGTGTCTGCAGTTCCCATCCCCATGATACAGTTCATAAGGTCACTATGATCAATGATTTGAAACATTGCTGAAAGGTTGCACCACCTGTTATATTGTAAGTTTCCACCTCCTCATGTGTAGAGGGTTCCAGGCAGCCTCAGAATTATGGCCACTGTTCCAGCAATCTGTTTCCTCCATAGACCTCCCCAGGGAACTGCTGCCTCCAGCTCTCCAAGTGAGTCACAGAGCTCCTTCTTCCAGCTGTTCTCCTCCTGGACTGGACCCTCATCACTGGCCAGTCTTGGTTTATATAGCCCATGGCAGGTGGGGCAAGTCTCATGAGATCTCACTGCTTGCCAAGACTTTGGCCCGAGATCTCGCGAGAGTTGTCTCTGATCCTGCAATGACTCACTGTCTTCAAACTCCCTGTGGGGACCAGCCAGGCATTCCCTGGCCAGGCAGAAACTCCCCAGGGCAAGCAGCCATATCCAGGGCTGAATGGCTGGGAGAGATTGACATCGGCCGCACCAGGAGGGTAGGCTCTTGAGGGTTGGCCCCATCCCTCACAGTGGCCCACGACCCATTGGAGGATCTCCGACATATATGTATATACTCACTTTTCCACAGCAGGTATGATGGTATCAGGCTTATTTTCTGACTTTCCAAATAAACTAAATACATGAAGTATTCTGTTAGTTAATTTCATGAAGGGCTTATAATGACCCGCTAGGCACTTCATTGCCAAAGATCTAGCATCACTGTGTCCCTAAAGGCACATCATCCAACGCAAGTTTCACATTTCTTTGAGCCCAGCTTCATGGAACTCATGTTTATGAATGGAAATTTCTCCGTTCCTTGTTTTAGAAACAGAATGATTGATTTGGGCAGAAGAGTGCTCAACAAGCACAGCAAACACAGAGCTAAAGAGTTTCATGCCAGGGTCCTTCTGAGTGAATGAATTGCATTGAGAAAGATAACATAACCCATATGCTGGGTTATTTATACCATTTCCATTAAATTTATTCCTGATCTATTCACAGTTTCTGAATGGGGGACATGGCCCCCCATCATGACTGTGATGTTTGTGAGTATTTCTTCCTCAATGCAAGCTAGGATGCTTTAGCTTATTCACATGCTAGTCCATCCCAAGACTTAAACTGAACTGGAAGGGCAAACTGCTTCTGAAATTGTTGTCAGTGACAGGATGATTACAATTTTTTTAAAGCAATTTTTTATATGGTGGCATTTCCACAAGTGGAAAGACTCAGCATTCCTCTATGTGGGAGTCCAGGGTTTAGGTGCATGAGGCACATAACATGATCTTGACAAGATGCTACTTGCCCATATGCATCTTGGTTCCTCAGTCATGGTCTGAAAATACATGCTGCAGGAACCTTGCTGAAGAAAAATTGGTCTGAGACTGGTCAATGCATACTTGGAAGACTGCCTGGATGGGAAACCACTTGTGAACCCTGTATGTGTTTCCCTGAATTCCATAGATGATAGCCAGGACATAAATGTAATGTATAACTCTAGAAGACACTTGGTTCATACATATGTCAGCCTATGCACATTGAAGGCTAATCCATGCATTTGCCCATTGTACTCTACAGAGGAGGATTCAGTGCATACTTGGTTTCTTTAGCACAATAGCCCTACCACATATGTAAAGAGATCACAGACTAGAGCGCATGGAACTAACACGAAACTAAGCAGCTTCTAGATATGACACAAAGTTCTTAAGACATCAGATTTCCCTATTCAGTTCAGTGGAGGGACAGCTTTGCATATGCATTTCTTTGTGCATATAGAACTGCTATCCCTGTTGCAATGAATGGGGCAATGATTGCAAGTGGGAAATCAACACTGTAAGAATGATAAGGAAAACACACCAAAATTTTAATATATGTACCAATGTCAGTTAGGTTTAGATTAGGCTTAGTTGGGACCTGAAAGGCATTTATTATACTTTGGAATTATTTCCTTAAAAACTCTTTTTATATCAGACAATATATTTGAAGATCCCACTCATGGAATCTGTAGAAAGAACAATTGTCTTTTGAGAAGCATCATCACGTTGAAGGGCAAAAAGGGAGCCAAAATTCTGCTGGATGAGCAAGAAGAAATTCTCCAGGGACATTTTGATTAAACCAGCTGAAGAAGAAATATGTTTCATGGTAAAACTTCACAAAGTGCCTATATTTTACAGTATTTGAAGTAGCTGGAATTTCATGGGGATGTTTGCATGTGATTCCAGCTTCATTTGGGCTATGGCTTTTAGACAGATTATTTTTACCCCTTCTGAGCTGCAGCCCAAATAAAGGGTTGCTTTCATTTTAGAATAAATTAAGAAGTGAGCGATTCATTTTCAGCTGATAATAAGCTAACAAGCAAATTACATTTTCAACTCTAAAATCTTCATGAATAATTGAAAGGATTTCTTCTTTTTTTAAAAAAGAAAAGAAACAAAGTTTAATATGATCTTTCCTGATTGATTAATGGTGCTCTTGAAAGGAGAACAAAAGGAAGATTAGGAACAAACTTTCATTATGTGCATATTGCCCAATGACCATATCCAAAGACAATCTCCCACTGGCAGTAGACAAAGCAAGCAAGGAAAGAATCAACATGTCAATGATATCAGCCACTGCCACTGGTAACCTGTAGGCTGAGGAGCAACCAGTGAGAAGGTATGGGTGCCCTTGCCAGAGCAATGTCAATATGTTTCCTTGAATACCAGGACTTGGATGTCATGTAGACACATAGAGAAGAGACCAAGAGGCATTTTAAGTCTGGTAGAGAAAGACCAAGGAGGACTCCCTGACTATTCTCTTGACCACTGCAAGTAAGACACCAAGAGGAAGAGAAAGTAGATGAACCCCTTCCCCATTGGAGACAGGAATGACAAGCTCATGGGTAAGACCGCAGCAGATGCCCAGGTAAAAGCATGCTCCCTATACAAAATAGCAGGGTATCCACATAGAGGTGCTCTTACCTTCAGACTTCTGGACTGAAGTCCAGGCCCTCCACAGCCCCTGGGACCCCACAAATGCTCTTTAGTCTGTCCTAGGTGGTGTGATTGCCCATCTGAACATGATGATGCTTAATTTTCAGGGGAGAGAAGGCCTCCAAAGGCCTTTAGGTCCAGGCTCCAAAATTACCTAGGTGCACCTCCACATAACCATGGTCTCCATATACAATTAGTCATAATGCAAATGCTCAAAATGTCAAGATGTCTAAGACCATAAGAATCAGTGTGAAATTCAAATTGAATATGAATGAATCATAATAAATCCTTTGCCTCTTTATTAGCTTGAGCTGCTGGACTGGCTGTGTCTTCTCTTGGGTAGGAAGTATCTGTTCACTGTCATTCATAACTATGTTAGGCTATTGCGATGCAATATACATGGATGGAAAATATTCAGGGGGAAAATTGGTCCAAAGTAGAGGTAGGTGTGAGTTTTAAGTTGGTGCTGATGGAATTTTCACTGTTTCTCATACAGCTTCTGGACCCAATTCAAAGCACTGGTGTTGACCTTAAAACCCTCACATGATCTGGAACCAAGGTACACATCATCATCATTATCATTATCATTATTATTATTTACATTTGATATCCTGCTTTTCCTCCAAGGAGCCCAGAGTGGTGTACTACATACTTAGGTTTCTCCTCACAACAACCCTGTGAAGTAGGTTAGGCAGAGAGAGAAGTGACTGGCCCAGAGTCACCCAGCTAGCATCATGGCTGAATGGGGATTTGAACTCGGGTCTCCCCGGTCCTAGTCCAGCACTCTAACCACTACACCATGCTGGTATACTACTTAGGAACATAGAAAGCTGCCTTATTCTGAGTCAGACCATTGGTCCATCTAGCTCAGTGTTGTCTACACAGACTGGCAGCATCTTCTCCAAGGTTGGAGTCTCTCTCAGCCCTATCTTGGAAATGCCAGAACTTTGAACTTTCTGCATGCAAGCAGATGATGCCTCTGAGTACCAGTTGCCGGGGAGTAACAGCAGGAGAGAGGGCCCTCAACTTCCAGTGGCATCTGGTGGGCAACTATATGAAACAGGATGCTGGACTAGATGGGCTTTGGGCCTGATCCAGCAGGGCTGTTCTAATGTTCTTATGTTCTTAAGCATTCAGGTGCTCTTCCTAGAGCAGCCTCATTGCCTAAGGAGATAACTTACCATGCTCACAAATGTAGTCTCCCATTCAAATTCAAACAGGGCACACCCTGCTTAGCAAAGGGGACAATTCATGCTTGCTACCACAAGACCAGCTGTCCTCCTTCTCAAGAACTACCTACTTCTGTCTCAAGGACTAGCAACTTCTTGGTAAACCTGTGGACTTGTTCAGGTTTGATATTTCAGAGTCCCTGCTCTGTGTATCCCCACTGATTTAATTACGAGAGACAATGACACTTGGGCTTTGGAATTAATTCCCTAAGGAAGTTCAGCTGACTGTTTTGGTTTTAAGTGTAAGGTGGCAGTTTCCATCAGTTCTTTGAGGGAAAAACATATTGTCGTTGCTTTCCTTCTGCTGGTTATTTCTTTAGTTATTTTAGTTTATTAATATTAGTTCTAGTTCATTTCTATGTCAAATTTCTGTAACAGTGGCTGACACACTGTGCGCAAGAGGATATGGGTGACTTGAGCACCACTTGTGAACCTGTGCATGTGTAAACCCCATACCTCCGAAGGGGCTGAGGCACAGGATGTATTGAGTCACGGTAAGGACTCCATGCACCAACTGGAAATAATGGTACATCAGCCAGTATTTCTGTGCTGTCATGTTTTTAAAATGATTGTATTTTGTGTGATTTAATCTGTGAAGACCCCTTACTGATCATTTCTTGATGCAAAAGTGCTATATACACAAAATTTAAATTCTATGTACTTTTTCAATACTGAATATACACTTTGAATTTTATATATTGGGGCAATTGGAAAAACCACAACAAACTGGCTCTTCTCGGGAGACATTTTGGACTGGTGAGTAGAGAAGTACTACAAAATTTCTGGATCTCCTATCAGTTCTGAACATTACATGTGCATTTCATTTGCACCACTGACAATAGGTTCTGTAGCTAATCACTTGAAACACATTCCTCAAATTAAGCTTTGAGGTATAGGGCTTAACTAGACATTACAGAAGACATAGAAGTGTTACTGTCACATATTTCTTTATCTCCTGTTCATTGTAGCATCTAGGAAAACACAACATGTTACATAATGTCATCATCTGACATACAGTGCAATGTTACACACACTGTGAAATAGAACATTTGTGCTGATGCACAAGTCTGCAATTTTGCGCTTGCATAGTGCTCTTGTGCAACTGTGCAAACATTACCTTCTATTGCATGTGTAACGTTGAGAAATACATCAGTCATCATTCTGTGTTGTCTCCACCTTCATGGCCAGCAGTCAACAATATAATCATTGGCAGCTCCCTGTCTCACATAGCAACTAGTTAAGCCTTAAATTTGATAAGCAGCACCAGCCTGTGCTGTATTGATGACTGGGGGCTGAATCTACAAAATAATCCCCAAATCTCAAGGAATATCATAAGGTGATTTATGTTTGGTCAATTCTGGACAGTTGTTCCAGTTGATTGCTGGGTTTGCAATCAACTGGCATTACTGTGTTCTCCAAACATGTCCCTTGACTCCCTAAAACTCCTGGCTCAGTCCTGTGCAACTTGTGAACTGGGCAAACATTGTCCATCTGCCCTGAACGGTGGCCCAACAAGGTACTGGGTGGGGGGGAAGCCTGCTTTTTCTGCATGCAGGGAAGAGGGTTGCCAAGTATCTACAGGCTACAAGTCTGGTGAGCTGTGTTTTGCTTTGTGGATCAGGGTTGTATTATAGCCAATGAAAACAAGCTGTACTTTTGTCGTTTAAATGCCCCTCAGCAATTCTCTACCCTGTCTGCTTAGAGCCAATTCTATTTGTTTTATTTATCCAATTTGTTCCATTAAAATCAAAGGCATTATTATTCATGTCTCTCAAACAAACATGATTCAGCCTAAGCAATTCAGCAAGTGGCATATGTCATGTTCAGAGAAATGGAACTGGGGCAGAACTCCTATAATGTACAACTGTGTCTATCAACACACAGCTGTTTCATTTGGTAGCTAGCTAGTAGCAACCAAATTTAGAGGTCATTACACTTAATTAGCTAATGTTATGAAAGTGCTTGGAAGACAGAAAGCACGATATAACTGATATATTTTGTATACCATTATTATGAGAGGCTTAAATGCCTCATGAGTTTTCCACTGCTGGGAACAGACGTAGACCCCTCCTCCAATACAATTTTCTTAAGCATTTCTCCAAAGGGAGTAATAAGTGTTTGTATTACAGGTGTGCTTAGAACCCACAGGAAGAAACAGAATCTCTTTCTAATGCTGCAACTATTGACAGAAAGTTATAAAGGAGATGAGTACAGGTATATTGCAAATTCATTTTAGACCCGAGAAACAAAGGTTATGCATTCTTCTTCCATGACAAAGAAGTGTGATTTGGATTTTATATCAGACATTAGGCATGTTCACACAACCATTCGGGAGTGGGTTGGAGGGTTAGAGAGCTCCTAGGAGCAAATGATCATAACTTCTGTTTGAGTCAGCAAACTCAGGAAAACTCAGGCTGAAGCCAGGCAAGGTGTCCATTGGTGAAAGGAGGACCTGGAAGTATGGAAAGCTCTCCAAAGGCCTAGAAGGCCTTCCCAGCATGCTTTGCACTGCCAGTAGACTGGAAAACATATTGTCCACAAAGGAGCAGGAGGGGCCCAGCCTTGATGAAGCAGCTGCAGCTACAGGATCATAGAGGGTGCTTTGCAAAGTGGCACATCCATGGGTGGCAGCCCCTGTAGCCACAGCTTTCTATTGCTTTCAGGACTGCTATTTCGCAGGAGCTGGATAGAAAAGGTAAGTGGATCCACACAGCCAGAAAAGCAAGGTAGGAGAGGTCTCCTATCTTTCAACCTTGGTTAAGAGCAGGGTACAAATGCAGGGTTCCCCTACTTCGAGTAGTCTGAGTTGGAAGGATTTTTGTGAGTTCACACAATCATGCAAACAAAGGTAGAATGCATCCGCCCATGATTCTGATGGTTGTGTGAACAGGTCTATTGGCTGAATTCTCACAATCATAGCTATCCTAGTTAAAGACCTGGATGGAGAATGCAGATTTCCCAGGCTATCCAATCAAACTGGTGTGCTTAAACTGCATTTAACGAGGCTAAATAACCAGGAAATCTAAGTTCCTACATCCAGCTCCACAGGGCTCAGCAATCCTGGTTAGTGCTTTAACTAGGATTAATGTTAATGCTTAAAGTTAATAATGGTATTATTAAGGTTAATGCTTTAACCAGGATCACCATGATTTTGAGAATGCAGTCATTCACTTCATTTGCATGAGTAGCAGGATGGGAAGGAGTTTCAGTCATCATCACACAGCAACAGAGCAGTTTGTTTGGGTTTCCTTTTTATTTTTAAATCTACCTGCAAAAAATGGTACCAGCAGATATTATATGAAGTATGCGTGAATGGAATGAATGCCTTTGCAAACAGGTAAAAGATAAATGTAATAAATATAAATGGATTGATAGATAGATTTAAATCTATTCTAAGGCCACCTTTGGACATAACAGCTATGGGGGTTGTCTCCATTCCTTCCGCCATGCTTCTAGATGATCCTGATCTGACATGGTTGCCTCCGGTTTGGTATTATGGTCAAAGGCGGCTTAAGACTGAGCCAAAATACTAGCCCTAGCTTTTCCACCTCATTTGTGGGCTGAAAAACTGCCTCCCTCCTTCTCCTCAATTATTGGTGGGGCTTTAAGGGGGTAGGGCGAAAGGAGTTTTAAAAATAAATGGAGAAATTGACTTTTCCCAGATACTCTGAAAATAATTAAAGGATATGCAGAGTAAACTGTGTCACTGCTTGGAATATATTCTAGTATTTCAGAAAGACAGGTAAAATGAGAGAAAGAGAGCAAGAAACTCCCAGTGGGCCTTAATAATAAGGATTTCACACTGATTCAAAGACAAACTCACCATTAATAGCCATATTATTAAGACATCACATTTAACTCACTTATCACAAGAAGCAAAGTTAGAGCAAATGAATACAATCCTAGCTCATAAGCTTCAGCTCAGTATTCATAAGCCCTGATTCTTTGTACATAGTGCCAAACTGAATATGTGTATAGTGATTTATATTAAATATTTTTAATTTTTAAAAAACCTGTAGCCCCTTTGGGGGGCTTCCTAAAGGCCATGGGTTTTTTTTTTTTCAAAAGTTCCCCCTCCCCCACTGGCCTCTTAATTCACCGCCGTAGCCCACCCCGGGTTGATATATGGTCCTGTAAGGGCCTGCAAAGATTGGTGTGCTGACCATTTTGGAGGCTGCCACACATGCTCAAATGGCATCTGCGATGCCTGGCAAGGCCTAGGGCCTCTCAGGGACCATTTGAGCATGTGTGGTGGCCATTTTTAAAATAATTTGTTTTTTAAAAATGGCCACCAAAAACAAAATGGCCACCGCACATGTTCAAATGTCCTCTGTGAGGTTTGGCATAGCCTAGGGCCTCTCAGAAGCCATTTGAGCATGAACAGCAGCCATTTTGTTTTCGGAGGCCATTTTTTTTTAAAAAAAATATTTTTAAAAATCGTGCCCCCTTCAAGTGGTGCCCGGAGCACATGCCCTGTCTGCCCCACCCTAGATTCACCCCTGTCCGCGACCTCTTTGTGACATATTAGAGTTGTTGTAACCCCCAGATCTTGGGCCCCTGGTCCGGGGCCTCCAAGCTCCAGGGGGATCTGTAAATGTCTGAGGGGGCTTCTGCAGCCACCCCATGCCAGCCACACTGCACCAAACCTCCACTGTTGGTTTTGCTTTTATTTCAACTGCCATGTGGCCAAGGGGTGGCTACTGAGGGGTGGCTGCCAGGTGGGTCAGCCAAGCAGTCCTTCTCCCCCCACCAGTGGTGGTGGCAGCAGCCAGAGGGATGCTGGGCCTGTCCATTTGGCCCAGCATCTCTTACTAACTGCAAGGCACACCTACACAGTTGAGAGAGATTGTTGCAAGCCCGTGATGGCCACGTGGTGGCTGAATTTTTTTAAAAATAGAGGAGGTTCAGCGTGGCAGGAGGCCCCCCAAAGTAGGTGGTCTGAGTGCCAAAATGATCTAGGTGTGCCCCTGTGACATATACTGTATTTTCATACATAGTCCATGCCCACAGCAACTGCCTGCACCTGCCTAGAGCACACACCTCAGAAGGATCCTTGCAAAAAGGAAATTTGACAACCTGCACCCAGCTCCTCTTCATGGTGGTTTCAGGCTGCAGGAGGCCATGCTTTTGGCTGGCACAATTGTGGTGGCATGTGGTTTTCTTTTAAAAGCACCACACTTTGCCCTTCCAGGCACCCGGCGTCAGCCTCTGTGAACCAGCAGAGGCTCATCTGCCATTCTGCAGGGAGGCTGCCCCACCTCTACGGCACAGCAAATCTCCACGCTGGCTTCACAGAGGCTGCTAGGTGCTTTTAAAAGAAATAATGCACTGATGCAGCCTGGTGGGTGGTTAGGGGAGAGAGACACATTGGGCCCTGTACACGAGCAATCGCTCCTGCTCCTCTCAACTATGCTGCTACCTGCTGAGGAGCCTCCGCTGCCCCCCTCCAAGCCTGCCTCACTGGCCGCATGGTTGAGGGAGAGGGGGAGGGAGAGTGGGCCCCAAAGGAGCATGGAAAACAATGGAAGACAGTGGGAGAGCAATGGAGGTGGTGTGGAGAGAAATTTATGTTTAGGTAGCTAGCGCACACCCTTTTAAGTTTCCACCCCCCTTCCATTCATAAAAAAACAAAACAGTCCTACCCACTGGTGGTTCTCCTTCTCCTTCTCCTTCTCCTTCTTTTCCTTCTCCTTCTCCTTCTACTACTACTTGATGTGAAAACATGGTACAGTCATTGCTTTTGCTCATCTCTTTTTATGCCAGCTGTCCTTTCTTCTTGCTCATTCTCTTCCTCACACTCTCCGGGGGAAGCTTGCCAAGGAGGCGAGGCTAGGCAATGGTCTCAGGTGGCACCTGCATGAGTTGTGGGCATCCCACCCAGCCACCAACACCCAGGGTTGTCACCCCACCAGCCTTGTCACTCACTGCTCCCAGTCTTGCCTCCCATTTCCCAGCTGGGAAATGGTGATGGGCAGCTCCTGCACCATGGTGCTGAGCACATCCCATGGCACCAGTAATTTCAGCATCAGGATGCTAGCATGGCCCATTGGAGGCCAGATCAATCAGCTGCACTAGCTGGCTGAGAAATGGCAGGGGGTGGCAAGGAGCAGCAAGGCAGAAAGTCGTGAGGATCTGGTTTGGGCGGGGGACAGGATGCCCTGGCTGGTGTGGGTGTTTGTCTCAGGTGCCGTGGACACACAAGCTGGCCCTGTGTGCTCCCAAAATTACTGGTGGCACAACCAGTGGAAGCTTTCTTATTTGAATTACTTTGAATCATTTCCCTTCCTTTTCCTTTGCTTCTTTTAAATGCCATTCTATTTGCAATTTTTACTGTTTACCTCCCTTAATGTGTGCCATTTTATTTTCTGTCTCTTAGTTATGGAACTTAACTCTTGACTTATATTTATCCACTTCACACGCACTTAACCTATGGGTTAGGCATGTTCATTCATGTTCAGAATGAGTGGAATAAAGTGGAGAACTCCCATTTTTTGCCTTTCATTTTCATTTTAAAAAGCATGAAATAAAGTGTGTATTGAATTTTGCTTGTAACTCCCAGCAAGTGCTGTGTTACATACTGTAGCTGACTCTTTATGTGGAATGTTGGATCCTCTCATTGTGAATGCAACGAGTAGTGAAGGGTCAGTTCTGTTTGTTCACTGATGTGTTTTGGTATTACCGTGACACTTCAGGAGATGCAGGAAATGGGTGTATATATAGCAGAGTCTCATACCTAGCCTCCATTCCATTTGGGTGGCAGCATACGTACCCTCCTCTCCTGCCTTTCAGTTTGCCTGTCCTGGGCCTATCTGGTTGCCCTTTGTGGGTGCCATGGGGGAATTTACCACTCACTCTGATTGGGTGTGTGGTTGAATCATCTGCCTTCCAGGTGTCCTTAATATCCCTTGATGCCTTTTCTGCTTCACTGTTATTATTAATCATTTATGACCAGGCCGTTACCTGTGCCCATTTATCCATATAAATGCCTCCTCATTGTTTTCAGTGCAGTTTAACTACCCATATGGCCCAGGGTGCAGCATCACTGAAGGACAGCTTGGGTAAAGAAACCTTGCCATCATATTTTAAAAACAGCAGAAGCTACTCCCAGTCCTCATACTGGCTCAGAAAATGATCTGATTTCTTCCTGATTTGTGGGCTTAGCATTTCCAGGTTCATATTAAGCTTAGTTAACCTCACTCTAATTATTATGCTGATATACTGTGAAACATTAAATGCACCTTGCAAAGAAATATTTGCACAGTTGTTTAAGAGCTCTTGTGCAAGAGCACTATTGCGCTAATTGCAAAAATTTCAAGAACACCATTGTGCAGTTGATGGGCATTATTTCCAATGGCCATCAATTGTTCAGCTGCCTTTGCCTGATTCTTGCAATTAGGGCAACAGTGTCTTTGTGCCACTAGGCAAACATTACAGTGCAAGATGCACTAAAGCATTACACTAGGCAAACATTACTAGGCACTAGGCAAACATTACACTGCAAGATGCACTAAATTACACTGCAAGATGCATTGCACTATATATAACACTGCACATTATGACAACTAATTATTATTGTAATTACTATTAATAATAACCCTAACCCCAATAATAATGAATTGATTAGCCACAAAGGTGCTTACAAACATCATCTGGAATTAGAGGTGTGCATGAACTGTAGTGTGCGTGCCATTTGCCATGGTCAGCATGGTGTTTCTGACTATGCAAATGGCACCTGTGCGTGCATATACACCATATGTATGCTGGCACTGCATGGGGGTACTTGGGATACATACTGCCCAGCAGGAAGTTGCATGGGGCAGTGGAGATCAGGTAGGGACCTGCTCCCCTCTTCTTAAAGTTCTTGCTTCCTGCTCCCAAAAGGTGCTCAAACCACAGTTTGAGCACACTTCTATCTAGAATCAGTGGCTGCCATCCTGACTAAGGAAGCAAAGGTTCTGGCTGCACCTGCACATGGAAGGGAAAAAAATCCATTTCCTCTGCCTTTTGCAGCTGCATACACAATCCAAAAATATATTTCTGAGGCTCAATTTTAGAAGGCATAGGCAACTGTCAAAGGAAGGGGAGATCATTTCTTCCTTCCAGGTGCACTGCCACAGACTTAGTCTGGAATGCAACACTGCTTGACTGGCACGTCCTTAAGAAGTCAGCCAGTGAAAAGATATTTCTGAGCAAGCAAGTATTAGGTACTTGCTTCAATGTTTGGAATTCCATTTGAACCATTTCCTTTTTAGCCACTTCTAGTTAAGAGGCAAAACTGTTGCTTCACTATGTGGAGAAAGACAGGTTAGCATTCACGTTAAGTATAACAATGTGTTATGAAAGCCACATGACCAATGACATTTTTAAAAGCACCAGTTCCAATTACGCACATGAGGTTGCGAAAGCACATTGCTGACAGATGGTAGGTACGAAAGTGGTTATGGACTCAACATTAGCTGAGGAGTACACTGTCAAGTGTTCAGCAGCTCAACAAAAAAACATATGTCTTAACAACCTTAAGATGTTAGCACCATGGTAGACAGATGGCACTATAAAAATGAAAACTCTGGTAAAGTTAACTTATTTGTAGCAGATAATATACTAAGACAATGTCCATGCTATTAAAGATGGTAGTTTTGAAACTATGTGTTCTGAACTTTTGGTGAGAATTTTTGTGATTAAGAATGCATGGGTTGATTGATGAGCAGCATAGCCCAAGATTACTAGAGATGTAGAAGAAAGATCTGTTCCATTCCTTTTGGTATGTGCACAATGCACAAATAATGCACAAAGAAATAAGTCCTCAGCATTTGATTCAAAATGTCATATCTCAAAGTTCCTGAACTCTTTATACAATATTATTTATTTATTGTTTGATTTCTGTACCGCCTCTCATTCAAATAATCCAAAATGGTTTACAGTACAATTAAAACAATGCACAATTAAAATACAAGAAGTACAGATATTAAATATAAAAATGATATATCTCTATTTAAATGTTTAAAAACCCCTAAAAACAGTGTCACACAAAACACAAAGCAACAGCCATAAAAAACGAACTCTCATATAAAAGCCTGGGCGAAGAGCCACATCTTTTCTTGTTTTCAGAAGACTGTGATGGAGGCTGAAGATAGGGATGTGCATGAACCAAGGTTCATGGACTGGTTTGGTATCAAAACTGGTTTGAATCTTGTCCGAACTGGTTCAGCACTGAACAGGTGCATGAACCCTGCTTCATGCACATTCCAATTTGGACCTCAAACTGGTTCAGACCTCGATTCATGCACATCCCTAGCTGAGGAGTGGATGCCAATGAGGAGAGCATTCCAAAGCCTGGTGGCAATGACTGGGAAGGCCCTGTACTGCATGCTCGACAGTCAAGCCTCTCTCACCATCAGCACATGGACTAGAGTCCCCTCCAAAGATATTGTCAAGCAGGCAGAAACCCTTGGCAGCAGGTGGTCCTTCAGGTATCCAGGGTCTCAACCATCAAGGGCTTTAAGTGTCAAAACCAACACCTTGAATTGGATCCAGGAACAAATTGGTAGCCAGTGCAGCTCTTTCAGAAAGGGTGTAATATGATTCCCACAGGTAGCTCCAGATAAAGTCCTACCTGCTGCATTTTGCACTAGCTGCAGTTTCTGAATATCAATGGCAACCCCATGTAGTGCATGTTATGGTGACATGACTAAGGCATGGGTAACTGTGACCAGATCTGCCTTCTTGAGAAAGGGACGCAGCTGGCGCACTAGCTGAAGCTGTGCAAAAGCACCTCTGTCCACTGCCTCATCTGAGCATCCAAAGGGAGAGCTGCATCCATCAGAACTCCCAAATGGTGCTCTTGCTCTTTCAAGGGGAGTTCAACCCCATCCAGAACCTATCAAATCCCTTTATCCTGATTGTATCTTTTACTGACCAACAGCACCTCTGTCTTGTCTGGATTCAATAGCAGTTTACTAGCCCATATGTTGAACCACTCAGTAGGATCAGAAAGAGTCCGTTATGACCTGGCTATTGATTGAATGACACTGGTAATGATCACACCGTGGTTTATCTCCTGGGCACCAGTTTACTTGCAAAAAACATTTGGCCAACTGCATCAATTCTAACTAACAGGCCAATGAAATTGGCAGCGGCTCAGGACAGATAAATACTGAAACTGTAAATATATGTGTCAGATTTCACATACAGTATATGTACTCAAAATAATTGACACTGTTGGGCTGTCAAGATTCTTGTTTCTGTTCTTATTATACTTGTTCTGTTGGAAGGCAGTAGTTAGTAGCATTAAAAATAATACCTGCTTTGTACAGCTCACACTTCTTTAAAATTGAGCTCAACATTTCCCAAGCAAAATTGTATGGCAGCAATAGATTATTAGCAACATATAGTTTCTTTCATGCGTCATTTAGTGATATTGAAAGATTTGTGAGTAAATCTCCCCACAGGGTGGGACCTTAAATTATATTTTGCCATTTCCTTTTCTTCTCCCCATTATAGCCCAGTCACCACTGAGCTTTCTTATAAAACACAAATGTTTTATAAGAAAAACATTTCATATTTTGTGCATATGCAAGGCAGCCCTTGGTAGACATGACATCTGGGTGTCATGTAGTGCTTCAGAGGGAAGGGGAGACTGGTGAAAATTGCCCCCTAGTGCAAGTGTCCACACTTCTTTACTTTGGAATGCAGTAAACATGTGCACTTCCTTTGCTGTACGCCTGCTTCACAAGTCAGGATGTTGGCCACTATGTAGGTCAGGGTTTCACAACTCTCTAAAAAAAAAGAAAGAAAAAGGAATTGAAGATCAGTATCAGTTTTATTCCAATGCAGTCTGCACAGGATTTTGGAAAGAATACACTGACTGTATGTCTTCTGAGAATATCAGTGAAAAATTTCCTTGAAAAAGATGAGATATGGAAATGTGTTGGAAATACATCTTTTCTACAGCAGCCCCTCTTGAATGGTTTTGTGTGGTTGCATCTTCAAGAGGGCTGAAGTTGTGCAGCCCTGATCTAGATCTAGAAAAGGAATCTAGATTAGCATCCAATCTCAATGACCTTTCCACTTTCCAACTTCCAGGAACAAGTATAACTTTAAAGGGACATGGAACTCAAATTGGTTAGAGGACTCAAGCTAGCCCATAGAATCAGAGGGGACCACAGACTGTAATATTTGCTGCTGTTCTCAGTTCTACAAATTCATAATTAATTAATTAATTAATTAATTAATTAATATAATGCCTGACTATGGAGAACTATGGAGAAGGCCCACTCCCAAGTCTCCACCAGACGAGCCAGCAGCATACGGAGACAGATCTGTCTTGAAGATCTCAATGTGTGGTGGGGAATATGCAGAAGGAGGTGCTCTCCTACATAAGCTGGTCTTAAGCTTTAAAGGTAATCACCAGCACTTGGTATTTGCCCAGAAACCTATTGATAACCAATGCAGTTGCTGTATATCAGGCATAATATGGTCTTTCCAAGAAACCCCAGAGACCAATCTATCTGCTATCTATTTTGAACCAACTGACGTTTCCAAACCACATACAAAGGCAGCCCCATGTAGAGCACATTGTCGTAGTCAAGCCTAGAAGTTACCAGAGAGTGTACCACAGTTCTGAGATCATTGTCTTCAAGGAATGGACGCAGCTGTCATATCAGCCAAAGTTGATAGAAAGCGATCCTAGCCACAGCCTCAGCCTGAGAAACCAGAGTGAGGCCTGGGTCCAGAAGCAAGCTAAATATCTCTTCCTTTGGGGGAAGTGCAGCCCCATCCAGAACATGAAGATCTATCACGTCCCTTGAAGTATGACCCCTTACTATGAGTACCTCTGCCTTGCTTAGATTCTATTTCAATGTATCATCCCCCATCCAGTCCATTACTGCCTGTAGGCAGACATTTGGGGGGGGATTTGCCATTTCGTGATGATGATGTCATGGAGAAATAGATTTGGATGTCATCAGCATATTGATAACATGCTGTTAAAAATGTTACAGATGTTTAAAAGCATCAGAAATAAGGTGGAGCCCTGAAAGACACCATACAATAGCTCTCATTTCAGAGAGCAGCTATCTCTGAGTGACACCATCTGCAATCTACCAAAGAGATAGGAAAGGAACCACTGCAAAGCAGTACCACCTATTCCAAAATCCCCCAAACAATCCAGAAGGATACCATGGTCGATAGTCTCGAAGGCTGCAGAAAGATCCAAAGAACCAACAGAGTGACACTTGCTCCATCCATTCTTTTGTAGCAATCATCCACTAGGCCAACCAAGACGGTCTGAAATGGATAATCAGTTTATTCCAAAACTGCCTGGAGTTGATCAGCCACCACCCTCTCAATTACCTTGCCCACCCAAGGGAGGTTGTAAACTGGCCTATAATTATCCATTACCCAGGGCTCCAGGGCAGGCTTCTTAAGTAATGGTCTCACAGTTGCTTCCTACAAACATGGAGGCATCCAGCCCTCCCTCAGCAAGGTATTTATGATGTCATCTAGGCCATCTCTAACAGCCTCCCTGCTAGATGTTATAAGCCATGTTGGGGATAGGTCCAAAGGACAAGTGGCAGGCTGAACACTTCCAAGGAGCTTGTCCACATCCTGAAGAGTCACAAATTGAAACTGATCCATTCTAATTGCACCAGAGGAGTTACTGGACAATCGACCCTGTCATAAGCATGGAGTCCAAGCTGGCTTAAATGTGAGAGATTTTATCCACAAAAATGTTTAAAGCATCATAATGGGATGATGAAAAATCCAGATCTAAGTTCAGAGAGGAGGGAGCCTGAGTCAATCTACTCACAACTCTGAAGAATTCAGCTGGACATTAACTTGTGGACGCAATACATGCAGAACAGAATTGCTTCTTTCTGGTACATATTGGCACAGAATAAGCCTTCAAATGGGCTGTATGTTGCAAATATAGGAAGTGTGAGTGATTATTAATTTCGGCATTCATGTGTTATTGCCTAAAGTGAGGACATATAACCTACACAGAGAGATAGGGTTTGCTCCTATGTGGTCACATACCCAACTTTCCACAGGGCAGGGGGAGATGCACCTATCTGCACTTCCAACATTAATGGTATCTGTGAATACAGAAAGTGTGATTTGCATTCGGTTATTTGCCCATAAGATTTTCAGCAGCAGGCTCAGGAAAGGCACACAGGATCAGAGACACCATCAAAATTTGGTACCAACAGGATCCATACCATACTTATTTGAATAAACCAGGAACAATAGATGCACTTTATTAGGCTTTACTACTTTCTTCTATCTAGCAGATAGCTAATATATCTGAATAATGAGAAATGTGCTGTCTACAGAAAGTCACAATATCAATGCACTCAATAGTTAATGTAGGGCCAGACTACATATTTGAAGTGGTCATTCTCTTATATTTAGCAGGGGGAGAGCAGCTGTCCTGATTCAACCAGTCTGTGAAGACAATACTGAGCTAGATAGACCAATGGTCTGACTATATGGCAGCTTCCTATGTTCCTATGTTCCTAACCCCAGCACAGCATCCCTCCAGTGGTTATTATGTTTATTTTTAGATTAGATTACGAGCCCTTTGGAGACAGGGAACCATTTTTTAAAAATTTATTTTTCTGTGTAAACAACGTGGAGAACCTTTGTTAAAAGTTGTATGTAAATAGTCGCAGCAGTAGTGATGTTAGTAATGTTACATTAAGTTTGTCCTGACACACTTTTGTCTACTTAATAGCAGCTGTAGGACACCAAATCCCCAGTGAGAACATGGGGGTAAAGAGTGCTTTAACCCTTTGTCCCCGCCATAGTTCTGAACTTGAAGTGGCCCTTTGTAGCTGCTTTTGCCCCAGGAGCGAAGCCCTCATTGGATCATGGGAGTCCCTGATCACAGTGAGACTGTAGAAAGGGCAAAAGGTTAAAGGCCCTCTCCTGTCACACTGTCATCCTAATCTGGATTGGGGAATCCACAACTGTTATTAAACAAAAGTGAAGAGCATCAGGGCCAAAGATCTGTTTAACCTAACATGTAGGCTGAGCCTTAGTTTGACTATTGGAAGTCTTTGGGCTCATACACTCAGTCACTTTCTACTGTCCAGATGGGAAAAGTAGGAATCTGCCTTATATGGAGACAGACCATTGATCCATATAGCTCAGTATTGTCTACACTGACTGGCAGCAGCTTCTCCAAGGTTTCTGGTCCTTCTCCAAGCCTTTTCCAACCTTACCTGGAGATGCATGTAAGCATGCAGGTGCTCTTCCCAGAGAAGCCCCATCCTCTAAGGGGAATAACTTACAGTGCTGACATGTTGTCATGTAGTCTGTGTAGTAGCACTTACATGTAGTCACTCATCCGAATGCAAACCATGGCAGACCCTTCTTAGCAAAGGACACAATTCATTATTGCTACCACATAAGAACATAGGCAGCTGCCGTATACAGAGTCAGATCATTGGTCCATCTAGCTCAGTATTGCCTACCCAGACTGGCAGTGGCTTCTCCAAGGTTGCAGGCAGGAGTCTCTCTCAGCCCTATCTTGGAGATGCCAGGGAGGGAACTTAGGACATGCTCTTCCCAGAGCGGCCGCATCCCCAAGGAGAATTTCTTACAGTGCTCACATGTAGTCTCCCATTCAAATGCAACCTGGGCAGACCCTGCTTAGCAAAGGGGACAATTCATGCTTGCTACCACAAGACCAGCAGCTCTCCTGGCCAGCTCAAGATCAGTTCTCCTTTCCAAGATCAGCTCATTTGCCTTTGACCCATCTTCAAAACACAATTCAGGTGGTGAGACCTCTAGGTTGAGCCAGACTTTACTTTATGTAAGCTGGGGGAAATGCTGCTTGCAGCAGTCACAGAAAGCCTCATTCACAATGACATTCCCCCCATGATTATTAGTATGGTGATACCCTTGAATGGGCCAAAGCTTCTTGTGTATAAGCAAAAGTGACACTGTGAACCTGCCAGAGGTTTTTTAATAGTGGAATTTCCCCTGCATATGTTAGATCTATATTATGTTATTCACCTTCTTACAATAAATAACAAATGTAACATTCAACAACAATCTCTTCTAATAATAAAACAAAATGAATTTCCTTGCCCCGACTATAATTCAATCAAGCTTCTGCTTCACTAAAAACTCTTAAATGGGCTCTTGTGGGTTTTGCTCTATAGAACACTTGCTGCTTTTCCATTCAATGCAAAACCTTTGTTGTCCTTCATAGAAGGAGATTTTTTTACTTCATGCTTCATTTCCTGAGTTAGTGTACAAATTCTCCGGAATGCTGGAAAAGCATAGGTGTGTTATATCTGGAAGACTAAAATGTATATATCATTTATTCATTGTTATTCCTTCCAAAAGTCCAGTCTGTCTCATATTATTTATTTATTTATTTATTACATTTATATCCCGCTCTTCCTCCAAGGATCCCGGAGCAGTGTACTACATACTTGGGTTTCTTCTCACAACAACCCTGTGAAGCAGGTTAGGCTGAGAAAGAAGAGACTGGCCCAGAGTCACCCAGCTAGTATTATGGCTGAATGGGGATCTGAACTTGGGTCTCCCCGGTCCTAGTCCAGCACTCTAACCACTACACCACGCTGGCTCATATGAATGTGAATTAAATTTTGTTTAATTTTCTATTCCTTTTAGGAAATATAAAATTACTTAAAGTATTTTAAGCTTTAACAAAAGGTTAACAGTTCATCTACACAGTTACAGGAGTGCACAAGACTCCCTTCTTGAATTGTCGGTATATTAAAGAAATGATCTTGCCCAATGGTCTTCCTTGTAAGGCCCAGGGGCCAGTTGTGGCCCTCATCAATCCAATGTGTGGATCCATAATTGTTTCTTGGGCTTGTGTGAAGCTTTGGACGAAGTGGGATGCTCTGCAGAATCTCCCAGGTACCATGTGGAGGCAACCATTCTCACCGTGAAGTGTTGCACTTTGTCCAGCTCTAGGATGCTCCTTTAAGGGAAACAGAGCTCTCTTGAGTCTCTGCGCCATCTTGGAAAGTGTGCACAGGGTGGTGGATAGTATAGCCCTTCCCAGCGCTATCCCCACAGAGCTGCTAAGACAGCTCTTATTTGACCTCGAATCAAATCTCAGATTTTGATTGGGGCACACCTCTACACATATTGAATTTCTTTGAATCTGGCAGGGTTCTTTCAGTGTATGATTAGCATGTAGGAAAACCAAAGTTGTATTACTGATAGTAAACCTGATTTTAAATGGCCACACTCTTTCCTAGTTTCTAAGATTTACTCAGTTTAAAATTTAAGTCTTTAGACAATCTGAAAATTCAACACTTCACTTTTTCTTTTGCAGGGTTTTTTTTTTTTTTAATGTTTACATGCTTGTGCACTGTTTCTTACTGACTGAAGCCATTGAAGAGTTGCCAGAGCCACAATAAATAGCTGAGATGAGAGCCCTCTTCAGTCATTATAAATTTGTCCACTGTAGCTGTGTACAGCAAGGCAAAGGGAGAGGAAGTCCCACCCTCACCGCATCATGCACCCATATACTAGGGGTGTGCAGAATTGGTTCAAATTGAACTAGGTTTGATTTGACTGGTCTCCCAAAAACCAGACTGGTCTCTCAAAAGGGATGGCTGGTCCAATTTCAAACCGAATAATAAATAAATAAATAAATAAATAAATAAATAAATAAATAAATAAATAAATAAATAAAGGCCTGGTTTGGATTGAATCAGTTTGGCCTGGTTCAGAATGTTTGTAAATCTGAGGAGCCACTGAGAAGCTGCTGCCGCATCACACATAGTGTGACCTCCCACTCATCCCCTGCCTGCCATTTTCACCCCACATTTCTTTCTTTCTTTATTCATTTCTTCATTTCTTCATTTCTTCATTCATTCATTCATTCATTCATTGGTTTGCGGTGAACTGGTCTGTCCACACCCCTACACAGTATTCTTGGACTAGTCAGTAATAACTTTATTGTATTGCTCAAGAGTGCTCATGGTTTTTTGCAGACTAATGCTGTGTGTTCACAGTTAGGAGCATGCACACAATGTTCGTTTGGATGTCAGCCAACTTTTCTACAAATGAACCCATAGCAGTGTACAAGTATTTAAATGAAAACATACAGGTATTTAAGATGATGAGGATGATTTATGATGATACTTGCTGTAGCATTTGTATAGCACTTTTTCAATGTGCAAAGCACTTCACATGTATTATCCTAATGTAATCTGTATAAGAAGTTTCAGTCTTCCTGAAAGATTAGGCTTTGGACACAGATATTAAGGATAATTTTAGGATTATTTCACATAACAATTTTGGCATAATTTTATATAGAAATATTATCCATGTAAGGAAAACCATGTACATTATCATGTTTAAAGGGAGCAGAAGTTTATATTTCACTGTGGTTGCATATAGTGGGAAGGAGATGTTCTCCATGTCAGGAAATTGCTATGTGTGGCATGCCCTTACATAGAGTGAAAATCCTAAATTCAGTCCCCAAAAAGTACATCTCACAGCCAAGTGAAAAATTTAGTGAAGGCTACATGATAATCTCTTTGACAGCTGTGCAATTACTGTGCAATGCTACCATATGATGAATTATGCCCTGCATTTTGTTCTGTTTTCATGTAAATGGCACATTATGTGCCTCCAGAACCTAAGTTAGTAAAAAGATACGTCAGCTCACATTGTGAAACTCAGCTGGAAGGTGCTATAAAATTAGTGCATGTGTATGAGAGAGAGAAATAGTAAAGAACATATTACTGCTGACTGATAAAGAGTAATTAAAATGAAATTTGGTGCACACAAATTAAGGTAGCTATAATGACTTAGAATTTGTTCGACCAATGCAACAGACATCTTGCTCTTCTTTGCGTGTAACTTTTCTTTGCATTTGACAGGACAAGAAATAATCTCTTTCTTTGGCAAGGTTCTCATATACTGTAATAAGTGACTCTGACCTTTACAGAGAAATGCATAAGCAGCACACACAATGCATTTCTCTTACATTTGAATATCTCCTGATATTTCAAATAGTGTCCAACAAACACCAGGAAACTTCTACTTTCTTCTTTGTGGGGGTCCGATACATTGCTGAATACTGGATAGTGACAGCTGCATGGTCTCAAAATAATAATGAACTAGTTTCTTGGTGTTTGCTGTTATCAAATTTTGTCAAAATATAATAGTTGTTCTAAAAACGTTATCCAATGGATATTTTCAAAGAAGTTTTGCTGAAACGAGATTTGATATCAGATCCAAACTGAATTGAACTAGAATCTTATTTGGATATAATCTGAACTAATTGGACTCAATCTTGCATAGGAGCTACATGGAGTCTTGCACAGTTGACCAAGGATTGAATCATTAGGCATGTATGGCTTACCCCTCCAATATTATCTATACAGGTGGCCCTCATTATTCATGTGGGTTCCGTTCTCACCTATAGGTGCCAATACGGAAACCGTGAATAATGAATTCTTACCCCTATGGGAATCCAGGGGTTACATTCTTACACACACAAAAGGGCTAAAAAAGCTGGGAGGAGACAGAAATAAGAGAAATAAAGTGCTGTACCTTGCTTTCCAGATCTACAGTTCTCCAGCAATGCCTCCCCAACCCATAATTCCTCTGATTTTTCACAAAGAAAATCATAGAATTTTTTTTAAGAGCCACAAAATCACTCTGCACTGTAAAATGGTGGCCAGAAATGACATCAGAAGTCATTTCCAGGTCACTGCTGGCTACTCAAAACCACAAATAGGCTAAATTTTAGCTTATTTTTATATTGCGGATAAAGAAACTGAGTCTCTAACACCCATCTGTGGATAAGCAAAACCACAGTTGTTGAAATTGTGCAAAACAAGGGCCACCTGTATCCATATTTGTGTGTGTGTGTGTGTGTGTGTGTGTGTGTGTGTGTGTGTGTGTGTTTGGGCTATAGACTTATCCAGGTTAACTTAGGTATTCCATATCTATGTTCTGTATCTGTCAACAGATGCAGATTTCGCCTTTACAGATTTTCTTCATGGACTGACACTGTCTTATGTTTCTTGGTTTGATTTGAGCTTTGGGGGAGAATTTGAATTCTGAGGTAAAGTATCTCTGGAATTTTAGATCAACCATGGACCTAAAGCAGGAAGGGAGAGAAATTGTATCTCTTATGTCATTGTATGTCTTTTTATATTATAAAAAACCAACGGATTATGTGATAATTTAACATAGGCCCTCATGAAATTTACAGATACCAGCGTAGTGACACTTCTAGTTATTGAACTGCCTATGGTACAAAACGGGCAGCTTGGTTGTGTGCATTGATATGTATTCAAAGTTCCAATGACCTGTACTATACATCATGCATACTATGCGCATAGAGTCATCCCTCACCAACTGCGAGGGTTACGTTCCCACGAAACCTGGCAGTTGGGAAGTTCACAGTTGGCGAAGCACAGGAGAGGAGCCAGGCTGGTGGCAGCCCATGTGTGGCCACTGCTGCAGCCCCCTGGTCCCGTCCCCTGTGTCTGACATCAGACGTGCCTGGCTAGCCATAAGCCCACGTCTGACATCAGATGTGGGGGCATGGTCTCCCTTCCAAACGGGGCCACATGCTGATCGACCCATGCTACTTTGAGCTACATGGGCCAGAACGACTCTCCCTGCCTTAAAGGCAGTGAGAGCCATTCTGGCCATGCTGCCAATGCAGTGCGGGCCAGTCTCTCTCCAAAATGGGGCTGCATGGACCCATTTGCGGGGGGAGATCAATCAGCCCCACTGCATTGGCAGCGGGACCAGGAGTGACTCTCCCTGCCTCTAAGGCAGGGAGAATCATTCCAGCCCCACTGTCAACACAACGGGCCCTGATTTTGGCTCCAAACAGGGCCATGCAGCCACATTTGGGACCGAAATAATGCCCCCGCATCTGATGTCACACGTGGGGTGTGTGTCTGGGGCTGCTCTCGCAGCCCCTTATTGCGTGTGGCCCAGGTTCTTTGAACCTGTTCACCCATGGTGGCTCCGCCCCTGGCAAAGCATTGAAACCCATATAAAATGGGGGCAGGTAGGGGAACCATGGCCCTGAAATCACTTAAAAATCAAGGGGAAATTTTTTTTAAACCCCAAATCCCCCAAACTACATGAATTTCAATAGCAATAAGTAGATTAAGCCCCATGAAAATTCCTGTACCCCCCTCAAACCTCTCAAATGCACTTTGAAATCAACAGGATTTGTCAAGAGTCACCAAGAGGAGTGAGCAGATTGAGCCCCTTCAAAATTCCTTAACCCACCCGGCAAACCTCTCAAATGCACTTTCAAACCACAAGAAAACAGCAGAACACAAGTAATCTTAATGAGAACTTTGCCTACCTGACAGCCATGTAGATAGTCAGGATGCTGAGGAGGAAGGTAGGAGGGATGTGGTGGGTTGCAATCAGGGAAAGGGAGGGGTGGCTTAGGGAATTTTTAAGGAGAAGAGGGGGTAGCAACTTCCTCCTCTGATGACGATGCTCTGTGAGCTTCTCAAAGTGTGACTCCAGGATCTTAGCAACTTCAGCTGGCTGGATGACCTCAAAGCCCTTGCTGCCAAGTCACCTGGCACAAACCATTATCCTCCCGACCTCTTCTTCTGCATTTGGCACAGCAATGTTGTCTCTCACTGCCTCCTTCCACACCTTCCTCCGGCAGGCATTCAGGGTACTGCTCCTGACCTCATCCATCACCTCCTTGATGATGGTCAAGGCATGGGCGATGTTGTAGCCCTTTCAGGCTCCCTTCAGCGTCATGACGGAGTTGCCATCCATCTGGTCAGCTATGTGCTCAAAGTTCTGCCTGGTATAGTAACTCTTGGAAGTCTGGATGATGCCTTGGTCAATAAGCTGGAAGAGCGACGTGGTGTTTGGAGACACATGAACACCAGTTCCACAGTGGGGTGGGCAAGCATCAGGTCTGGAGGATGTCCTGGGACATTGTCCAACAGCAGCAGCACCTTGAAGGCCAGGTTCTTCTCCCTTAAGTAGTGTTCCATCTCATGCACAAAGCAGTAGTTGAACCAAGACATGAAGATGGTGCGCATTACTCAGGCCATCGTGTTTGCTGCCCAGAACACGGGGAGGTGATTCATGTTCTTCCCATTCAGTGACCGTGGATTCTTGGATCAGTAGACCACCATGGGCTTGACCATCAGGCCACCGGCACAGAGCAGAAGGGTCAGCCTGTCCTTTGCAGCCTTGAATCCTGGAGCCCTTCTTTCCTTCTTGGTGATGAAGGTGCAGTTAGGTATACTCTTCCAAAAGAGTCCAGTCTCATCCACATTGAGTATCTGGTGAGGCACATAGTCCTTGTCTACCAGCCTCTTCAGCTCAGCAGAAAAAGCAGCTGCAGCCTCTTGGTCTGCAGAGGCAATCTCCCCAACAAGCTTCACATTGTGAAGGCTGAAGTGCTGCTTGAAGTTTTCAAACCAGCCCTTGCTGGCTTGAAACTTCTGAGCGTCTCCCTCTCCAGAACTCTCCACCAGGAGCCAGTAGATCTGCCGCACCTTGATGCAGATCATGCGGGTGCTGAGAGGGACCTTTTTTTGTTCCTGATCCTCCATCCAGATATTCAGGGCCTTCTCAATGTAGTGGTCTTGTGGCATGTACAAAACCTTGAGGACTAGGTCCCACTGGCAACACTGCCTATGATGGCATCCTTATTCCTCTTCATGCTGCGGATGGTTGATTCATTGACCCCGAACAATCTTCCAACCGCACTGTTTCTTTGGCTCTCCTTCAGGCAGTCCAAGGCTTTGATCTTGTCCTCCAGGGACATGACATTCCATCTTCCTTTCCCTTTTCTGCAGGCTTTGGACCCATTTTCTGAGATCTCTCTCCCCCCCCCACTACACCTCTCTCCAGGTGCGTAACCAGGGTGGGGCAGGCAGGGCACGTGCCCTGGGCGCCACATGAAGCATGGGCGCAAGATGGCTGCCCCACCACCACCACTAAAAACACAAGCCCCAGAGGGTGTCAGTGTTCAAAGGAAGCATGCAGCATGACTGCAACACACATGCACAGTTCTCGGACCTTCCCAGCTTTTGGTGAGCTAAAGTCTCTTTCTCCTTTTTTAAAAGGATTGTATACTTCAGTGGTCCCTCTGATATGCAGCAACCGGAAGGGCGTCCACAGTTCCTAACTTGTAAAACAAGGACTGTAGGGGTTCAAATGAGCTTAGAAGCTTATTTCTTTGCCCTTCATTTGGGAAGCCCTTCAACTAGAGCAGGGGTTCCCAACCTGTGGCACTCCAGATGTTACTCAACTACAACTCGCATCATCCCCAGCTACTCTTTGTGTAGCTGGGATGAGGGGAGTTGTCATTCAGCAACTTCTGAAGTGCCACAGGTTGGGAACCCCTGAACTATGTTAAAGTTATCTGAAATATGGGTGTCAGATTGGATGGGTTTTTTTTTTGCAATTTCAGTGCTTGCCCTAGGCGCTATTTTGCCTAGATACGCCTCTGCCTCTCTCTCTCACCTCCACTTCTCTACCTCTCCCTAAAGAGCAGTGAGAATGCAGCAGTGAAGACACAAAAGCCATGCAGCCCCCCAACCCATGCAGGTTCCCCTATGAGCAAACAGTGCAAACAGTGAAGAAACAGCAGCCTCTCACCTCCGCCTCTCCCAGTCTCTCTCTTTATTGAATCCAACATCTCTCCAACACTCCAATGCCTCTCCAACACTCCAAAGCATGCAGGCTCCCCCCAGCATCAGTGAAAGCACAACAGCCATTAGTCTACAGCCCCCAACATTTCCAGGCCCCAACATCTACAGCCCCCAATTTCCAAAGCTCTCTCCTCTGCCTAACCCAGTCTCAGTACAGTACAGTATTCCACTACCACCAAAACACCTCCAAAAATGCCTCCAAAGCACCACTCCAACGCTCCTCTGACTCTCTACAACTTCCCTGCCTCTCGCACCAATGCAGAATGCAATTCCCTTCCTGCAAAAGCCCATGAGATTTGTGAATACTCAAATTGCAGTTGGCGAGACTGGTCTCAATTTCCCAGTCACGGCTATTCAAAAGCGTGATTGGGAAAACCATAGTTGGCGAGGGACGGTACTATGAAATCTTGCCAATCTCTGCTAGTACAGACACTATTTCAGCAAGCCATCGTTCTCTTGTTAACTTGAACCTTTCCTTCTAAATTTTGCAATGGTCATATAAAAATACATAGTATCTTTTAATAGGATGCTAAAATAACTAAGCACCCAGAAACCAGTACATAGCAATGGGCAACATCCAGCCTAAATTAGTCATGACTAACTAGTCTGGACTAATTTAGGCTGGATGTTTGACGTGTGGGAGGGAAACCCCTTCTATATTCTACCAAATAAAACTGCATGGCTCTGTGGTCACCAGGAGTTGACACTGACCCAATAGCACATCTTTACTTTACTTTAACTAGTCTGGACATTGCCCAATACTGATAATTTTAACTGATACAAATTGAGTTGATTACGAATATTGCTTATCATGATGACAGCTGGAATAAATCAGATAACTTGGCCACAATTATTCTGCTGCCTTGAACACTATATTAAAGCCAATATTTTCTGCAAGAAAAGCCCTGGCTTACATTTTATTTCCCACGTGTGTCACATCAAGGAGTTTGGGATGTCATACTTGACACCTGTCATTTGTATAGTGTCCTTGAAGATTTCAGGTGCCAACACATAGCTGAGGGTGATTAATGAACTGTTCAGTGTGTGAAAATAATGGTCTGTTTTGGGGTGGCCAAACATCTTGACCCTAATAAAGATACTACTTTAGAGCCAAGATTCCCAAAATATATCCTTTATATGCCTTGTGACACTTACATACAGGGAAAACTCAATTTACTCTACAGCACACAGAGCTTCACAGGGATCAAAACTCTGCCTCACTGTGAAGATAGCACAGTGAAAAAGAAAAAAAGGAATCTGTTTTGAGATGAGCTTATTTTAGGAGCTTATAGCATAGTCTTCATGCATTACATTCACTGTGCAGGTAATTGATGTATGATGTACAGATTGTTGAGCTGCAATACATACATAAAATTTTCACATGTTGTTCAACATGGTGTACAGTAGTCCATCTTTGAGAGATCCGGTCCCTTTGTTGACATTTAAAATAAACTCATTCACACAAAAACATATATGTGTATACAGATACCTGAGCAGTGTAATCTGTGATGGTGCTCTCACCTCAGCCACAATGCACAGATGGCTGGGAGTATGGTTGTGTATCATAAGTTATGTTAGGCAGACGGCTGAAGATATTGTTAAATAGTTAATAATGTTGGGCTCTTTTGATCCCAAAGCAAGTGTTTTGTCATCTTCTTATCCACTGACATGTCTGCAAAAGCCTTATTTTCTCTGTGTTTTCAGTTTACTGAAAGTAGTAAGGAAGGATTAAGGTGGTTCATTAGGGATGTGCATGAATCAGTTTTTGTAATTTGATTCAAGTTTGAATCGAATCAGCCTGATTCTATTTGAACTCGAATCTGCTGCCTTGAATCTGAGGTTGATTCGATTTGTATTTGATTTGATTCAAATTTGAATTGATTTGGCCAGATTTTTAAGGGCTGGGAGGCGCCAAAGTGGGTTGGGTGGTAGAGCCCCATGAGTGCCAACTGCCAACTGCCAAAGGAATCGGGCAAAGGGGTGAATTTTTATGTTTTGTGGATTCTTGGTTGTGAAATAAACTGCTCCATGAAGAAGTTATTTCAATGGTCACTCAAATCGCTGAATCAATTTGAGCTCAAATCTAAGGTTATTCAATTTTACCTCAAATCTGGACAGTGTCCCCAAGGGTGATTCTATTCGAGGTCAAATCACTTGAATTGACCAGATTTGAGTTGAATCAGTTTGGTCACGAATCAATTCACACATCCCTATGGTTCACCTCCTGATGTATTTTACTAGTTCACCATCCTATTTTCAAGATGTTCACTATGACTTAGAGACAAAAAGAGCTAGGATCCACAGTCCTTGAAGACTGTCTGTCTCCCTTTCCTATCATGATTTCTAAACTTAATATAACAAAAAATACTTTCCTAACAATATCATCTGTTTAGGCTGCAAGAGCCCCTGGAGATGTTCATGATGGCAGCTCTTAGCTATGGAAAAAAGTTCTTGATGGCTACCCAGAAACTCCTTCCTCTTGGAAACTCACAAGAGAACTCAAACTGGAGCTTCTTTCAAAAACATTGAGATTCCCCATACTATACCCCTCACAATAGGTTGTTATCCTAACACAGAATTGGGTGGTTGTTTTTTGTGAGATGCCCTGTTGTTGCTGATGCATTCAACTAATGCAGCACCAGTATTCACATGAATAGGGAGAATTTAAACAACCTCCCCTCCCTGCAGAAGCCCTCTGCGCCACCCAAAAATATGTCCCTGAAGGTCTTACAGCCCTCAGGAACATGCTTCTCCACATTAAAACACACACACACAGAGACACACACACAGAGGGACACACAATTCCCTGCAAATGACAAGAAAACTCACACCCTGCTGTGCTATTTTTCTACTTGCAAGGAGCTTTGGTTTTTTGTGGGTTTTTAAAAATTTATTTAGGTGATCATGTAAAATATGTAACCCCCCTAACTACAGTTTAAAGTTGTAGAATCGATTCTACCATCTCTGGACTAGTACCTTGTTCTGCATTCAACATGAATTAAAAAGGCTGGGGGGGTGGAATTTCATCTGTTTAATTCATTCTGCATAAATTAAGAGGGCTGGGGGAGAAATGCTTTACCATCCAGACTGTGGCTATATTCAGTTGGTTAAATGTCAATTACTCATAATGCTGACCCCAAATTACCTTCACATTCTTTGACCCCACCCCCCACAGCTGTTATTTAAAACTTTTTTTAAAAAAAAACAGTGCAAAAATTATGCATTCAACCCAAGATGTAGTTAGTTTGATCTCTAGTTGTGGATAATGCTTACTCACTTTGTTTATCCCTCAGTGATGGCAATTACATTGTCCCCAGACCCTGGCCCCAAGAAGACACGGACAACCATATGATGGGTAAAAGGGCCACAGCTTTATTGAACAACAATAAGCAGATTAGCAGACTGGATAGGGGTAAGCCTCCCTGCAAGACAGTGCGGGGCCTAGCAATAACTGGGTTCGGACTCCACCGTCCTCCCCCACACCTTGCTTGGGCAACACGCCCTGGCTCCGGAAGCAGCAGGTGTAAAACCTGCTCCCTTCCCTTCATAGCTAACCCCCGAACGGGGCTTGGACCCTTCCAGGTCTTCACACACGCTGGACCACGCAGCCCATGGGTTTGCGAAGTCCTGAAGCAGGTTTGATGGTGAATCGTCATCCCTGGGCCTCACAAACCACAAGGGAGCGATTGACCCATCACCCGTTTTAACTGTCCAAGGGTGCTCACCAATGTTCCATACCATCTACTTACCACCCAACTCGCACTGTCCCTGCCACACAGGGACGTTAGCCTAGCTTGACCTTCCTGCCCCAACACCCTCCAACACCTCCACAAGCCCCTCTGTATGTTACCCAAATATTGCTTGATGGAGAGTCCAGTCCGCTTTCCCAAATCGCTTTCCCCCACACACATTTGGAACCATGACATCAGGACAAGGAAGTCTATCTTGATAGCCCCAAACAGCTGGCAGCAACCAACTCCATATCATTCCACACATCTCCAGGCAGTACACCCTGACTCGCAGCCCCCAAACCGAGTTGGGTGCCAAACTGGGAGGTGCTAGCCTTCCCGAACGCCCGGGAGACCAACGCTGGCCACCGATCAATATACACAGGAGCCGCCACTCCACCAGCACCTCCCCAAGGAACAGCAGGATTGCACATCCAGCTGACCATCCAGCACATGCTGGCATGCTCCCCCAAATCACATTGGGTGGATATCTGCAAGGAGCTGGCCAGAATGCAGACCCCCAAGACTACAGCATGGCCTTAGACCAGAACATGCACAGGAGCCGCTGTTCCGCCAGCACCTGCCAAAGGAACAAAAGGAGTTAAGTGCCCCAGACCAAACCATGGGTGCACCACCCATCTCAATGTATAAATTGCAGAAGTGCCCAGACTCAGCTGCCTTGTGCTTTGAACCACCGCAGCATCAGGGCCCTATGCAGGGCCAGGAGCAATCTAAGGCAGCGAGCCGGTTCACCCAGTTAATAAGCGTCCTGCGCAGTATCGTCACAGCTGATATGCATCAGAGGCTGACCGATGTCAGCTTGACAACTCCCCAAGAGGGTGGCCGCAACGCAGCTCTCCCCAACACCCAGAACTGGGTGTAAGGCGTCACCACCAGCCCTGGCAATCACCTTCCCCTGACCCAGACCTACAATCCATTGTTGACTAGGATGGTAATAACCACACTCCACCCCTCACCAACAAGGGCAGGAACAGTCTACACGGGCCAGAACCCTACCCTGGGGCCCTATCACTGGGGAGGATGTCCAATATGCAAGGGCCACCAGAATAAACATAGTTAAAACTGCTAGAAACAGTCCCGCCTCATGACGGGCCATGCAGGGATCCCAACTGCCGGTTTCCTGATCCAACCCTTCAACCCGAAAGCCCTAACGACCAAGAGGGGCTGGAGTGACCTAGTTAGGGGCTTCTTCTCTTTCATATTGATCCCTGCCCCTGTAACCCTTCCTTTATTAGAGAAGTACTCAAGGGGTCTATGTGATTGCTCACAGGAATGGTGGACGTAATGTCCCTTGTGACTGTATTTGCGCTCATATAAAACAGAGCCAATTGAAAGGGAAAACCTTTAGCGATGCCTAGCTCCAACCAAAGAACTCCATCACAAGGCAAGAATTCCCATTACAAAATAGATGTGGTCCTTTATTCCCCACCCACTCATAGGACACCAAAACAGGGTTGCGTGCTCCAATCTATAAGAAACCCTTACAGTTCCCTATCCTAAATGTATTATCCAAGTACTCACAGGGCCAATACCGAACTAAGCTTTGATTTGTGGAACTACACTAACATATGCATGTGCCTTTGCGCTACGCGATAAGCAATTTAAAGAAGAATGCAATATAGCAACTAGATTAAACCTTGGTGTAATGCAACCCTCTACAATCGTCCCAATTTCTATGTAAACTGTCTGGGAAGTCCCTGCACAGGGTGGAAAATAGCAATTATGCACTAGTGCGACTGACCTGTATGGAGTAAACCACTTCATTGCACACAGATCCCAAACTCAGGGACCTTGGGAAGCCCATAGGGTGTGAGCCCCTGGCACCTGAAACCCAGGGGATCCTTGCCCAACCAGATGCACTGGAGATGAGGCCATCTGCCTCAGCTGCCCAAGTACATACGTGAGTCCGGCTGTGGCACCCGCGGGACCATCGTCGCTGTGGGGTCCGGGCTCAACTGCCTTGAAAGGCTGCCCCCACCCCCGCTCTGACGTCACGATACATCCTTCAAAGCATGTCAACTGGCTGTGCCAAAGATAAGGCCATCCTCTCAGTTGCCGAGGTGCAGGCGTGGCAATGTCCTGGTCCAGGTTTCTGCCACCTAATTCAGATCTTATTGCAGGGCATTGAGAAAAGAAGATAGTGAGTAAAGGGGCTCCCTACTGTTCAACCCAACCCAACTGTATAGTCCCTGATAGTGCACGGGTATTTCCTGGTGTGTCACACTCCCTCCTTTCCTCCTAGTGTTGGGGTAGGGAGCCGCTGGCTGTTCTTTACCCAGTTCCTTAAATTAGGATGAGACCCTTCCCATCCCAAGAGTACTTCCCACGGAGTGCCTAGAATTTAGTTCTACAACAATCCGCCTGTGTGTTCTCTAGATAGTTGCAACAACTAAGTTCTGCCCGCTGCTCGGCAACTGGAGTGTGTGCTCTGCCTCAGGGCTCTGCTGGTTACTACCGGGGTTACAATTACAACCCCCGGTCAGCCAGATGCCAGCCAAGATCCTGCCCACATTCCATTGATGCCAACCACAGTTGTAGTTCCAAGCATGGAAACTGTCCCTTGTGGAGTCAAGTGTCTGCATAGCCTGGCTATGCTTTGCCTCTAAAATGGCAAAGCGCCTCATCCCTGTCCCCCATTAACCTTCCCCTTGCATTCTGAAGACTCTGGGGTATTTCTGCAGACCTGATAACCAAGCCTATCTCTGTGGAACCAGGTCCCTTCTTAACAGGCCAAAGAATGCCCTTTGTGTGCCGTGTGAGATGATGCCTCTTTTCAGCACCTTCCTATATCGCTGCTGCACAGTCTAGGTGTTTCCCATATTCTGCCCCAACATAACATACCAGCGGGGATTTGAAACGGCAACCTTCTGCTTGTTAGGCAAGCATTTCCCCACTGCACCACTTAAGGTAGTCCAACCTTTGCACTTGGTTTCCTGCCACTTAAGGTGGTCCAACAGTTGCACTTGGTTACCCACTTGTCAATTTTCTGTTTTCATGTTAAGCTAAATTCTGCATTTAGGGAGCTGCCATATACTGAGTCAGACCATTGGTCCATCCAGTTCAATATTATCTACAAAGACTGGCAGCAGCTTCCCCCAAGGATGCAGGTTGGCGATTTCTCCCTCTAATTGTAGAGATTACGGGAAGGGAACCAGGGACCTGTATGCCCTTACCAAACGGGTCCCAACCCAAAAGGGAACTTCCTATAGCGCCCACCCTTCAGACTCCCACTCATATGCCACCAGGGCAGACCCATATTTTAATTTGTCACTCAAGCAAGGCAAGAAGTTTCTGTTAATTCAAAAGGGAATGATTTCCTCCAATTCCCTTCCTCCCTGCAGCCCCTTCACTGTTCCCAAAATAAGCTCCCATTCTCTTAGGAAAATGTTCCCAAACTGTGCTACAAGAAGCGTTACTTAAAGAAAGTGAACTGTTGCAGCAACCAGAAAAGAGCTACTACCCCAAAACGAACAGAGATGATGCGAATAAACTCTGGGCTTGAGGTATGCGCGCTAAACATGCTACCGGCGAGGGGAAGCCAGAAGAGTCAGCAGAATCAGGGCTCTAATCAGGGCTGCCTCCTTGAATTAACCAATATACTCAAGTTTGGGAAGAACAGGCATGGGGGTTTCAAGTGCTCAGCCAACTTCATGTTAAGCGAATGCAGGCTTTAAGTGTTTAGGGAAGGAAAACCCTGAGAGCTGCAAAAACGTGGGCGATACCCCCCCCCCCACGGCTGAAGCCACCGACCAACTCTCTCCCGTCGCTGGCCACAGGCCAAAAGACCATCAAACCACCATGCCGCTCGGATGCGGCGGCTCCCTTATTGCGCTTGAAGGCATGAATTCTGCCTCACGAACACAGTGCTGCAGTATCAGCTGCGGGGCTCCCTCAACATTGGATGCCTCTGCCGCCGCTACAGCTCCACGTGGAGCCGCTTCTGCCAGCAAACACCCTCAGCCAGAGGCCTACAGGCCCCCAAAAGTCCGATCAGGGCGAACACTGGAGGAGCTGCTTAAGCGAGCTCTTCCCAGCATGGAATCCTGAGCCGAACTGAAGGTTTGGGGCGGGGCGGGGAGCCACAGTAGCGGCTGCCTTAGCCCCACCTCAACAACCACCAAGGTGCAATCAGCCTCTTCATGGGGCCCCGTGCAAGTGTCTGTGACAAATCGCCCTCCCCTCAGCATGAGGCCAGGGGAGGGGGCATTACTAGGAAGAAAGTGCTTTCTAAATTAAAAATAAATGTGCAGAAGTAGCAGCTGACTGGACTCTAAACACCAGTGAATAGCACATAAAATAAAGCTTTCAGGAAATGGTTGCCCATTCCCCATCTCTTTTTTCATCCTGAAAGAACATTTGGTCCCATCCTAATTTGTAATGTGATTCTGTAAATGTATAGTTATCCCTGCTAACTAAGCAAAGAGATACCTTTTAAAGTGGTGATTCTCTTATATTTAGCAGGGGGAGAGCAACTGGCCCTCTCAAACTCCAGCACAGTATCCCTCCAGTGGCTGTTGATCATTTCTGCCTTATCTTTCTTTTTAGATTGTGAGCCCTTTGGGGACAAGGGACTATCTTATTTATGTATTATTTATTTTGCTATGTAAACTGCTTTGAGAATTTCGTTGAGCAGTATATAAATATTCATAGCAGTAGTACTTTGAGCCTTTGGGATGGGACAAGATAGGCTATATAGTGGCTTCTCAAACTGTTGTAGGACCATAACTCCCATAATCCCCATTCACAGGGGTCTTTGATCGTTGTGGGTGGGGAGAAAGGGAGTTGCAGTCCATCCATCAAACCTGGGGACCCAAGTTTGAGGACCCATTTGGATAAAATGAGTGTATGAAACATCAAACCTGTGAACCTGTATATGCCTTTATAACCTATGAAATATTTGGAGGCTGAAGCATAGGACAAAGCAGAAGGTGACTGGATGCCTGAGGCGTAGTCTGCCACAGCAGCATCTGCTCTGAAAATAACAGTTTGTTAACAGAGCACACTGAGCCTGCCACCAGTGATAAGGCCAAAGAACTTTGCCAGTGTCAATCTATATAAGCTTTAAAAACTAATTTAAAAACTACAGGTTCCCTGCTGATTCCCTTAGCAGGCGACATATTTTGAGTAATACATCACTGGATCAACACCATTTCAGGTTTAAGGTGCTGAAAGCCAGTTTGTTTTCAATGACACTCAAAGTAGCTTCTACTGCTAAAACTGTTGGATTTTTTCTCGAATATGAAATTGATTGGGGGAAATGTCGTTCTGAGAGATTGAGTGAATAGTAGATGAGTATGCATACTGATATTTCTATCCAGCTGAGGGTCAACGTCATTAAGAGCTTGTTCATGTAACAACTGTAATACTTTTGACATGCTCGTTTTATTCCTAAGAACCAATGTAATTTGAATAAAAGAGACTTTATAATGCATATGAATATAGAACACGATTAGTGGAGTTATATTTACTTAATGATGTTGAAAGGCACAGTGTGTCATCCACAAAGATTCAGAGGCTATTCTCACGTGCACCCTAACCCAGGCTAGGGAAGCTCAGCCTAGGTTAGGCCACACGATACAACCACCTAGCCCTGCTTTGAAACCCAGGTCTTAACCCAGGCTCTGGGATCGTGTGTTTGCTGGGGCTATGTTCAGCCCCAGTGAACACAGAGATTGGCACCTAGAACACATGTCTCCTGGGGGAATCCCCCAATGCATCATGTATGACACACAGTGCATTGTGGGATATCCAGAGACTGGGACTCATTGTCCTGGCCTCCAGAGCTCCACACTGAAGCACCCAGCGCAGATTGTCTCTATGGGTGCTCCCAGAAGTCTAGCACTCATCTGGGGTGGGGGGAGGTGAGTACAACCAGCCTTCCCAGCCACCCACCTGCCCGGTCATGTGAATGACCTCTTAGTGTTATATCAACTTGGTGGCAACCAAACTACTGATGGTCAGATGTAGGAAAACAGGCAGCTATCACTTATAGCAATCAGAAGGCTGGTACAGTCCAGCAGTGGAGCAGCATGGAGAAGGTAAAAGTGGGTGGACAGACTAAGCTAGCTCAAGTAATTCCTTAATGAGTTGCTCACTTTTTCTGTAATATTCTAAGGATGCCAACATAGTCCTTCCCAAAACTAGCATTTTTCCATTTACATTTTTAGGACGTTATTATCACAATGGTGTAGTTCTGCATTGAATTTTTGATTTTATTAAGTATATCTTTGTGATTTTATCTCAAATGAGGAGTAAAATTTTATCCTATAGGAGTGAGGAAAATTTGAGGCACAATATCGATTAGAGAAGATAGTTCCTCTGCTTTCTACCAGGACTTATTGAAGTGATATTTTAAAATGTTTGAACTATGGACATTATCTTAACATGTTCTATCTTGCACTTGGTCACTGGCATTTTGCCTTCATGTAGGAAGCTTGAGGACACTGAGGTTATATGTGGAACTGGGGGACTGTTCACTCTGTTTACTCTGTTTCCTGATACTGAAAACCACAATTATAACACTTCCTTACTTGCTAATTGATATTCTCAAACTGAACAAAGTAGTGATATACAACCTAGCTCGTCTTTTGCCTAGCATTTGTTTGGTGTTTTTTAGGGATGTGCACGAAGCATTTCATGTACACCCTGGTGGGGGGCAGAGAGTGGGCTCTTTAAAAGGTGGAAGGCAGATCTTACCTGCCCCTCCCTTGCTCCTCCGCTGCCCGCCACCATACCCTAGCAGCACTGTTTGTATTCAGCAGCCCGGATCTCTGAACACTCAAGATGGCACCCACACATGCTCAGATGCCATTTCCTTGCTGACACTGCACAAAGACTGCTGGGAACAGGAAACTTCCTGTTCTCAACAAGATGCAGCTGGACAAACAGAGACCCCAGCTGCTGAATACAAACAGTGCCACATGGGGATGGCTGGGGTGGGGGGGAAGCGGTGGTGGAGCAAGTGAGTGGCTGGTAAGTCCTGCCCTCCTCCTTTTAAAGTGCCCACTTGCCCCCCACCAAAACTATTTAGATGGGACAGCTCAAAGTGTTTCAGTGCCTCAGAATAGAGGCGCCAAAACGCTTCAAGCACATCCTTTGTGTTTTCAGTATTAGTATAAGAAACCAGGATGAGGAGTTCCAGAGTGTAAAGAGGTTCTGCTGGCTTGACCAGGGCATGCAAACTGCTGCTGTTATCACCGCTCCTAAAATTATTAATTTTGAAAGAGTTGGATGAAATAGGAAAGTAAATATGATTGGTTTAGTCAAAGATCAAGTCTTTAAAATCATTGTTTAAGGCAGATCTGGACAGATTTCTGTGTGTTTCCAATCTCCTTCCTAAGTAAAAGAGTGGAAAACATGATAGCAGAAGAACTCCAGGTTCTCATTTCAATCTTGTTTCTCAGCTGTTTATGGGAAGGCAATAATCTTGGATGCCCTGATGGATGATTGTCTGGAAATTGACAGGGACCATACAGATCTACTGATCTTGGTGCACTTCTAAGTGGCTTTTGGTACTGTTGACCATCTGATTATTTTGCATCACACTGATTATTTTGCATCGCATTGCCTTGCTGTAGTGTCAGAGTGACTCTTTGTTAATTTCACTCCTTTCTGTCTGGATGGACACAGACTATTAGAGAAGTCACCTCAGCCTTGTGGAGGCTAGAATAGGGTGTTTGGTATTGACTCTGATATCTTTTAACATGTATATGGAAAGTTGCTGGCAGAGATCATCTGTAGCTGTGAACTGAGGTGACCCCCATTCTAAGAGGTCTCCCATTCTGCAAAGCTTAGGAGACCCTGTAAGCCAAACCCTACCAGGTAGCATGACAAAGAAACTACAGTAAGATTTCTCATCTCTTGATGACTCTCTTCCTGTCCTATATATAACACCAAATTATTTATATGATGAGCCTGTTATCATGACCCACAGAAACTGGGCTAAGGGAGCCCAGCCCAGTTTTGGCGGGTCATGTGCTGCCCGGCTCCCAGCAGCAAGCCTGCTTAATTGCCCCCCCCCCATTGCCCACTAACCCAATTTCGCTGCTTGTGTATTGCTGCAGTACAGCTCCACACCATGGTGACTCACAAGCAGATCCCTGACAGGGAGGCTACAACAAGCCTCCCAGCATCAAGGGGCTCCCCAGAACTCCCCGTGCACTCGCGTGGCTCATTCTGGTACTTCTGGGGCCTGGGAGACCCCCAATCCCTGCTGCCTCAACCGGCTTCCTGACAGAGCCGCTAATCATGTGGGTGGCTGATCCAGCCAACCAGAGAGAGCTGCCTGCTTGAGAGTGGGGACACCAGGTCAAGCCTGCTCTCCCCGCAACCCCCCTGAAGGCACTCTATGCTGCTCGTGTGGAAAGCCTTTATGTGTCACATGTGTAGGCCAGATATGATTTGAAACCAACCTCTGATTTTTACAAGACCTTTAAATCCTCAACCACAAAGAACAAGGGAATCTCAGAGTGAAAATTAAATTTTCTGGATTAACAAGCTTGGCGATCCTTTTTGTCAAGTCAGTAAGGAAGAAAGCCAAACAATGAGATAGGTGGCACAGCAACAGAATCCCTAAAACATCACAAGAGTTGAGCACCAGGAGTTAAGGGCAGTGGAAGTTCTAGGATGATGATGATGATGATGATGATGATGATGATGATGATGATGAATTCAGTTTCTGTACCTTCCAAAAATGGCTAAGGGTGGTTTACACAGAGAAATAAAAAATAAATAAGATGGATCCCTGTCTGCAAAAGGGCTCACAATCTAAAAGAAACATAAGATAGACACCAGCAACAGTCACTGGAGGTACTGTGCTGGGGATGAATAGGGCTCGTTACTCTCCCCCTGCTAAATAAAGAACATCACCACATTAAAAGATGCCTCTTTGCCAAGTTAGCGGGGGAACTGGAAATCATTCACTTGCAACTTAGGAACATAGGAAGTTGCCTTATACTGAGTCAGATTATTGGTCCATCTAGCTCAGTACTAACTGGCAGCAGCTCTGCGGGTATTTCCCAGCCCAACCCGGAGACTGCAGGGGTTGAAACTGGAGCCTTCTGTATTCAAAGCAGATGCTCTGCCACGGAGCTATAGCCTCATCCCCAAAGCTTAGAGACAGAATAACCCAACACATGTAGATATAGGATGCACATCTAATATGAGACCACTGAATGGAGTAGGCCATAAGATCCATATATTTAATCCCCGTAGACATGCCTCTGTGCGGATGCATCCCGGCAACCCAGCGGATTGGCTGGGAAGCCGAGGCGCCAGATTGGCTGGGCTGCGGGAGCCATTGGGATTGGCTGAACGAGCAGCAGGAGGCCGTTGAGTTGAGCTGCAGCTGTGGGGGGAAATGGTGGTGGCCGCGGTGAGGAGGCGGGGGCGGCCTCCGCGGGCTGCTGCGAGGAGGCGGCCACAGCCGCAGCCCTAGCTTGGCCATCGCAGCCTCAGCCTGGGCTGGGAGGAGGCGGGAGGTGGGAGGCGGGAGGCAGCAGGACAGACTGCCCCTGGAGGCTCCTGCAAGGGTGAGTGGGGAATGGGAGGTGGGGCTCAGCCCCCTTACCTGTTGCAGCCTGGGGTGGGAAGGAATCGGGCAGCGGGGCTTCCCTGTTCATCATCGGAGAGGAGGAGCGGCAGTGGCGGGCCCTTTTTGGCCTTCTGCAGCCCGGTGAGGCTCTATGTAGGGGGAGGGGGAGGAACAGAAGGGAGGAAGGGCAAGAGAGCGTGAGCCTGGCGGGATGGGGGGGAGAGAGGAGAGACCGGGGCAGGAGGGAGAGGGAGTGGAAAACAGCCAGCCCCAAAGCGCACAGATGTTCTGTACAGGTTGGCTAGTAGAAATATCTTGTATGTATTATAGAACAGTAGCACATCAGACAGAATTAGATTTTTCTGCACTGTAGACATGGCCTGAGGAAGAAAACAGTATAGTTTTTGTCTGTTTGCGTCCTTGGGAGGCAGCTCAGTCATTAGTGTGATGGATTGTTTAAGTAATTTAGAGGATGCATTGATGAACTTTGACTTATGTAAAACTATTTCAGCTTCAAATCCTCCTAATTAAAAATTGCTAATAAAGTGTCAAGTGTGCAATACAGGATACATTTTAAACTTCAAAGTTGTAGTTTTATTTCAATAAAAGATGCACTGCTGAAGATAGTTCTTTCTCCCTATTCTCATACTTAAGCATTCCATTATACCAGGCCTGCACAACATGTGGCCCGGGAGCCGGATGTGGCCCACGAGGCCTTTTTTCCTGGCCCCCGGGGCTATTTCCCCTTCCTCCCCCTGCTGCTTAACCCCAACCCCAAATTCCAGCCGCTGTGCAGATGAGGAGATGGCTGCGGGGGTGTGGGTGTTCTTCCTTACCCTCCCTCATGGCAGCAGTGGCAGACAGTGGCAGAAACCAGAGTGACACTCAGTCCTGCCATTTGGCCCAGCGTTGCTTCCCAACTGCAAGGTGTGCCTGCACAGTTAAGTCTCAATCTCTCTCTCTCTCTCTCTCTCTCTCTCTCTCTCTCTCTCTCAAGCCAAGCCTCCTGCTGCATCCTTTCCATCTTTCTTTCCCCGTCTCCCTTCTTTTCCAAAGTTATGAGAAGAAGTTCTCTTCCATGTTTTGTGTGATGATTTGGCAAAGGTGGAAAGGAAGAACAATGCATTTTATTATGTATTTTGTACAGATTGTATAATATTTATATTATTAGAATGAATTGTCATACAACTTATTTCATATTAATTTAAATCAATCTTGGTCTGCCAGAACATCAAAAGTTAAATATTGATTAAATTCATTTTTAATTCATTTCTCTTTAATTTGGTTGATTGGTTGATTGATTGATATTAAGTGTTACTCTAATAATCAGCACCCTAGGAATTGACCTCGGCCCCCATGAACCAAGTCACAGTTGGTTTTGGCCCGCCAGGTCATTTGAGTTGTGCAGGCCTGCATTATACTATGACACTATGATGGAGTACATAATATTCCTTAGGCTCTTGTTGACTTGGGCACTTTAAAAAGTTTAACTAGCCATAAGAGGTATTTTTCCCCTGGGTTCATCTCCTACAGCTTATTTAATTACCATGGGTGAGGCCTCCAATTTTGATCTTTCTCTCCTAGGTAGGGTGCCAGTTCTGTCGACTAGTTAATATTATCAGCCCCATCCATGTAATTGTAAACCTTTAACTGTTACATCATAACATGAATTCAAGAAAAAGTAGCTCCTCTAGCACTAGTGCAGAACACTTCAGTTTATAGAGTTGGCAGGAATATCCGGTAGCTGTGGTGATACAAGCATTGTTTTGGATTGTCATGTGGATAAAGAGAAAGTGGAAAGTGGACAGAGAGAAATTTTGATCCCTCTCACATAACACTAGAACCAGGGGTCACCCCATGAAATTGTTTGCCACGAAATTTAGGAACAAAAACGGAAGTCCTTTCTTATACAATGCATAATCAACTTGTGGCGACAGCCAACAACTTGGATGGCTTTAAGAGGGGTTTGGCTAACTTCATGGAGGAGAGGTCTATCATCAGCTACTAGTCGGAGGGCTATAGGCCACCTCCAGCCTCAAAGGCAGGATACCTCTGAGCACCAGTTGCAGGGGAGTAACAGCAGGAGAGATGACATGCCCTCAACTCCTGCCTCTGGCTTCCAACGGCATCTGGTGGGCCACTGTGTGAAACAGGCTGCTGGACTAGATGGGCCTTGGGCCTGATCCAGCAGGGTTCTTCTTATGTTCTTATGTTCATGTTGTTACCATGTCAATATAAGCTTAGGAAGTAGGGATGTGGTAGAATCCATGCATTTTGGTTAGAGTGGAAACATTCCTAGAATGGCCTTTCGCATATCTCCAGAATGGACTGGTATCTCTGCATACTTTCAGAATATATTGCATCATCATTTCCAGATTTTAAAGTCTACTCAGGATTTTGAGATGAGTAGTTCTGTGAATGGATGCAGCTATGGCTCATGCCTGAAACCTTGGAGAAGATGCTGCCAGTCAGTGTAGACAATACAGTATTGAGCTAGATGGACCAATGGTCTGACTTGGTATAAGACAGCTTCCTCTGTGCCTATATTCTGTACTCAGAGAGAGATCACCTCCATAACTGGAAACACTAGAGCACTAGTGTTTCTAATCATGGGGAGAATCTCTCCCCAAGAACAGCACTTGTCTCTGCAGACAAATTATATACCTTTGTTTGGATCGGGGAATGGAGTGATGAAGTACATAGGTGCTAAAGGACTTGGCTCTCAGTTGGTAAAAAAAATGCCTGAATAGGGCCAGAGATGTAGAGACTTTTTCTTCTCAGTAGAATAAAGTAGGAACCCACTACTTTTACATAATACACTAGGCAGTGGTGGCTGGTGGATCCTGGGACTGGGGTGGGAGAGATGCTAGGCAGGGTAGGTGATGGTTGGAGCTATAGGAAGGGAGAGGTGGAGCCAATTGTGGGCAGCTGTGGAGGTGGAGCCAGGACTTAGCAATAAATGGCAAAGTGCAGTTTTGTAGCTAATGCGTGGGATCAAAATACCAACACACACAAGCACACAAATCTGAATTGCTCATCAGCAGAGATACAAAGAAATATGGGACACATTGGTTGCTTTATAGTGCTTAAGAGGACTACAGTAGTGTGTAGATTTGATTTCTACCTAACACAGCAGGATCAAA
The DNA here is from genome assembly GCF_027244095.1 of Hemicordylus capensis. Taxonomy (NCBI): domain Eukaryota; kingdom Metazoa; phylum Chordata; class Lepidosauria; order Squamata; family Cordylidae; genus Hemicordylus; species Hemicordylus capensis. The sequence continues at coordinate 63,309,913 of NC_069659.1, read as the reverse complement.
TACAAGCACACAAACACACAGGAAAGGAACACAGGAAAGGTACAAGCCACAAGTTAAGCACAGACCAGCTACAAAAGACTGCTTCTGTGGAGAGTAAATGCATTCTGAAGTCACCAGGGCAGCTCTGTCTGCTTGATTATTTCAAAAATGACTACCAATAAACAACAACAACAACTAGAAAGAACTCTGAGCCAGAGTGGCACAGTGCTGGACTATACTGGGGAAATCCAAGTCCAAATTCTCATTCAGCCATGAAATTCACTGCATGGCTCTGGGACAGACCTTTATCTCTCATCATAACGTTCCTCATAGGGCTGTTGGGAGGATAAATGTAACCATGTGAACCACTCTGGGCTTCTTGGAGGAAGCACAGGCTATACATGTAAAAGTAAATAGAGCTATGTAAGCCACAGGTAAAGCAGAGACCAATTACAAAAGTGGAGGACAAATGCATTCTGGGCATTTGTCAAGGGCAGCTCTGCCTCTTGATTCTCACACATTGCCTCTGATGTTCTGTACAGGGCCTGCGCCCTTGCTCGAACCACTAGGATGTAAATGAGACACTGCCTGATGCAGACGTTATGAACCAAACTATGCTGTGTGGTCCCTGAAGCCTTGTGGATTGCCACTTACACACTTGATAGCAGCTAGAATACCTGAGAAGTTTTTTCTGAGGTGTGAATTCTCATTCTATCATAGCAAATGAGATTTTTTTCAATTAAACAACTCTCATGACCCCACTTTCACTTTTTCACACTTTCCTTTACTATGAATAATATGAGGAAGTAATCAGTTTAGCACACTTCACCTTATGAAGACAAACCTCATACAAATAAATTTACCATAATTCACCCCTCTGCCCAATCACTCTTAAATTGGGGATGGGTGGTAGCCTCCACCCATTAGCCACTATCTACCAGCCCACCCCACTCCTTTGGGGCAGATCCACTTTCTACCCCCAAACTGCCCCAAAGTCACTAAAACTTCAAAAATTCTCAAAAAATCAGCCCTTTGTCCAATCCCCCTGAAATTGGGGTGGTAGCCTGCACCCATTAGGCACTACCACCCCACCCCACTCCTTTTGCCCAGATCCCATGCTATGCCCCTGAACTGCCCCAAAGTCACTAAAACTCTAAAAATTCACCAAAAATCAGGATTTTGCCCAATCCCCCTGAAATTGGGGTGGTAGACTCTACCCATTGGGCACTACCACCCCACCCCAAAATTTTGCCCATGGGCCCCTTTTTACCCCCCCGAATCGATTCAGATTCAGATTCGGATTAAATCCGAATCCGAACAGAATCAAAGCTGATTCAGGTGACCCAGATTCGGGCACAAAACAGAACAGGGGTGATTTGGTTCGGGTCCGAGCCGAATCACCCAAAATCCCGAATTGCACACCCCTAATTATTTTGGTCTTTTTCTGCCACAGCCTTTCAATTTCAATTTGTAGATCTTTGTATTTGGTGATCTTTTCTATTTCTTTTTCTTCTATTCTTCTATCCCCTGGTATTGCTAGGTCGATTATTTTAACTTGTTTTTCTTTCTTCTCGACTACAGTTATATCTGGTGTATTGTGTGGCAGATGTTTGTCTGTTTGTAGTCGGAAGTCCCATAATATTTTTGCATCTTCAGGTAGCTTGTATTTTTTGCAGATGTTCCAGTGTATCATCCCTGCTACCTTGTCATACCTTTGTTTGTAGTCAGTCTGTGTGATCTTTTTACAACAGCTGATTAGGTGGTCCACGGTTTCATCTGCTTCTTTACAAAGGTGGCACTTGCTGTTTGTTGTTGATTTTTCTACTTCTGTTCTTATTACATTTGTTCTTAGTGCCTGTTCTTGTGCAGCCAGTATTAAACCCTCTGTTTCTTTCTTCAAGTTGCCATTCTTAAGCCATTGCCAGGTCTTGGTGATGTCTGATTTCCACTTATATTGTGCAAATATTGACCATTCAGGGGCTTCTTTTTCCATTTTTCTGCTCGGTTCTTGACTTGTTCTTTCTTGTAGGCCTGCTTTGTTTCATTGGTGTTGAATAGTTTCTTGTAATTGACCATTTGAAGTGCATCTTCTTCACTGTCCTTGATATATTCTTCAAGGCCTCTTTTCTCCTCCTCTACTGTTTGATGGACTTGCAGCATTCCTCTTCCACCTGAGCTGTGAGGGAGATATAGCCTCTCTACATCACTGCGGAGGTGCAGAGCATGATTGATGGTCATTATTTTCCTGGTCTTACGATCTAGCGTCTCTAGCTCTGCCTGGGTGCAGTCTCTTATTCCTGCAGTGTATCTGATAACAGGTATATAGCCCAGGTGTTTATGGCTTGTATGGTGTTCTCTCCATTGAGTTTGGACTTTAGGATTTTTCTGACTCTCCTGATGTATTCACTTCCAATTTTTCTTTTAACTTCAGTGTGTGCGATGCTATCAGCCTGGATTATTACAGAGCAGCACAAACTGTGTGGGAGTGAGCTCTGTGTTCCCACCAGATAAACATTTATCATCTGGGGGGAAGGCAAGGTTTGGGAATCCTTCCCCCCGCAACTTGGTAGGTCATGTGACTGGCCCCATCATTTCCAAAGGGGCCTGCATGCTGGAAAGGACACTATGTTGCTGACATTCAGATTAATGATGTGGTGGCAGAACAGTGTTTTCTGTTGTGCAAGGGGAGAGCCGCAATTTTCATGTACCCCCCTGTCCTCTGTAAACATTTTTGCATGTTGAAAATATGCCCTTAAGAGTTGTGGGCAAATATTTGTGAGACATAGGAATCTGTAGTGGAATGGGGGAATCACCAAAAAATTGTCCCGCCCCCTTGCCTGACAGAAAAAGCCCTTCAGCTGCTACATTGTCAGTCTGGATGTCGGCTAGTTGCTCCCTGCTGAATATAAGGGAGTCAGACATTTAAAAAGCTTCTTTACTGAGTCAGCAGGGTTGAACTAATTCTGATGCAATACATTTTCTTAATTTTTATCATTTATGTTACTTTTAAAATTGCTCCCATACACTAAGCTTCCTTCCTTTCTCTGTACATGCATGTTGGAATATTCTGAAATAACCTAGCTATCCCCCATGTGGTGTGGGAGTAGGATTTGTTTGTTGGCCAGTTCCTTTGCTACCCTTTCTTTACCTCTCTCCTGCCCCCACAAATATCTGATAACATTTGTGCCACTCATTCCATATTAGACTATAGGGGTGTGCAATTCAGATTTTTGGTGTTTCAATTTGGATCTGAATCGAAACACCCCTGATTTGTTTTTGGGTCCAAATCTGACCCATCCGAATCACCCCAGCTTCGATTCGGATCTAAATTAATCTGAATCCAAATCTGAATCGATTCAGATAAAAAACAGGGCCCTGGGGCCAAAAGAGTGGGGTTGGATGGTAGTATGTAATGGATGGAGGCTACCACCCCACTTGCAGAGGGATTGGGCAGAGGGTTGATTTTTGGTGAATTTTTGATATTTTAGTGTCTTTGGGGCAGATTTGGGGCATAAAGTGGGATCTGGGGCAGAAGAGTGGGGTGGGGTGGTAGTGCCTAATGGGTGGAGGCTACCACCCCAATTGCAGAGGGATTGGGCAGAGGGCTGATTTTTGGTCAATTGCTGAAGTTTACACATCTTTAAGGTTTTTCCTCATAAGGTATAATGGAGAGTGTATCGCTTCACGTTGCGGGGAAAGGGGTGGCCTCGAGCGGTGTGGGGTTGGTGGTAGTGCAAGGTAGGGGCAAGGAAGCTATCAGAATTTTTTCAAAGGATTTGGGCAGAGGGCTGATTTTCAACAAATAATCAACAATTGGCCCTTTGCCCAATCCCTCTGCAATTGGGGTGGTAGCCCCCACCCATTAGGCACTACCACCCCACCCCACTCTTCCACTCCAGATGCCCCATTTCTGCCCCAAATCTGCCCCAAAGAACAACACACAGCGCGCACACACACACACACACACACACAACTGCAGAGCTTTGCAAAGAGCCAGGTTTCCAAAGCAAGCATGATGTCAGACAGATGCAGCAGAGCAGCAGAGTAGGCCCTAGGTCCAACAACAGTGCCCTGTACTGACCCTCTCCCAAGCATTTTTTGTCCTCCACAAGCAGAGAGACACAGTCAGCAACACACGTTCAGTGAGGAGGATGCAAAACAACATTCTGCAAGCCGAGCAGCGAGGCTTGGCACAGGGCCCCTCCCATCACCCACACAAGTTTGAAGAGTGATGAATTGATTACAACAATGGTGGCACACAGGTGTTTGGCACATTTCTGCAACGGATCAGAGCCTGTGGCATGAGCTGTGAGCATAACCTATGTGGATGAAAGCAATCTTGGAATAAAAATGCTGACAACTCACAATATGACCCAATCTTCATTGCAAAAACAAAAAGACACAGTGAATTGAACCTGTCCTTTGCCCACACCACACCATGAGAGGTCCCTCAAAAAAGCCGCATTAGGATAGGCACACAATTGCATTTTGGGATTGTATTCCAATGCATACTGCTGGGGCGGGGGAGGGCCAAAAACAGAGGGCTGCTGAGATGACTTCTGATGCAGTGTCTCCTTGCTTAAGGCTTGCTGGCACAGATTCTGTGGCTGGCGAAATCAGAAGTTATAATGCTGTGTATCACACAGAGTTTAGTTAGAGAGACTGGGAGTTAGAGTGATACAACAGCAAAGAAGCAGGCTGCCACAGAACAAGAAATAATGTCACTTAACTTGTGGCACTGCTGCACTGACTGTGGAGGAGTTCTTTAAGGCTGGCACTCACCAAGACCAACAGGGAAAGTTATATTCTCTGTCTGTGGTTATTGGCAGTTACAATGTATCAAAGTAAAGTTAGGCAGTTATTGATTTGGATTGCTGAAACAACAATGATGTTGTTGTGTCAAAAGCGCACAGACGGCAGGCACAGAAGATGATATATAGTAACTAAATTGTGCTGGGCCTACCTACACACACAAGTCAAGCAAAGTGTGTTTCAGTTCACAAATTATGGGCAGAGAAATAACTGGGTGGGCAGGCTAGGGGCTTATAATACTTTTTAAAAAAGCAACAACACAAAAGCAGGATTCAGGACAGGAGGAGTGCTGAGACAGCCTAGCTGAATTAATTCTTTATTAATGCTAGTAGCGCTGGAACAGGCTCCTTTCCTCTTAAAAAAATATTTGGGAGGAGAAAAATAATTATTTATTTAAACCACTACTAGGCTAAGCTACCAGTCTAAAGTTGAACCACCTACTACCTAGCTAACGGGGATCTGGCCTATTTAAACTCTAAAACTACACACTGACGAACCCCTATTTAAAATTAAAACCTAATCTAAATATCACAAAACTTGTAGAAATCAGTTAAATCCCAAAACCTTAATCTCCCTCCAAACAGGGGAAAAATAAACCCCAAATACACAATTCAAGAGAGACTAGAGACGTGTGTGTGATGATGTGATGTGTGTGTGTGTGTGTATGTGTTAAAATATAAATGGCTGGGCCACTATCACTCAGTTGAAGGCTTCTCCAAATGCTGGCTCTCTTCAGGCCACCTCTGAGGGTCTGGTCTCACTCTTCAGATGGGGCAGCCTCTCTGGAAAATTGGTGGCCCCTGGGCTGGAGGCTGGTCACAGGATGGCAGCACACTGGGGCTGGAAGCTGCTTCAGGCAGGCAGGCAGCAGTGATGATCCTTGCAGCAGCAGGAAGAAGTTTTAAAAAAAACAACCCAGAAGAAGAAGAAATAATAGAAAAAATATCTTTTCTGCCAATTCTCTTTCTAAAAAAATAAATAAAAATAAAATGCAGGAGAGAGTGGCACAGCCTGGCAGCTGGCAGCAGTGTGCAAGGCAAGCCTGCCCTGCAAGACAGAAAAAGTTTTAAAAGTGTGGGGGGCGGGGCGGGGAAGAGAATTCTCCTCCTTCTCTCCCAATCTGGTGGTTTCCTCAGAAAGTTGAAAAAAATTCAATGCAGGAAGGCAGGCAGGGTGCCGGCTGGCACTATAATAAGAATAGCAGCACTATGTTAGGCAAATGGAGGCAATGGTGGACGATAGGGGCAGTTAGGCTAAGGCAATCAGGCAGGCAATAATAGTGCTCTCTCTTTTCTCACACGAGGCGGCAGCAGCAGAAAGGGAGAAAATGGCTATGCTGGCCCTTTAAATACCCTCCTGCAATGCCCTCCAAAACTTGCCCCCACCCTTGCCCCTTCCTCCACCTCCCCCTAGCCAATGGGGGGTTAATTTGGGTCCTGAACACCAAATATGGGCATATCTCTGCAGATCAAGGTTAAGAAACCCTGCTCTTGTTCATTAACTAGAGCAGGGTTTCTTAACCTTGGGCCCCCAGATGTTGTTTGACTACAACTCCCATCATCCCCAGCCACAAAGGCCATGTCTGGGGATGATGGGAGTTGTAATCCAACAACTTCTGGAGTCCCAACTCTGAACTAGAGTTCATTTGATCCTGCTTTGATATTTCAGTTTGTTCTAGCTGTATTTAGTTAACAAACCACAGTTTCCTGAGTTTGTACACAGCAAGAAATTGCAGTTTGTGCTTAAAGTTGTGAACTCTCTTTCTTGAACCCAGTTCTATACACCATATTCACCATACACTATCTTCTCTCCCCCACCAACCCCCACCACCTGAGAAGAGAAAAATTGAAGTTTTTGCTTTATTTTGGAACAAATCAGAGTCCCCTGAATTCACACATAACTTGTAACTCTGATTTGTTCCAAAATAAAGCAAAAGCTTCCATTTTTCTCTTCTCAGGTGGTGGGGGTTGGTGAGGGAGAGAAGATAGTGTATGGCTCCTTTAGTCTCATTCACATGAATGAGTAATAGGTTTTTTTAAAATAGGAACAAAAGTTATTGGATCCAATAGGATTCCAAGAAGCATTGGAGGGATTTGGGGTGAGATTTGGCAATTGGGGTGGTAGCCTCCACCCATTAGGCACTACCACCTCACCCCACTCTTTTGGCCCTGGGACCCGTTTTCTTGATCTAAACCAATTCAGATTCGGATTCAGATTAATTCAGATCCGAATCAAATCTGGGGTGATTCTGATGGGTCAGATTTGGACCCAAAAATGTAACAGGTGTGTTTCAATTCGGATCCGAATTGAAACACAGAAAATCTGAATTGCACACCCCTAGAACAAACCATAGGTGGCCTTTTCAGTGGTTGCACCCCATTTACGGAATAGCCTCCCAGTGAGGTGCACCTGGCTTTGTTTGTTTAGATGCCAGGTAAGACCTTTTTGTTCACACAGGCCTTTTAAATTTGGGTTTTCAGATCTATTTTGATTTTTAATTAATTTTAAAATGAGGTTTTAAAAAATATTAAATATTTTCTATTTTCTTTTCACCTTGGGGCGGGGGGTCTGTAATGATTTAATGTGTTATGTGTTTTTATTGTGTGTTTTAATCCTCTGTTGTAAGCTGCCCAGAAAACAATTTGTTATGGGGCAGCTAACAAATAAAGATGATGATGATGATGACGACGACGACGATGATGAACTGGGCAGGCAGTCATCTGTGCAAGCGCCGCCAGGTAGCTGGGTTTCCTCCCAGCCCACTGATATTTTGAGCAGTGAGCCAGGGTGGTGGGGAGTGGCCATGCCAAGTAGAGTGGCTGCTCTACTGCTCTCATGGGACACACTGGGTTGTGGGAGGACTTCCTCCTCCCAATCCCAGCTCTAGACTCTGCCATGGTGCCATTTGTGTGCTCATCTACAGGGGAAGGTGGGCCAGCTCCTGCCTCCCTCTGCCCAGCCCTCCCGAGTGTGTGGCTGCAGTCATCTTTACTACCTCACTCTTTGGCTCTGTGGTTGCCAGGAGTCAAAACCAGCTCGACAGCACACTTTACCTTTAGTAGGTCCTAATGTGCCTGAATTCAACTACGAGATGCACCTCTGCTCTGATGGTGACCCAAGTTAACTTGGATATAGATAAGTTACCGTTATCTATTCCAGTACTGCCTATAGATAATAGATAGTAATGTATGAGGTCAGTATTGGGATGAGGTTACAATTTAGAGATGCTTCTATTATTCCTTTAACTATTTGTTTCTCACTATAAACATGTAGGGCTGGCCACTGAGAACAACTGGTCATAATTCATAAGCTTACAATTGACTTAATCACATCTTTCCAAATTTCTCCTGAACACTGAGAATGGTTTTCTTCTCATCATGGCTTGGTTTTAAGAAACTATAGAACATCACCTAGTGTCAAAAGCATAGCGTGGGAATGAATTTCTGAAGACTTTGAGAAAAGGTCAGAGGAAGCGAAGTGGAACAAAAATATAGAACAGCAACTGGAGAAAGCTTAAAGCTATACATTTTTAATATGCTTGCATGTACAGAACTGTATGGTGAATATATAGAACAGCTACAGGCTCAAAGGCTCACTGTTAGACTTTAAATATAACAGTGTATGAGAGTACAGAGATCGCTTTGGTGAAATCATGGAGGTATAATAAATTGGGGGATGTCAAAAGTGTTTCATGACTACATACACACAAGTTGTTTCTGCAGAGCCGTCCATCACTGGAGGACCTAGAGTGTTGTTTTGATGCTTTGCTGGGTAGTAAATGCTTCAAAAGATACTTGTGCTTTAAATCAAAATTGGCAAGAGCTTTACTCAATGTTGTAAATCAGTTATAAGGAACTTTATGTATATTACCTTCAGGCATCATGTTTTGGTTGTGGATATTTTCTATTATACAGAAAGAAAATCTGCATGTGAGATAACCTAGAAAGCATCTTTAGGTCAGTCTCTTGTGGAACAGAAGTCAAGATAGTCAGAGCTGCTCTTACCCCTGGACTTTGGGGCCGAAGTCCAGGGCCCCCACACCCCCTGGGGCCCCCCAAATCATCTTTAGTCTGTCCCAGGTGGTGTGGTTTGTGCCCTCAAGAACCTACATGTTAAAAAATAATGCTTAACTTGCAGTGAGGGGTGGGGGGAGGCTCAAATGGCCTTTACTTCCAGATTCCAAAATTACCTAGGTGCAGCTCTGAACATAGCTAATGGACCTCTACATAGCAACTAATATTTGCATTTATAATAAGACTTAGAGCATTTGTACTAGGGGTAAATAATATTTCTCCATTGGGGCTTTGGGGAGGGTGGCAGGAAGCTAAGTGCTGCATTTCACTTGCTCTAATGCTTGCAGAATGCTTGTCAATAGCAATGTAACTCCCCACCACTTTTACGCTCACCCACTTTCTATATGATTCCATTGCTTCAGTGTAACCTGACAGACCTGTCCATTAGAATTCACATAGTGCAACAATCAGTAATGCAGTTTCTTAACTATTGAATGTCAGGCTTGCAGATACACATGAGCCTCTTTAGGTAAGAAAAGACTAAGAATGATGAGATTATTCTGTTGATTTAATCTTTTCTTTGAACTTTTAAACAGATATCAACATGCCTATGCCTTTTTATAAGGAGATAAACTTTGTTCACATTGATACCACTGAAGAAAATCCCCTTAGAGTGGAAATGCATCCGGCTTCATTTAATTTTATGATTGTCTCATTTTTGGAAACTGACATTGGCTTGATTTGGATCTTCAAGAATTTCCATAGCGCTTCTGGGGCTTGTTTCATTCTCTGCATTTCTTGATTTGGGATATTTATTCCATGGATTGGACTATGACTTTTTAAGGATTTTCAAACTGAGTTTAGATTTTTTGTATTTGTTGTATGTTTTAATGTTTTTGTGAATTGTTTTGAAATGTATAGCACATTCCTAATTTTTACCATTCTTTATTTCTTTATTCTTTATCATAGACATGTTGATATCTGTTTAAAAGTTCAAAGAGTTTTTCATAGATAAAATCTCTCGGATTCGGGCCAACCTAGATGGAGACTCCACAATTAATTTGATGTCTGAGCTGGAGGTGCCCAACGACTCCTCTTATGTGATTTGACTGGATTGGTTTCAGTTTGTGACTCCAGAGGATGTGGAACAAGCTGCTTGGAGCGGTAAGGCCTATCACTTGTTCTCTTGACCCTTGCCTAACATAACATGGCTTGTTCGATCTAGTAGGGAGGTTGTTGTAAACAGCCTGGTGGATATCATAAATGCTTCTCTGAGGGAGGGCAGGATGCCTCCATGTCTTAGGGAGGCAATCATTACACCTCTTCTAAAGAAGCCTGCATTAGATCCCTCAGAGTTGAGCAATTATAGGCCTGTTTCCAACCTCCCATGGCTGGGCAAGGTAATGGAGAGGGTGGTGGCCTCTCAGCTCCACGTGGTCTTGGAGGAAACTGATTATCTAGACCCATTTCAAACTGTTTTTCGGGCGGGCTATGGGGTGGAGACTACTGATGGATGATCTCCAATTGGGAATTGACAGAGGAAGTGTGACTCTGTTGGTCCTTTTGGATCTCTTGGCGGCTTTCGATACTATTGACCATAGTATCCTTCTGGAGCGTCTGAGGGGGTTGGGGGTGGGAGGCACTGTTTTACAGTGATTCCATTCCTACCTCTCGGATAGATTCCAGATGGTGTCAATTGGAGATTGTTGCTCTTCAAAATTTGAGCTTTATGGTGTCCCTCAAGGCTCCATACTTTCTCCAATGTTTTTTAACATCTACATGAAACCGCTGGGAGAGATCATCAGGGGATTTGGAGCTGGGTGTTACCAGTATGCTGATGACACCCAGATCTACTTTTCCATGTCAGCTTCTTCAGAAGCTGGCATATCCTCCCTAAATGCCTGCCTGGAAGCAGTAATGGCCTGGATGAGGGAGAATCAACTGAAGCTGAATCCAGACAAGACAGAGATACTTATTGTGTGGGGTCAGAACTCTAGAGATGATTTTGATCTGCCTGATCTAGATGGGGTCACATTTCCCCAAGAGGAACAGGTTCACAGTCTGGGAGTACTTATGGAGTCACACCTCTCCCCGGTTTCTCAGGTTGAGGCAGTGGCCAGGGGTGCTTTCTATCAGCTCTGGCTGATACGCCAGCTGCACCCATTTCTCAAGATCAATGAACCCAAAACAGTGGTTCATCTGTTGGTGACTTCCAGACTTGATTTTTGTAATGCGCTCTACGTGGGGCTGCCTTTGTACATAGTCCAGAAACTTCAGTTGGTTCAGAATGTGGCAGCCAGGTTGGGCTCTGGGTCATCTCGGAGAGATCATGTTACTCCTTTACTGATGGAGTTACACTGGCTGCCAATAGGTTCCCGGACAAAATACAAAGTGCTAGTTATAACTTACAAAGCCCTAAACGGCTTAGGCCCTGGGTATCTAAAAGACCGTCTTCTTCATTATGAGCCCCACCAACCATTGAGGTCATCTGAGGAGGTCCGTCTCCAGTTACTGACAACTTGTTTGGTGGCTACACAGAGAGGGGCCTTCTCGGTTGCAGCCCTGAGATTGTGGAATGCACTCCCTGCTGAGATACGATCCTCCCCATCTCTGGTAATTATCAAAAAACACCTGAAGACCCATCTTTTCACCCAAGCTTTCTCAGCTTCCTAAATTGTGGGGGTTTTAATATCTGGTTTATTTTAAAGTTAAAAACCCAATTTCAGGATTTTAATCACTGTAATTGTTTAATAGTTGTTTTAAAATGCATTTAAATTGTTAGTTGTTATATTGTTTGTAATTTGTTTTAGCTCTTTACTGTTTTAGTGGTTTGTTTTAATTGTAAACCGCCCTGAGCCATTTTGGAAGGGTGGTATACAAATAAATAAATAAATAAATAAATAAATAAATAAATAAATAAATAAATAAACAAACAAACAAACAAACAAACAAATAAATAAATAAATCTATCAATTTATTCATTAATCAGTCAGTCAGTCAGTCAGTCAATCCCATTTATGTAATGCCTGGCATGTGCATCCCTAGGCTGTCTACATAAGGTAAAATACAAGAAATATAAAACAGGAGAAAATGATTAAAGCAATTTTTCAGTATGAAACAAACCATTTACAATTAATTAATTAAAAGTCTGAGAAAGTTATATCTTAACAGTCCCCTTAAAAAGAGCCAGAGATGGAAAAGTTCCGATCTTGACAGGGAGTGCATTCCAGAGCACTGGGGCAGCCACAGAGAAGTTCGAGTCCCGAGTAGCCACCAGAGGAGCCGGTGGTAACAGTAACCAGACCTCCCTCGACGATCTTCATAGATGGGAGGGTTCAAGATAAAGGAGGTGCTCTCTTAAATACTCTGGACCCAAGTTGTTAAGGGCTGTATAGGAAATAACCAGCACTTGTATGTTGCTCACAAACATATCAGTAGCCCATGCAAATCTTTTAAGATCAGTGTTATATTTTCTCTTTGGGTTATTCCAGAAACCCATCATTTGGCTGGTCACTGGGTTATCCCAGCAACCAGACTATTATTTAGTCATCTATTATTTAGAGACAGGATGCCTCTGGGTACCAGTTGCAGGGGAGTAATAGCAGGAGAGAGGGCATGCCCTCAATTTCTGCCTGTGGCTTCTAGCAGCTTCTGGTGGGACACTGTGTGAAACAGGAGGCTGGACTAGATGGGCCTTGGGACTGATCCAGCAAGGCTGTTCTTATATTCTTATGTTTTTATGTTCTTTTGCATTATTTGGAGGCTTCTGTACAATAGTCTTGGATCCATTTTATTTCCCCTTTTGCTTTTTTGTGGTATTACCCTTTGGGGCACAATGGTCAGAAAATTGGAATTATTCCGTTATATTTCAGAACAAATAGCCAATGTTCTCAATACACCACCTTTCTCTTCCTAGCAAGAAAAGGATGTTCTAGTTGCGATAAATTTCATAAACTATGTTCCAAGATGACGAAACTGAAAACTCATGCTGGGGCATTAGGTGGATACTATAAAGCTTGAAAGATTCCAAGGGGTTCAGGATCTTAGAACCAAGTGTTGCCTAATTCTTAACAAATGCTTTCTTGATTTAATGGTACTTCTAACTGAGTCTTCTCAATTGTAGGTAGAATGCATTGAGGAGGAAACAGCATTATTGAAATATGAATTGCACACAAAAAACTAGGAGAAAGAAAATTGAACGATGTCAGGATCATTAGATAATAATTTAAGGTTGTGAGGGGAGTAGTATGTGCCCCCTCCCCCTTGAATTTAAACTTGGAACCATTGGTCACTCACTGTGACATTTTAAATGACTTTTTCGCAGTTAAAATCTCTCATACTTGGGCTGAGCTAGATTCCACAGTTACTGCAGAGTCTACTGTGGAGGTGTCCAGCAACTCCTTTTATTGGATTAGATTGGATTATTTTCAGTTTGTGACTTCTGAGGAAGTGGACAAACTGCTTCGGACTGTGTGTCCTACAACCTGTTTTCTTGACCCTTGCCCAACTTGGCATATTTCATCTGATAATCATATTATCAGAGAGGGTCTGGTAAGTATTATAAATGTTTCTTTGTGGTGGTGGTGGCGGGGAGGGCAGGATGCCTCCTTGATTAAAGCTGCACTGGATCCCTTGGATTTAGCTAATTACAGATCAGTTTCTAATCTTCCATGGTTGGGCAAGGTGATTGAGAGGGTGGTGGCCTCTCAGCTCCATGCAGTTTTAGATGATGCAGATTATCTAGACCCATTTCAAACTGGCTTTTGTGTGGGCTATGGGATTGAGACTGACTTGGTCGTCCTGGTTGGATGATCTCCAACTGGCTACTGACAGAGGGAGTGTGACTCTGCTGATCCTTTTAGAAACACAGCAAGGAAATAAATAATAAATAAATCAACAGGAAAACAAAAGGGGAAAGGAAGCTAAGTTTGTTAGGGCTAGTAATTTTCTAGGGTTTGATTTCTGGCTGTCTGTGAGTGTTTGTGTCTTTGTCAGAGGAGTTACTCTGAGTGGGAGATTCATTCCAGTTGAGTGACATTCCAGCTGCTAGGAGGGGTCACATTTCTGAGGAGAGTCAATTTGCCTGCTGATCTTTTATACAAGGCCCGGCGAAGAGGAGCTTTGCTCACAGGAGTCTGCAAACAGATAACGAAGGAGTTTTTCAGGAGTTTAGCAGGAGATTGGTGAGGAACTCTGTGGGGAGGCACACAAGTGGTCCCACCTCATCACAGAGGAGACACCCAGCACAAGAATAAGGTGAGTACTGCCCAACTTTTGTAAACTTTTTTGGAGGACAAGCTTAAACCCTCTAATTAGATGACAACTTGCACCCAATAGATAGCTTCAATTGAACAAGCCTTATCTACTCTAAATAGCCAATTAAACCAGTTATGAAGATAGAATGCCAGCCGGGGAGAGAGTGTTTTCCAGTGTTTTTCACATTGTTGCATGTAGGACTATCTGCCTGAGGGGCAGAAGTCATGGGTGTGTGCTTGGTGCAAAGAGCTCCTGGCTCTCAGGGAGCATGTTTGTTCCCTCAAAGGCAAGGTGTGGCTGACCTGGAGAAGCACAGGGAGGCAGAGAGGTGTGTGGATGAGACCCTCAGAGAAGTGATAGAGGCATCCCACTCCCAGGCTGACAGAGCTTCTGCTGTCATGGAGAGTGAAGGTCTCAGGGAAGGAGGACATAGGTCTGAGGAAGAGGGAAATGCTTCCTTAGAAGGGGCTGCTTCCTTGGGTGATGAGCCCATATCCTCTCACTTAGAGGAGCATCCAGGGGGTGGGGGCCTTCTAGTAGTGGGTGATTTGATCATTAGGGGCATAGTGAGATAGGTCTGTGACCTGTATGTAGACTTCATGGTGACTTGCCTGCCTGATGTGAAGGTTGTGGACATCACGCAGCATCTAGATAGGCTGTTAGACAGTGCTGAGGAGGGGTCAGCTGCCGTTCTACATGTTGGCACCAACAATGTTGGAAAATACAGTCAGGAGGTCTTAGAAGCCAAATCTAGGCTCCTAGATAGCATATTGAAGTCTAGGACCCCCAGGGTAGAGTTCTCTGAAGTGCTACCTGTTCTACCCGCAGGGACAGTGAAACAGGCAGAGCTGAGGGGTCTAAATGCGTGGATGAGACAATGGTGCTAGGAGAGAGGGGTTAGATTTGTTAGGCACTGGGATACATTTTGAGGAAAGTGAAGCCTGTACAAAAGGGATGGCTCCACTTGAACCAAGATGGAACCAAACTGCTGGCACTTAAAATCAAAAAGGTTGTGGAGCAGCTTTTAAAATGATGCCTGGGGAATGCTGACAGGAACTGGGAGGTATCTGCTTCAGCCAGCAAAATTCCCTAAAGTGAGGGGGTGCACATATTTTGGATAAACTAGAAGGCAAAAAGAGAATTTGAGGAGCATATATTAAATTTCTTAATTTTGTTTTTAACTAATGTTTTAATGTTGTTTTTATCTGTTGTGAACCACCCAGAGACATAGGTTTTGGGCAGTATAGAAATATGTAAATAAAAATAAATATAGCTAGAAGTGTCAAGGGGAATAACAAAAGCATCTTTAAATATATCAGAAGCAGAAAACCTGCCTGGGAGGTGGTTGGACCCATAGATGACTTATTTGCATCTGTCTTCACGGCAGAGGATACTGACCATATACCCTCTCTAGAATTGAACTTTTCAGGTTTAGCTGCTGAAGAACTGGGCCAATTTGAGGTGATGAGAGAGGATGAACTGTCATGAAAAACTAAAAATTAACAACTTGCCAGAGCCAGATGGCATCCACCCAATAGTTCTTAAGGGACTCAAACGTGAAATTTCTGATCTCCTAACAAAAATATGTAACTTGTCCCTACAATCAGGCTCTTTACCAGGGGACTGGAAAGTAGCCAATGTAACTCCAATTTTCTTCAAGGGATCCGGTGGGATCCAGGAAATTACAAGCCAGTCAGCTTCAGTGCCAGGTAAATTGATGGAAAGCATACTTAAGGACCAAATTGTTAAACATATAGAAGAAAGGGCCTTGCTGAAGGAGAACCAGCATGGCTTCTGCAAGGGAAAGTCTTGTCTCACTAACCTTTTGGAGTTCTTTGAGAGTTCTTTGGGGCATATGGATAAAGGTGATTCAGTTGACATAGTATACATGAGAGCCAGCGTGGTGTAGTGGTTAGAGTGCTGGACTAGGACTGGGGAGACCCGAATTCAAATCCCCATTCAGCCATGAAGCTAGCTGGGTGACTCTGGGCCAGTCACTTCTCTCTCAGCCTAACCTACTTCACAGGGCTGTTGTGAAAGAGAAACTCAAGTATGTAGTACACCACTCTGGGCTCCTTGGAGGAAGAGCGGGATATAAATGTAATAATAATAATAATAATAATAATAATAATAATAATAATACTTGGACTTTGAAAAAGCTTTTGGAAAGTTTTCCACCAAAGGCTCTTAAGTGAACTTAGCAGTCATGGGATAAGGAGACAGGTTCATGTGCGGATTGGTAAATGGTTGAAGGAAAGGAAACAGATGGTAGGAATAAATGGACAGTTTTCACAATGGAGGGAAGTAGGAAGTGTAGTCTCTCAAGGATGTATACTGGGACCAGTGCTCTTTAACTTGTTCATAAATGATCTAGAAGTTGGGGTAAGCAGCAAAGTGGCCAGATTTACAGATGACACTAAACTATTTAAAATAGTTAAATAGTTAAAATTGTGAGATTGTGAACTCCTCACAGTCTCACAAAACAGATTGTGAGGAGCTGCAAAAAGATATCTCCATACTGGGGATGTGCACAGATTGATGTTTTATTTGATTTGTGCTGAATCAATTTGTGCCTGAATCTGTCCCCCTGAATCACCCCAGATTTGATTTTGATTTGATTTGATTCAGATTCAGATCTATTCAAACCACTTATGAAGGTCCCAGTGGCACCAAATTTGCGTGGTTGGTATATCCCCATGGATGCCACCTACCACCCAAATTTCAAGGCAGTGGGGAGTGTGTGTGTGTCTGCAAAGATTTCCCCTCCTCCCTCTGGCCTCTGTTTTCACCCCCTCTGGCCTGTTCGGCCGATTTTTCAGCCTGTTCGGGCCTCCGTATTTCAGTGCAGTGGCCATTTTGGATGTTGCTGCACATGCGCAAATGGCCTCTGTGAGGCCCAGGGTCATGCCAGGCCTTGTAGAGGCCATTTGTACATGCATGGCAGCATCCAAAATGGCCAAAATGAGAACAGAAGCCAGCGGGGGAGGGGGAATCTTTGTGAAGCCCCCCCCCCACCTCGAGGACCTTCCCCTTTGGGGGAAAAGGTAAAATGTATTTTTTTAAAAAAAAAAAAACCTTTCAAAAAAATTCATGGGCTGGACTGAACAGGGGGTGGTTTGGTTCGATGCTGAGCCATCAAACCACATCGGCTTGACATCGAACCCATTTGATATCAAGCCTGTTCGCATATCCCTACATCCCCACCCCCACCCCCGCGCACACACACACACTGGGTTACTCAGTGTGGAGGAATCCACTGTGTATGGATTCTTGGTTGCTTTGTGAGTGCTTTTTCTCATAAAGATTCATTGGGGGAATTGTCAAACAGGCCCCAAACTAAACAATTCCATTTTTTTTTTAAAAAAAAACCACCCAAAACATTCACCCCACCAGCTTGGGGTTTGAAGAGGGAGCTGTTGCCCAATGTGCCTGATCCCCAAAGCTGGCTTGGGGCACCTGCGCACCCTGCCCCAATTGGGGCCAGCTCAAATCCCCATTATTCCCTATGGCCAAAATGATGAGAAATAAAAATAAAAATAAAGATAACTAAATATTACAGGAATGTCCAATTGCTTTGGTGTTTGGCTGGTAGTTGGCCCAACCAGGTTTTGTGCTCCTAGGTCCTTTGCATTGGGAATAATGGTCCAGTTTGAGTCTCCATTATACCCTATGGAGAACTTATTAGCAATAGCAATAGCAATAGCACTTACATTTATATACCGCTTTATAGCCGGAGCTCTCTAAGCGGTTTACAATGATTTAGCATATTGCCCCCAACATTCTGGGTACTCATTTTACCGACTTCGGAAGGATGGAAGGCTGAGTCAACCTTGAGCCCCTGGTCAGGATTGAACTTGTAACCTTCTGGTTACAGGGCGGCAGTTTTACCACTGCACCACCAGGGGCTCTTTTAGAACCAGTTCAAGGCTCTTATTAGAACCTGTTCAAGTTGGGTTTGAATTTGAACCAAACGGGGGGGGGGGGAGTGGTGGTGTTTCAAGCAATACCGGAACTGAACCTGCCTGCCCTGGTTCAAGTTTGGTTTGAATTCAAACCGAACCAACCAAATCGGTTTTGTGTACACCTCTACTGACCAAGAGATCTTGGGGTCATAGTGGACAGCTCATTGAAATTGTCGACTCAGTTCGTGGCAGCTGTGAAAACGGCTAATTCCATGCTAGGAGTCATTAGGAAGGGGACTGAAAAAGTATGCTAATATTACTATTCCCTTATATTAATCTATGGTGCAGCCATGTCTGGAGTACTGCATACAGCTTTGATCACCATATCTTAAGCAGGATATTGTAGAAAAGGAAAAGGTGCAGAAGAGGGCAACCAAGATGATCGGGGCCTGGAACACCTTCCTTATGAGGCTAGGCTACAATATCTGAGGCTCTTTACCTTGAAAAAGAGGCGACTAAGGGGAGACATGATCGAGGTGTATAACATTATGCATGGAGTGGAGAGGGTGGACAGAGAGAAATCTCTCTATATCTCTTGCAACACTAGAACCAGAGGTCCTACCATGAAAATGAAGGTCAGGAAATTTAGGACCAACAAGAGGAAGTACTTTTCATACAACGCATAATTAATCTATGGAATTCTTTGCCATGGGATGTGGTGATGGCCACCAGCTTGGATGGCTTTAAAAGGGGCTTAGACACATTCATGGAGGACACATCTATCAATGGCTACTAGTTTAGGGACTGTGGGGCACCTCCAGCCTCAGAAGCACGATGCTTCTCAATACCAGTTGCAGGGGAGCAACAGCAGGAGAGAGGGCATGTCCTCACCTCTTGACTGTGGGCTTTTCAGAGGCATCTGGTTTGCCACTGTGAAACAGGATGCTGGACTTGATGGGCCTTGTGCCTGATCCAGGAGGGCTGTTCTTAGATTCTTATCAGGTATGTAGCTTGGGAGTTCTCCTAGACTCAAAGCTCTCTCTGGTTTTTCAGGTTGAGGCAGTGGCCAACAGCGCTTTTTATCAGCTTTGGCTTATAAGTCAGATACGTCCCTTTCTAGAGGTAAATGACCTCAAAACAGAGGTACATATGCTGGTAACCTCCGGGCTTGACAACTGTAATGCACTCTACATGGGGCTGCCTATGTATGTAGTCTGGAAACTACAATTCGTACAGAATGAGGCAGTCAGATTGGTCTCTGGGACAACACGAAGGGCCCATGTAACACCTGTTTTGAAAGAAGTGCACTGGCTGCTGCTATGTTTTCAGATGAAATACAAAGTGCTGGTTATTACCTATAAAGCCCTTAATGGTTTGGATCCAGGCAATTTAAGAGAGCGCCTGTTACAATCTTCTGGAGAGATCCAGTTATGGTTGACACCAACTTATTTGGTGGTGACCCAGGATGGGGCTTTCTCTGTGGCTGCCCCACAGAGCTTTGGAACATGCTCCCTGTTGAAATAAGAGCATCGCCTTCTCTGTTTGTTTTCAGGAAGACCCTCAAGGCTCTCCTGTTTCACAAGCTTTTAATTCAAATTAATTTTAACAATTTGTTGTAATAACTGTTTTATACTGTTGTTTTTGTTGTGTCTCGTATTTTAATCTGTGTTGACTTTTAAATATTTTAAATTTTGTACAATTGCCTTGTAAGGGAGTTCAGTGGCATTCTGCTGAATGCCTCAACAGAGCAATGGAAGCTTCAAGTCTGCCTTCAAACTATAGTATCCTTTGTTTTCAGAAAAAAAATCAATGGATTCCCATCACAGATAAAGGCAATCCTCAAAATATATATTAAACAAACAGTACTTAGTTGAGGGCTGTAAAGCCCTCAAATTAGTATTCCTGAAGCCAAAAAGTCATTTTGGAGGGAGGAGAGAGCAATGAAAATTGCTCTCCAATCCCCTCTGCATGCATTTTCCGGCTCATTTTTCCTACACCGGGTGGAGCTGCAATGCAGAGACTTCCATGGATACAGCTCTTGTTATGCAGTTCTAACACTACACAGAATGTCAGCCACTTGTTTTAATTAAAGGAATTAGTGATGTACTTTCATTCATTTTGGGGGGGAAATATGACCTTTTCTATCAAACCATGTGCTAAATGGAAACCAGCTACACTCTAGAAACCAATTATGCCCGGCAGTACAATTGTTCATATTCTCATGATGTCTTTGGGGTCTTTAATCTACCCTGGCATCGAAATTGAACTGTATGCTGAAAAGGGGCCAGATTTGACACTGGACTTTCATTATCTTTCTTAGTAGTTGGCAAGACCATAATAATAACCACAAGTTGCAGAAGTGGATGAATATAATTTGTTTAATAAATTATTAAGATTGCCATTTCATCAAAATATTTTATTAAATAATCATTTGCCTTATTCAACTTGTTTTATACCTGCTAAAATACCCTAAAATAATCAAGACACATGGGGAATTAGATACCTATTTCTGTTCCTCTTTCAAATTTTCCCTTTTTTGCTGAACAACAATATATGTTGAATAATTTGACATTTTCTTCTTGGAATGTGAACAGACTCAGAATTTCACTGACAAATGATGTATGCTGTTTTACACTATGTGGTAATACCATATGTCATGCAGTTCTTTGTAAAAGTATTGCCAGAAGGCTACTCATCAGATTCATAATTTGGGTAATGCTATTACAAGAGTTTATTTAGATTTTTTAAATCTAAAAAATCATTCTGTTTCAAAGACTCAAAGCTAGGTAGAGGCACGAGGAAAGAAGGAATGAGTAGAGCACCTAAAGTTCAGTGCAGTAACATTAAAAGGAATTCCCATATTTCAAAACATACTGTAATAAACCATTATCCCCCAGGCCAGCTAATGCATTCATCCATACAATACACCACAACTAGAGTAATGACAAGGCACCCCAGTTTGGAATGGGAGAGAGTGGGAAATGAAGCAACAACATTGGTCCAATTACATGCCAAAGACCTCCGACTTTGCTCACAATTGGTTCAGCTCAGAACTACCCATTATTACACTTTCCTGCTCCTGATTTCCATGCTCCTCCTCTTTCCAAAATTTACCTTTCAACATGGGAAAGTAGGGAAACTTTAAGTATATCCTCAATACAATGCTGGCTACACATTCGCATCGCACAGAAAACTTGCAAGAGAGGGGAAGATCAGCTAAAATTATTTTCCCATGCACAGGTGCCCATGCTTCAGGAGTGGGACAGCATCCATTGCAAGTGTGCTTCTTTTTGCTGCACATGTGCAGTATTAGCAGGTAGTCCATTGCGTCTGGCAAGTCTACAGCCAGAAGAAATTAAAATTATATAGCCCAGAATTCCTGGTGGTGATGGATGGCTCCTCAGTATGTTCAGTTGCTTCTACTGCATTGCTAAGAAAATAGAACTCAATAATGGGCCTTCCCTGTCCCTAGCCTTCTCTGCTAATGGTTTACCTATATTATTAAACAGTCTATTTTATATTTTCTT
Source organism: Hemicordylus capensis (assembly GCF_027244095.1). Classification (NCBI taxonomy): domain Eukaryota; kingdom Metazoa; phylum Chordata; class Lepidosauria; order Squamata; family Cordylidae; genus Hemicordylus; species Hemicordylus capensis. The sequence goes on along the minus strand of NC_069659.1, from coordinate 63,288,424 downwards.
ATTTATATTGTTGTCTGTGATGAAAGCAGCTTTCTGTTCAACCAGTTCCTGGGAGCCACCATTTTATTTTCCTGTAATGCCTCAACAGCTTACAGGAGGGCAATGTTTATAGTTTCAGGGCATCGAACTGATTTTTGTGTGGGCACATGGGGGGAGGGATTCTGGCAATCTCCCCAAGAATGCTGCTGCTGCGATGATGCTATAATCCTGAAGTTGTCAAAAGAATCCCCCCCACACTATTTTAATGTGTCTTTATGAAAAGAGCATAAATTAAAACCTATGTACTTGAGCTAAGAAACAGGGTGGAGTAGGTATACTACACAAATATGCAAGGGACACATAGAATGCATCTTGAGCCAGTTTTGATTTTAGTTTGAGGTTTTTGAATATGTATTGACAAGCAGATGGAAGTTCAAGAAATTTTAGCACATCTTCCTATAACTTCCAGAATCAGGAAGGTTTTTAAAAAATTGTAGATGTGCCCTTGAAATGACATCTATGCCCTGTACCAGTTACAAATAGTAGTGACCCAGATAATTCCTCGTGATTATTTTCAGCAGATTTAAAGCTACTGGGAGTTTGGGGCAGGCCAAACCATTGTATTTGTTGAGGGACACCATAAAACTTCCACACACTTGCAGAGGTGCACCTAGGTAATTTTGGAGCCTGGACCTAAAGGCCTTTGGAGGGCTCCCCACTGAAAATTAAGCATCAATATGCTCCACTGGGTGACCACACCACCCAGGACAGACTAAAGAGGATTTGGAGGCCCCCAGGGGCTGTGGAGGTCATGGACTTCATCCTGGAAGTCCAGGGGTAAGAGTACCTTGCACACTTGTACAAGGGCTTAAGTTTATTTTTTTCTTTACATAAAATGCTGTGCCTCTAGAGGGGAGTGGCAGCCATTTCTTGACATCTGCCATTCATCCCTTTGAATATACTTGGAGTGATGCAACACCATGATATCATTCCCCTGTGCATTTGGGGGAAAACAAAATGCAGCCAGGAGTTGGCTGCTGGGAAGGGAAGCAGAACTTGAAATTCCACTGTTATACCCGTGGCCCGCCCTGCCAAACCTCCGTTTATTTTTTAGTCCTTACCGCAACCAAGGGGTGGCTGTGGGGGAGTGGGGGAGCAGAGCACCTCTTCTCCTCCCCTCCCCCGGCGTCAGTGGGGACCAGAAGCGAAGCTGAGCCCGTCAGTTCGGGCCAGCATCTTTAACCAACTGGGAGGCATGCCTATGCAGTTGAGATTGTCACAAGCCCATGACGTCATGGGCTTGCAATGATTTCTAAACTGTGTAGGCGCACCTAAGAAACTGGCCCGAACGGATGGGCTTAGTTTCACTCCTGCTCCTCGCCACCGGGGGAGGGGGAGAAGGGAGAAGGACTGCTCCACTACCCACCCACCCCCCACGGCCACCCCTCAGCTGTGGTAACAATTTTTTTTTTAAAGAGGAGGTTTGAGAGGCCTTGCGTATGTGCGGGGGGGGAGCCTCACGGATGGGCAGTCTGGGTGCCCAAATTACCTTGGTGTGCCCCTGAAAGTAAGGCACAGTGGTTTAGTCAGAGCTAATTACAAAGTACTTTGCAAAGCACAATCATTCTCAGAATTGTCAGATATTAATCCTTACTACCTGAAAGGAAAACACAAGTAATAAGGGTATTATTTTCCATTATGATGGAGAGATGATGTTAATCTCCATGCTAAATGGGTGGCAAATTAAGAGGTGTCATCGGTGTAATTATGCATTCTTTCAGTGCTGCATTAAAACAAATGATTACAAAGGGTATCTAATTGGGCTTTTGGAAATATCATAAGCAAAAACAAGATGAGTGAGTGAGTGAATGTTGAAATAAAACTATATATCCTGAGTGAACTTATTTGAGAAAAGATCCTAGTCTTCTGATTTTATATAGTGAAAACTACTAAACACTGTAGAAATAACCAGGCTCAAACTATCATACTTTGGACACATTATGCAAAGACCTAGCAGCCTTGAGGAGTCCATAATGCTGGGGAAAGTGGAAGGAAAGAGAAGAGGACAACCAGCAGCAAGGTAGATGGACTCGATTACGACAATAATGAATGCACCACTGAGAGACCTTAAAGGCCAAGCTGAAGACACTTCACCCTGGAGAGAATCTATCTATGTGGTTGCTAAGAGTCGAGACCAACTTGAAAGCACTTAATCAATCAATCATGGTCCCATAGCATTATCTACATCTCCCACACAAACATAGTTGCAAGTGGCTTGTTTTATGTTTATTATTATCAGGGCTGAACTTTGTGTATCTGCCAATATTACCTATGTCTGAGAAAATATGGTGGCTTTATTGGCTTGCCCCTGCTTTATCCAAAGTGTTTCCTTCTATTGCCAGCCCAATGGACTATATATCACGCTGTCCATTTTGTTTCACAACATCCTTTATTATGCACTATAACATACTGGCAGACCTGGCTTCTCATAAATGAGCAGCTTCAGTTTAATCTGCTCTTCTAGAAACATTTAGGGATGGGAGAGACTGTTTACAGAGACATTTAGAAGAATGAACATGACTATTGTCTCAGTAGCTGTGGTACTCAGGATGCTATGCCATTAATCCTCTCACTTTCCAGTATCCATGTTTTTCTGCGATCTTCTCGGGACAAAAGCCTTTGCTTCATTTCAACATAATTGCATTGGCTAGAGTGCACCTGCTAGAAGCTATGTACTCCTAGTTGGCTGGCAGATGGTGCTCCCTCATTAGCCAGAATATATTTTCGGGAACACTGAAGACAGATTGACAATTGTGCTGATCCTCTCCCTACTTACCTCTTTGATACATTAATTTTGGTGGGAAAAGCTTCACTGGATAAATGTATTCCTGCAGGGTGATTATTACATGCTCAGAAACAAAGATGGTTAAAAAGAAAGAGATGTCACTACTAAACCCACCTTGCAGGGTAGTTGGGAGGAGCTACTGCAGATTTATGGTGGAATGGTGGCATTTGATATCCAGTCCAAGCCACTGCTCAGGACCAATCCTTTGGGCAGTTCACAGTTATCAGCCACAACAGAGGGACCCACCTTGTCCCCTTCCCTCCAAGATTTTTATTTTTCCTTTTTGTATTGTATGTTCCTCTGTCTTGCTAAATGGTAGATGGATCTCTAGATGTTCACACATATTTTTTTTAAAATAATCATCCCCATAGATAACAGACTAAAGTTTACAATCCTAAATCAACTTCCTGAATAATAAATCCCATTAAAATCAGTGGGATTTACGTCCAAGAAGATAGGATCAAGCTGGAAGATTAAAACTGTGTCGTTCATTTTTTGGTCCTTGGGTGAATATACCATCCATCTTTTTATACAGCATGCAATATGAAAAGAGACAGATGCTTAGGTGGTTGCAGCTGGTGATTCTTCTTCAGCAGATTTAATTCCAGCTCATTGATCTGGGTTTGCCAATTAGCTAGAGGAAAATGTGAACTAACCATGAGAAGAGGTTGAGTTCAGCAGAACAAATTATATTCAGTCACACTAGACATAGAACCAAATGGAAAATTCCTTCTGGTTGCTTCAGTTTAAACTGATTTAACGAGTTTTAAAATATTCTCATAACTCTTCTCTCTCGTCTTCTCAACTAACTCAATCAAGTATCCAAAATCCACTTAGAACTTCTTAACATTCTTTGGCCTTTGAGTTGCGCTATGCTTATATGCAGTGTATATAACTGCTCTCTTGCTCGTAGGAAGACTGCAGAATCAAGGGGATGAGCATTTATCCCTTCCTCCCAAATCCACCTAAGGGTTTGATTTAGGGTTTAAAGGACTAAAAGCGGAAAGGAATGCAATAAAGTCAGCATGGCTGCATTGTCATTCCACCCCATTCCACATCCCTTTATCTATTATAGTGGAAATGCAGCACAACCAGACTGCACTTGCACTTTACAATGAGCCCATTCTCACAACCAGCTCTAACTGGGTACAGCAGGGTTAGTCCAGGTAGGGCTGGTTGTCTGAGGATTGATTGCTCCTGATCCCGCTGCTTCTCTCATGGGTAGCCAGGGCTACCCAGGTTTAAAATGAGGTATGAGGACAAGCACGCACCTCCTACCTCACTCTCTGCTCATCTGGGACTCTGTGCTGCCAGCAGCCATCTTTAAGAAAGAATCAGGGGGAAGGAGTGGCCAGGCAGCGCAGAGATTTCCTAATGCAGCATGCTGCTCACATGGTGCATTGTGGGATGCCTGGTGGCCCTGGCTTGCTTCACTCCTCCTGATTGCCACAGGACTTGGCACCATGCTGCTTGTGTGGGTTCACGGGCGGAGGAGCCCTGATGGGCAAATGGTCTTCTTGGGGAAGTCAGGTAAGCTCCTGCCTCCCCCTCATCCCATCCCCTTGTGGTCAGGTGAACTACCTCAATGTTAGATCTGATGAAATTGGTGGGGGGGGGCAGTATTGTGGTGGCCAACTCTGCACCTATCCTGTGTTCACTCATTTGAACATAAGAAAGCCTACGTGTGTGTAGAGATAGATAGATAGATAGATAGATAGATAGATAGATAGATAGATAGATAGATAGATAATCTTTCTGCATAGTCAAGTATCCTGCTGTTAAAGGCACATTGGTGCTACTCAGATCAGATGTCCGTAAAAGACCACTGGCTGACATCGGGACTATGCTGGTGCAACAATACTGATATCCACATTAATGCTGTACTGTTGCACAAGGGGCAATTTTTGCCAATCTCACAAACCTCTGTACACTGTTATGGGTGAGCAAACAGGTTTGAATCCAAACTGGTTCGATATTGAACCATTTTGGTTCAAAGGTTCGGGGACAAGCCGAACCACCCATGGTTCGGCTCATCCCTAAACTGAACACACAGACATACACACACCCGGTTTGGAGGGTTGTCGAGCCATTAAGAAAAAAGATTTCCTTTTTTAAAACCTCCCCCCTCCTGGGTGCTTCTCCAAGGAGGCAGAGGGGGGTTCATGGAGGTTCCCCCCCTGCCAGCCTTCCTATATGAAAAAATTGCCTAGTTTGGGCGGTCTTTGGCACTTTCTGGGCCTATTCCCCAGTGCGCTGGCCATTTTGGATGCTGCTGCACATGTGCAGTGGGACCATGCATGGCCGGGTCACCCAGGCCACAGAGTCCCACTTCACATGCACCGCGGCCTCCAAAAATGGCCGTCGTGCTGGGGAATAGGCCTGGAAAGGGCCAAAGACTGCCTGAACTGTGTGATTTTCTCAGAGAAGCCCCCTGGAGGGGTAATTTAAAAAGAAAAGAAATTGGAAAGAAAGTTCAACAACCCCCACAAACTGAACCAAGGGGGGGATTTCGATTGGGGGGGGAACCTAACTGGCTCAGTCTGGTTCGGGTCCAGTTTGAACTTGAATCGAACCAGGCCAGGCAGTTTTGTGCACATCCCTATCTTCTGTGCCTCCAAAATATGTCCTTAAAGTTTGCACAGAGGAATGGGGGGCTTCAGAGGGAAGGGGGGATTGACAAAAATTGTCCCTTCCCCCCTTGTCCAATAGCACATCATTAGTGTGTATGTTAACACTGTTGCACCAGACTATGGGAAACACCTATATCAAGCAGCAGCAATACAGGAAGATGCTGAAAGGCATCATTTCATTCTCAGCGAGAGGAGGCAATGGTAAACCCCTCCTGTATTCTATCAAAGATAACCACAGGGCTCTGTCGTCACCAGGAATTGACACTGACTCAATGGCACATTTTACCTTTACCAGCACAATGCTAGTCCAGATATCTACCACTGTGTCTCATCAATAATGGACAAATTAGAAAGTATCCTTTGCCAAGAAAGCCTTTTTGCATTACTACTACTACTATGAGTAATAATAATAATAATAATAATAATAATAATAATAATAATAATAAGCCACTCTTCAACCAAAGTTCTTAAAGCAGTTTACATAGGGGAAATAAAATAACAAACATAAATAAGATGGCCCCTTGTCCCCAAAGAGCTCACAATCTAAAAAGAAACATAAGGCAGATACCAGCAACAACCACTGAAGGGATGCTGTACTGGGGTTGGATAGGGCCAGAGTTGCTCTTCCCCTGCTAATTATAAGAGAATCACCACTTTAAAGGCGTCTCTTTACTCAGTTAGCAGGGGTTCTTAGCAGCTACTTAATCATATCATTAAGGAGAAGAATCAGACCTGTTACAATTTATGGGCTGCCCAGTTCTCATGTCCTCAGGATACACAGAAATGCCTAGCAACTGAAACACTCTCTGAGATTTCATTCATTCATTCATTCATTCATTCATTCTATTTCTTTCATCTCACCCTGCACGGGAGGAGGCAATGGTAAACCCCTCCTGTATTCTACCAAAGATAAAGGTCAGTTAGCAGATTCCTTTTCTTCCACAGTAGAAGGCAACTGTCTTTGTTCAAGAGAAAGAACTTTCATTATCTGCCCTTTGGGGAACTTCTTAAATTATTTGATCTTTCCTCAGTAAGGTTCATTTCCAGGAACAAATACTAGCAGAGAGGGATAAGAAATAAGGATATTATTCTGTACAATGTATGGCACCCTGATGTCATACTTCTAGATGATACTAATGATAAATATGTTTTAATTATAATTTTTAAATGTTCGTCAATGTATATAAACATATAGATAGATAGATACAATTTTCAAAAGACCTGACAATTTCAAATTTCAAATTCAATTACAATTTCAATTCAAATTCAAATACAATTTCAAAAGGAATTTCTGGTCATGCTAACTGGTGCCATTTAGACCAATGGATGGGGAACAATATTTTATCTTTATGTTAACAAGAAGCCTAGAAAGGATCATTTGCTTTACTAAGAGTATATCTTTAAAGAGGGAAGAAATGACTAAGAAATTGAATGTCCCAGGCACTATTTTCTATAGCAGATTATTCAGTGGGGAGGTGGCTTTTGCAAAGGATACACAAAGGTTATTCACACGATCACCCCCAGGGTGGGGAGGGTGGTGGTAGGTGGAGGCAGGCACAAACCTACCTTCCCCCCACACAGTGGCTTACTCTGTGGAGCACGGTTCACCCTTCCACATGATCTGTGCTGCTTCAAGTAGTGTGGATTCCAGGAGGCCGGGGAAATGAGTCCTGGTCTCCAGATACCTCACAATGCACTGTGCAATGAGTCGGGCAATCTAGGTACCCGACTCAGTGTGTGCTCAGGCTACAAGCAGCCCAAGCACACACACAATTCTGGCCCCCGGGGTGGAGGGTGCACTCGAGCCTTCTAACCCCATTAAAAGGCTGGGTTAAAAAAATGGACTTGGGGCCGCAGCAGCACCGGGATCGGTCGCAATAGGCCAGGCCCAGGATGAGCTGCCCAAACCTGGGCTTGGCTGCTCGTGTGCACAGCCTCATGGAATGAATTCTGCACTGGGCTATTGGTGCACCTATAAATATTAATGAAGCTTTTTAGTGTTAGAAAATATTAGATTTGTTCACATTTCTTTGGAATATATATCTGTTAGACAAAGAGAGCGGGTCTTGTGGTAGCAAGCATGACTTGTCCCCTTAAGTTAAGCAGGGTCTGCCCTGGTTCCATACGAAAGAAAGATTAGAAGTGTTTGCACTGTAAGATACTCCTCTCAGGATGGAGCCACTCTGGGAAGAGCAGAAGGTTCCAAGTTCTTTCCCTGGCATCTCCAAAATAGCACTGAGAGAAATTCCTGCCTGAAACCTTGGAGAAACTGCTGCCAGTCTGTGTAGACCAGGGATTCTCAAACTTGGGTCCTCAGGTGTTATTGGACTTCAACTCCCATAATCCCCAGCCTCAGTGGCCTTTGGTTGGGGATTATGGGAGTTGAAGTCCAATAACACCTGAGGACCCAAGTTTGAGAATCACTGGTGTAGATAATACTGAGCTAGATGGATCTATGGTCTGACTCAGTATATGGCAGCTTCCTATGTTCCTCTTCTATGTGGTTTCCATGCAATAAATGTTATAGAAAGTAGCAGAAACCTATGAAACTACAGAATCTCTTCATTCAGCCTATGACTTTGAGAGTGATGGCCTCTGTTTTCATGTGTGCATGGTTAGTTAAAGGGTGTTAGGTTACCTGAAAATTTTAAGAAGACAGAAAATCACACTGATTATGAGGTTTTCATACCTCCTGATGACCAAGAATAGTATTTGCTATGGCTGTGATACACTTGGCCCCTCCCCAACCAGCTTGGATAGCTGTTATAGGTCAAGACTCTGGCACAGGTTGCTATTATTTTGGCCTGAGGCAATGCAATACATTACTCATTCCACTACAACTCAAGCTACTCCATTGGACCCAGTAATTCATCTTGTACATGTGGGTCTGTATTTATGCTGATTACCCAGAAAGCAGCAGCAGCATCTGTGACTACTGTGATAACACTGGAAAATAAATTTGATCAGAAAATTTTATCTTATATACATCTGCCAGCTGTGTTAACAGAAACAGTTACAGGAATTGATAATGTGGAGTTACTGGCTGGCATCCTGACTAAAAAAGCACTGCTACAGTGGGAGAAGCACAGATGTACCACCAGTGATTCTGAAGAGCTCCAGACTAACCCTGCCATGGTGCTTGCATGGGGTTGGGGGAGAATTTCAACAACGTCCCTTTTCTCTGGAGGCCCTCTGTGTCAAATGAAAATATGTCCGTGAGGGCTGAGCAACCCTGAGCAACTTTGGGATCGTACAGAGAGCTTCCAGGGGAAGAGAAGGCTGTTGAAATGTTCCCTCCGATCTTGCTGAGGCAGCAGAAGGTATTTCATTAGTCAGGAAATCAGCCATTGTTTCCATTCCACTGGAGGAACAATACATGATTAATAACAATGTACTTCCTCCGCATGCTGGACACAGTTCTAATTTCCAGGATACTGTCACTGCCAGGGGTGTCCTGCCAATAAAAAGGACTTACAGGGGTTTAAAGCTGCACTGTTGAAGATTGGAAGGGTGGTGGTGAGGCTGGGAGCCAAAGACTAGAAAAAGTGTCCACCCATATTATGGAAAATATTGTCCTAAAATCCAGTTCCATATCATTGTGACCTGTGAAGGAGAGCTGGTCTTGTGGTAGCAAGCATGACGTGTCCCCTTAGCTAAGCAGGGTACACCCTGGTTGTATATGAATGGGAGACGATGTGTAAGCACTGTAAGATATTCCCGTAGGGGATGGAGCCACTCTGAGAAGAGCAGAAGTTTCCAAATTCCCTCCCTGGCATCTCCAAGATAGGGCTGAGAGATTCCTGCCTGCAACCTTGGAGAAGCTGCTGCTAGTCTGTGTAGACAATACTGAGCTAGATGAACCTATGGTCTAACTCAGTATATGGCAGCTTCCTATGTAATGGTCGCTTTTGCCTGTAATTGTGGTGAAGGGCCTATTTCCCCTTCACCCATGGCTTACCTCCCTGCAGTTTCTCCTTTCACTTTTCCCTCAGCCAAACATCAGGAACAGAGGTAAGCCTAACAAGGACAAAAGAAAACAAGTTTTTAGTAGGGGTGTGCATGAACCACAAAATGTGGTTTGGTTCAAATTTGAACCAATTCAAACTGAACCGTGTTGCTCCGAACCAACCAACCGGCCAGTCCAGTACATTCAATTGAACTGGTTCAGATGGTCTGTGCCACCAATATACTTGTAAAGGAGAATCTGGTGATGATTCTTCTTTACAAGTACGGGGGGGGACCATTCCAAGGGTAAGGGGTGGCCAGGCAGGGGCGAGAGGTAAAAAGCTGTTTACCCAACTGGCACAGCTGCTCACCCTTCCTGGGACAGCCCCAAACCTGCTCCCCACTCCTTTTCCAAGCCGCTGGCTTGGTACAATCTGTGGAAGAAAAATCCTTGGAAGGTTCCCCCCGCCATCTTCCCAAGTATTAACATTAGCATTACATTTATATTATGTAAATGACTAAGGAAAGAAACCCCTCTTGTTTCTTTCCTTTTCCTTTTCTCCCCCCCCTTTTTTTTATTTGACCAAACAATTATGTGTGCACATCATTATTATCATTTACTGTTGTTTGGTTAACATATAGGGGTGTGGGGGGGGGAATGTTAGGAACGTAGGAACATAGGAAGTTGCCATATACTGAGTCAGACCATTGCTCTATGTAGCTCAGTATTGTCTTCACAGATTGGCAGTGGCTTCTCGAAGGTTACAGGCTGGAATCTCTCTCAGTCCTCACTTAGAGAAGCCAGGAAGGGAACTTGAAACCTTCTGCTCTTCCCAGAGCAGCTCCATCCCCTGAGGGAAATATCTTACAGAGCTCACACTTCTAATCTCCCATTCATATGCAACCAGGGTGGACCCTGCTTAGCTAAGGAGACAAGTTATGCTTGCTAGGGATGTACATGGAACCGGCTGGCCCAGTTTGGTTTGAGTCCAGACCGGACTCAAACATGACTGGACCAGTTCAGTCCAGCACCCCTCCAAACCCCACCCCCCAGACTGGACCGGGGGGTCTAGGGGGGGGTCGCAATTTTTTAAAAAAGTTTTTAATTACACCGCTGTGCATGTGCAAATGGCTTCTGTGAGGCCTTGGGTCATGCCAGGCCTCACAGAGGCCATTTGTGCATGCATGGCAGCATCCAAAATGGCCACCGTGCTGAGCTCTGCCGGCCAAACAAGCCAGAGGGGGTGATTATGGAGGCCGGCAGGGGGAAGGGGAACCTCCGTGGACCACCCCCCCCGCCGCCTCAAGGAATGATAAGGTTAAAAATATCTTTTTAAAAACTTGTTTAAACATTAGCGAACCCACCCACCCCCACACCGGGTTCCGTCCGGGGCTGGACCGAACAGGGCGTGGTTCGGTTCGACATTGAGTCAGTTTGCACATCCCTAATGCTTGCTTCAGAGAAACATTCCACAGATGGGGTAGGGAGTTTCATTGCCCCAGAGATATAGTTATAATTGAACAAAGGGGAACAAAAGGCCCCTGAGGGAGAGGGACTGGAACCTCTGGCTGGGTGACAGCTTTCCTTTCATTCTTCCTCTCTGAAGAAGAGATGGTGGCTTGGGCCCCTGTACTGCCCATTATCTGGCATCCATTTTGCTGTAAATCCAGGCATTTCCACTTCCCAGTTCTTCTGTGATTATAGAAACTGGGCTTAAGCACATGGATCTGCCACCATCACATCTAGTATGGCCCATAGATATGGCACCTTTTTTAAACACAAATGTAGCACAATCGATGTAGATCGCTTACAGCAAGGATTGGTATCTCTTAATCTTTGTTAAGCTTTTGTTGAAGGCCCATCATGATTCAAATTGCCAGCTTCGTAGATAAATTGCTTATAAGCCCCTTCTCTCTTATACCATTTCTAATTAATCTGAATGTCATAGGGAAGAAGGGGCACAAATTCCTGGAAGCAGAATGTTGCAAACATGTTTTTGTATTCAATGTCAAACCAGCTGATAATGCCATCTCTGCTAATCCTTAGTCCTCTCATCTGTGGTGCTTTACCTTGTCTTTGTCTTTGATTTATGAGACAGGTGACCCCAGCCTAACCCTGTCAGCTCTAGTTCAGAGGGACTCTCACAAAAGATAGGCCTCTGATCTGACAAATTGATTGGCTGCAAGGAATAGTTTAACTGGAAAAGGATCTCCCTAACAAGTGATAAAGCCCTTTTCTTCAGAGCTTACAGCAATGGGTATGTGGGGAGAATTAATAAACTCTCCTATTGAAGGTGAAAAGCATTGTGTACCATCTGGAAAAGCCACATATAACAAGAGACCATAAAAGGCTCAACGTTTCTTGCCTAATGATAGGTCTGAGTGTAGCAACAACTATATTTTATTTAAAAGCTGTTAAATGAGGTTAATTGCAAATGATTGTCCTAATTAAGGAACATACATTAGAAGTTCCAAACAGACTCCTTTGAACTAAAATGATTTGGCACCAGAATTACCAATTAAAATTCAGAGAAAGGACATTAATTCAATTAAGGGTCAGTTTAGTTGTTTTTTTTTAAAGACACCTTAACAATGGAATTCTGTCAAGTAATGAAGAAACCTCTTTATTAGGCACTAGAAGATTATATAATTTAAATGCCAGGCACTAGCCATGATAATCAATATGCCATTAAAATTAGAGATGTGCAGAAGCTCCTGAGAAATTTCACTTGTCTTAAAGAAACTTGGCTAACTTCCCTTGAAAATTCTCAGCTGTTTCTCCTTGTGAAGAACCCTGAAATATGCTCTGAATTTCTTTTTCCTTTTTCAAAATACTGACACCAGCTCTAATTAAAATATTTTATTTCATTTTAGGGTGAAGGGAGAAGAGCTGGTCTTGTGGTAGCATGCATTAATTGTCCCCTTAGCTAAGCAGGTCTGCCCTGGTTGCATATGAATCGGAGACCACATGTATGAGCACTGTAAGATATTCCTCTTAGGGGATGGAGCTGCTCTGGGAAGAGCATCTAGGTTCCATGTTCCCTCCCTGGCATCTGCAAGATAGCACTGAGAGAGAATCCTGCCTGCAACCTTGGAGAAGCCACTGCCAGTCAGTTTAGAGACAATACTGAGAGAGATGGACCTATGGTCTGACTCAGTATAAGGCAGCCTCCTATGTTCCTATGAAGAAGTTAGAAGCATAGTTTGATCTCCTAGCTGGCATTCTGCATGGTGAAACTCTATAGTCCATCCTGTGTTACTGCACATGTCTCAAACAATGACCTCAGTGTTACAGGACTGGGCTGGTTTGCTGCTGCTTTAAATTGTGCAGTCACAGGTTTGGGATAATCAATGGACATAGCATTCCATAACTGCAATAGTACAGTTTTAAGTAGCAACCGTGCAGCCCTGTCCCGCAACACTGCAAGCATTGTTTGAGATTTGTGCAGCTTTATGGGAGGGTCTGTAGCACCCATGTTTCACTGTGCAGCATGTTAGCTGCTGATAGCATGCATTGGACTATAGACATTCATAGCCAGGTCCATGAACCAATACTGAATATCCTGGGTGAAATCCGAAGATGTTGTTGCAAATAAAGATATGAATAATTTTGGAGGAAAAAGACATTTTCATTGCAATGTTCACCTGTTTTCTACACTCACAGTTCCAAACTGGTTTTCTGCCATATTCTTCATTTTCTTCATTTTGGGATGGTTTGGACAAAGGCTTGCTGGCACATGTGATAAGGCTGGGGACATCCAAGAGTGTGCCCACATGGACATCGCAGGAGGATTCTCAATGTGCTCTTGAGTCATACTTTAATTGATTGACAGGGGCATTCATCTGAATCACCCATTTACTCACACAACAAAACCCTCTTTAAAACCCTCTCCCTGTTTCTGTTTCCATGGCTTGAAAGAAGAAATGGTTCCCATAGGATGGCTAAAAAACATGATGGCTTACCTGCTTTAATACAATATTGTGCATGGACTTCTAGGGGGAGAAGAAGTTCATCTTACATTTCAGTGAAATATTTTCTAGAATGATGAGGAAAATAGTAGTTATAGTAGAAGTAGAATGGCCCATGGGTAAAAGCATATTATTAGTATTGGAGGGACAAACATGCTAAAGATGGAAGTGAACTAGGGGTGTGCACGGAACCGTCTGGCCCGGTTCGGTTCGAGGCCGGATTGGCCTCAAATAGAACCGGGCCTCTTCAGTCCGGCCCCCATCAAATGCGCCCCTGGGTCCGGTCCGGTCCCGGACCGGTCCGTGAACTAAAAAAAAATAAAATTCAAAAACGTTAAAGTATGTACCTGTAGCCCCTTCTGGGGGCTTGGTGTAGCCGTGCGGGGGGGGGGGGTCCACGTGGGTTCCCTCTCCCCCCATCAGCCTTCTTCATCACTGCCGCGGCTGAGTATACATAGCCTTTTTGGTCCTTTTGGGCCTCCGTACAAGTGAGCGGCCGCCATTTTGGTGGCCGCCGTGCATACACAAATGCCCTCTGCAAGGCCATGCAGGTCCTCTGTCCTCTGCGAGGCCATTTGTGCATGCACGGCAGCCACCAAAATGGCAGCCGCTTGCTTGTACGGAGGCCCGAAAGGGCAAAAAAGGTTACGGTTACCCGGCTGCGGCGGTGATGAAGAAGCCCGGCGGGGGGAGAGGGAACCTGCACGGACCCACCCCATGGCTACAGTAAGCCCCCCAAAGGGGCTACAGGTACATACTTTTACGTTTTTGATTTAAAAAAAAAAAGTTTGTGGACCTGCTGGACTGGACCCGGCAGTCCGGTTCCGGTCTGACGGAACCAGGGTGGGGGTTCAGTTCAATCATGAACCCACGAACCCCCGGACTGAACCGGCAGACAGTGGACCACCGGACCGGTTCCACATATCCCTAAAGTCTTGTGGTAGTGAGCGTGAATTATCTTCTTTGCTAAGCAGGGTCTGCACTAGTTTGCATTTTAATGGGAGACTACATGTGAGCACTGTAAGATTATTGGTTGTAAGATTATTGGTTATTTGAGATTACTGTAATCTCACTGTAAGATTATTGGTTATGTGAGCACTGGTTGTATTGGTTGTTTTTATTGTCTTGTAAACCACCCAGAGAACCTGTATTTTGGGCAGTATAGAAATATGATAGATAGATAGATAGATAGATAGATAGATAGATAGATAGATAGATAGATAGATAGATAGATATTCCTCCTTGGGGATGGGGCCACTCTGGGAAGAGCATCTACATGCTTTCATGCAGAAGGTTCCAAGTTCCCTCCCTGGCATCTCCAAGATAGGTCTCCTGCCTGCAACCTTGGAGAAGCTGCTGCCAGGCAGTGTAGACAATACTGAGCTAGATGGACCAGTGGTCTCACTTGGTAGAAAGCAACTTCCTATGTTCCTAACTGCCATATTAAGAAATTGGGCGACATAGGACCCGAGATTTCACATAATTTATTTTATTTATTTAACATATTTTAATACCACCAAAAACTTACATCTCTGGGCGGTTTTAATATATGTGAACATAATGCTAACACATCACAAGCCTCATTCAGACATTTGCCTTAGGGAAGGTATATTCGAGCACACCATCCAAAGCAGGAATGGAAGTCCTGCCCCAGCTCCACTGTACATAATTCCACCCTCATTCTTCCACCCTCACTGCTCATGCTTACAGGTGTTTACAGCCTTTGTCTGAAGTGACAAAAGCTGTAAGCATGATGGTGGGTATTTCTATGATGGAGTGGTGTGGCTGTAAGCATCTGTAAGGCTGAGTGCTGCAGGAGGGGGAGTGAAGTGGAATGATATACAGCAGAGGTGGAGTGGGACTTCTGTTCCCGTCTTGAAGGTGTACTCGAGTACACCATCCTTAAGGCAAACATCTAACTGAAGGTCCATATAACCACATCCATATAACCACATCCTGCCCAAATAGCACTGGTGTGGACTGATATTCATATATGTACTTCCAATTAGGGTATATTTGTCAAATTAAATGATTGAATTATTTATTTAGCCCCTATGTTTGAAGAGGTTCCTGTTATTAGTCTCTGGGGTTTATATAGTACCCAATGCTCTAGGTTTTGAGCACACACCCCAGGAAATTTAACCTTTATGGGTAGAACATTGTAATGTTTATCCATGTGTGCTGCTCACCAGATGCACTTAGGTCTGTAAATGGCACTAATGAAAGTTACAGGCACCAAAGGAGTGGAAAATAGATCCCTAAGCATTTCAAAACTAATCTGTATATTCATTCTTCTAGAAAGCTTACTTCAGAATTATGTTCTTTAGCTCTTACTGCTGGTTTCATTTCACATTGTTGACTGATTAATTAACTACATGCTCTCTTCAGCATGACAACAGGAGGATTCAGCTGTGACATTCCCATCTATAGACTTCATACTTATAAAGTGCCCTTGAGATACTTTCAAGTTGCCACACAAATAATGTGTGCCGAACATGGACACACATTTTGGGAATGAACAAAGTTCAGGGGGACAATTTACTTTTTAAAAAACCCTTCTTTGCCTACCTTTTTATGCACTATTATTGCTTATTTGGAGCATCTTCCTCTTTCAATCTGTGCTTTCAGCACCATTTTTTTTTTTTTAAAGACAGAACAGGGTCTTCTTCATGAGTGACCCCAGACAAGCAAACATCATGTAGGCTTCACAATGCTGTCACATAGGCAATCAGATCAGAGTGAAGGTGGGAAGCATTGCCTTTACTCTGAATAGACTTACTGACAATACCATGTAGCTAACTATTTTGGCTACATTATGACATAAAAGAGCTCTTCTCAAAATCAGTGAGAAGAGCTCCAGGGCAGTCTATGGGGAAGGCGAGTTTAACTTACGTTCTCCACAGATTATTTCCATTCCTTCCCTGGGCAGGTGGATTGCCCGCCCAGACGACTGGTGGCTTGCCCGGCAGCTCCGGAGATCAGGGTGTCAGGACATGCCGCCGCACATCGTCCTGCCTCCAGAGCAACAATAATGCTCTGTGCGAGTGTGTGGTGCATGATTAGGCTCTCCCCTTAAACACCCACCCCCACCCCCACCACCCAGTGTGCCAGCTGAGTCTGCAAGCAGCTGTGGCTGACACATGATCAAAAAATGAAGTTAAGGGAGTGCTCGCTCCCTTAACCTCATCTTAGAGTGAGGCTAGTTAGGTGCGTTTGCCACCATGTAGCCTCCGTGATTGGGCCTGATCCCGGCAGTTTGCACACACATGTAAAACTGGGCTTGGCTCTCTTAGCCCGGTTTTGCACGCACGTGTGAATAGCCTCAAACTCTGATACTATATCCTTTGCATTTGTATACTCAATGTGAGTGGGTGAAAGCAGGACTAGCCATGCCCCAAAACACAGCTGCATTGCAGTCCTTAGTGACCATGTCCTTAGTGGCCATGTTCTTGGCATTGAAGGGGCCTAAGCAGTCACCTGGAAGCTACCAGCCTTTCAGCCCAGTTCATTAGCCCACTGGTGAGTGGGGAAGGCAGGTATCATTTGTTGAGACTGCCTCCACCTGGAGTTTCTACCCATAACTCACGTTATTTTGTTTCATTGCAGATCCCTTATAGTGTGGTCCAAGTTTTAGTTCATTATCTCTTACTGGGATCTGGGCACAATTGAAGGGAGGCTTCACAGGTGGGTTTGCCACTGTGGTGCTACTAGGATCGGGGGTGATCCCAGTAGTTCACATGCCTGTACAAAACCCTGGATTTGCGCACACATGTGAATAGCCTTAGTATATTGTCACTGCTATTCTGATAACACTATTCTACTAGGAACCTCCCACTACTGAATGTATCCATTTTAAGGCCACTTTGAGAGAAGAGAATGTTGCAAACTTTCTTCTCCTAAATCCAAATACAGAGGTTATCTCCTGTTATTCCTCTTTCCAATGGGGCTACGGTATGAAGATAACCACTTTCCCCCCCCAATTTGTTGATGAACTGCTTTTATAAAAATTTCTTTCTCATTCAAGAGACTGCATAACGCATGTCTATGTAAAAGAAATGCTTACATGTTTTTAAGTCCTGCCTGACAACTGTTCCCTTGGGCAATCAATGCTCACTTGAATGCTGAAACCAGTAAACTGTCATTGGAACAAGACGGAACAGTAGAAAATGTAGCTAAAACATGATATTACACACACCTTTGTTTTTCTTTCCATCAGTACCACTCCGACTTCCTGCCAGAAGCAATAACAGAAATGCTACTCATTTAGCAGCCTTAAAACAGAGCTACCTCTTTGTGCTCAGAATTAAATAGATTGCTGCAACAAAGAGACATATATTTGATGTGATGAAGAGCCAGGAAATAAGATTAATCACATTTTGGAACATATTCCATAGAGAGGAATATTATTTCACAAATGAAAAAAAAATGTATTGTTTGCCGTTTCAAGTTATTATTCACTTTACATATTCATGTTCCAATATTTAATTACATGCTGAACATAGGTTTTATAGCTCTGGATCTTGAGCATATGAGGTCAGCACTTTTCGATGGATTCTGAGTCATATATGAACACATTTTAATCAGTAAACAAGTGGCATATTTCACCTTGCTCTGGTCTGATGTTATGCTCTCCAGGGAGAGAAAAAGCATGAGGGATGCAGCAGGATCACAGCTACAAAACTCCCCAGGTCAACAAGTTGGCTAGCCACACCTATAGACTCCTGCTTACTGAGCAAAGAGGCACCTTTCAAAATGATTATTCTCTTATACTTAGCAGAGGGAGAGCAACAGGATCAATCCAACCCCAGGACAGCATCCCTCCAGTGGCTGTTGCTGGTGTTTACCTTATATTTCTTTTTTTGATTGTGAGCCCTTTGGGGACAGGGAAGAATCTTATTTGTTCTTTATATACCGTTGTAAACTGCTTTGGAAACTTTGTTAAAAAGAAGTATATAAGTAGTAGTAGTAGTAGTAGTAGTAGTAGTAGTCCAGACTTGATTACTGCAATGCGCTCTATGTGGGGTCGCCTTTGTACATAGTCCGGAAACTGAGGTTAGTCCAGAATTAGGCAGCCAGGTTGGTCTCCTATCTTAAAAGATCTACACTGGTTGCTGATAAGTTTTCCGGCAAAATACAAGGTTTTGGTTCTGACCTATAAAGCCCTAAACAGCTTGGGCCCTGAGTATTTAAGACAACACCTTCTTTGCTATGAACCACACTGCCTATTGAGATTATTGGGAGACTTTAGTCTGCAGTTGCCACTGGTTAATCTGGTAGCTACTAAGGGATGGGCATTCTCCATTGCTGCCCTGAGGCTTTGGAACACACTTCTGGCTGAAATAAGAGCCTCCCCATCTCTTAAAAAGGCAGTCAAGATGCATTTGTTCATCCAAGCTTTTAATTAGATATTATTTTAATTGTGTTTTTAATAGTTTTAATGTTTCAAATTTTTAATTGTTGTAATCTTTTAATCTTTTTACCTATTGTTTTTATTATGTTTTTGTAAACTGCTCAGTGACTTGTGTTTTGGGTGGTATACAAATGTGTTAAATAAAATAAAATAAAATAAAATAAAATAA
This sequence comes from Hemicordylus capensis, assembly GCF_027244095.1. Taxonomy (NCBI): domain Eukaryota; kingdom Metazoa; phylum Chordata; class Lepidosauria; order Squamata; family Cordylidae; genus Hemicordylus; species Hemicordylus capensis. The sequence goes on along the minus strand of NC_069659.1, from coordinate 63,269,477 downwards.
AATAAAATAAAATAAAATAAAATACAGGCATGCCTGCATTCAACATTTGGCTGCCAGTTTGGGTCTACAAATAATTACCAAGATAAATGTTCCAAGAGAGCAGAATGATATCCATTTCATACAGTCAAGATTTATTTCCTGTGACCCATCATCCTCAGCCACAATTTCTTTTGGCTAGGAATGATGGCAGTTGTAGTTCAACAGCAGCTGAAAGGACAGGTTTGCCCACCCCTGCTTAACCACTACACCACATTAGTTCTCAAATACAATAATGGCATGTAGTCACCAGCAGTCAAGAAATATGCCACAGACTAGCACTTGGTAGGGTTGCAATGAAGGCCTTGGAAAGGATATTTACTGTAGATGTCATGACATGTCTACACCTACAAAGATTAGAAGTGTTCAGACAATGGTTTTCCCCATTACACTCTTTGGATGCAAAAGCTGGACTTCGAAGAAGCAAGATAAAAAAGGCATTGACACTTTTGAACTTTGGTGCTGGAGAAGACATTCGAGGATACCATGGACAGCCAGGAAAACAAACAAATGGATCACAGGACAAATTAATCCAGAATTTTCACTCGAGGCACAAATGACCAGGCTCAAACTATCATACTTGGGACACATTATGCGAAGACCCAGTTCCCCTGAGAAGTCCATAATGGTGAGGAAAGTTGAAGGAAAGAGAAGAAGAGGATGACCAGCAGCAAGGTGGATGGACTCAATTATGACAGCAATGAATTCACCACAGAGAGACCTTAAAGGCCAAATTGAAGACAGATCATCCTGGAGAGAATCTATCTATGTGGTTGCTAAGAGTAGACACCAACTTGACGGCACTCAGTCAGTCAATCAATCAATCATTAATGTAGTTGGCAAAGTGATCCTGCGGGTCACACAGCCTTTGGTCTCTAGGTCTCCTGCTTACATCCCCAAGCAACAAGGCTGAAAGAAAGATCAAAACTTGTTGGCTCTGGCAAACTAGAGCTGCTAGAGTGAAAGAAAGAAAAACTATGAAGCTATTTACACGGACATGCAAAATCAGGTTAAGGAAGCTCAGCCTGGTATTGCCTGTGTGTGTGTGCACCACCTCGATCGGGCCCGATACCAGCAGCACCTCAGCAGCAAACCCACCTAGGCAGCCACCCTCCAAAACAAGGTTAGGAGAGCAAGCGCTTTCCTAACCCCATTTCTATGATCATCTGGCAAACAATAATGTCTGAATGGCTTGCAGCCACGGCTGACAGACTGAGGAGATCCCGGGCAGCTTCAGGGAAGGGCAGGGAGATCCCATATTTGACTGATTGATTTGATTTGATTTGATTTGATTTGATTTGATTTGTATACCGCACTTCCAAAATGGCTCAGAGCAGTTTACAGCATGATAAAAACAATTAAAACAAGTTAACAATTAAAATCAAACTCTTAAAACACAATAAATCCAATTAAACAGCTAAAAGGGCAACAACTTAAACCATTTAAAACAGTTAGTTAATCATTTAAACATGCACTTGCACAGTGCATTTAATGGAGCTCTGGGGAGATGCATCCTGGCACCCCAGCCCTCTGAGCTACCAGAAGCAGCCAGCAGTCATCTTGGCGGACAATCTGCCCATTGAAGAGGACACCCTTGATCATCTGCAGGGAGGTAAGCTCTTTGGGCTTCCTCCCTGCTAACCCGCTTGCTCTTTCTCACTGCTTATGAGAAAGGGCTCAATGTCTGACTATGTCAGGTGGTTCCCATGATCAGTGGGAGCATTCTGGGGAGGGTTAGCAGGGAGAGCTCTCCCCGCACACGAGCAGGCAGTCTGCTCTGGGCGGCCGAAGTGGCCACCCACAAGACTGCCGGCTTTGTTACGGAGCCGGAGGGGACTGGGAGGATCAGGGGCCGTGCGGCCCCGGAAGCTCCAGCATGCCCTGCGCTGATCGTGAGACCCGGCTCATTATGTATTATGTGCATATTCACACATTATGCTCTATGTTTATGCTCAGTGCTACACTTCCCATCATTATGCTGCATTTGAGGGTACCTGTAAAAAGGGCCACACTTAAAATTAATGCAAAAACAATAATGTTGGGGAAAACTGTAAACACCAGCAGCTCGGTGTGATTAAGAGATGCTTTCCTTTTATATATATTATGTAAGAAAGGGCTTAGAAACAATTTCCAATGTACAAACAATATTAGTATGATCACAACAGGACAATAACTGCCCAGAGCCATTTTTGGAAGGGCGGTATATAAATAGAATAAACGAACAAGCAAACAAACAAACAAAACTTCAACAATGAGAAGTGGAGACAGTTCTCCAAAGTGAAATTTCTCTCAGAATTTCAGGGTTTTCACAGTTCCTCCAAGGAGAAACTTAAACATAAATTATCTCCAAATTTCAGAGTTCCTGCAAGGTAGAAATTATGGAAAATTTTCTCAGAGCATTTATCCACATCAGACTTGAGTTGGAAATTGAAATCCAATTTTCACAGCCAGTCTCTCCAACTGAGATTCCTTACGGTATCTCAAAGAAAGCAAAACTGAAAAGCAAAGTATTTCAAAGTTCTCTTTGAAAATTCCACTTGAACCACTGTCCTTAGGGAAAGGACCAACAGGCTACTATGCAATGCTGCTTTTATACAACTGTTATTTATTTAATGAATCCAACAGCCATTTAAAGTCACTATGATTCTCCTGTTAAAAGAGATGAATAGTCAATATGACCTCTGAATGATTGAAGGGGGTGGGGCAGAGGAGCAAAGTCTCCTTAATCTTATTAGAAGATGTCAAATGATTTAAAGAGTGACTGAAAGCTAATCAGCTCTGGTGACTGCTATAAGGCTTTGTGTTATTGCAGATCTTCTTTGTTATTTTTTAGAAGACCATATTTGCTACTCCTCCAATTGCAGAGGCAGAATAAGAGACTGTTATTTAACCTGAGCAGTCACTTGAGCTGTATCATTTTGTTCTTAGCTCAGTGCTTGCTTTCCATTTATGAGATGTTGCATTAGTGCTGTAACTGAACCTGCCTCTTTTTACTTCAGAGTTGTGTAATGGTTTTCAGTGAAAATGGTGCTTGAGAGTTACGTGCTACGAAGATCTGCAATTCTGCAAAAGGCTGCTGATAATGTTACTGTTAACAATGAACTCTAGCATAAGTGATGATCTAGTGTTTAATTCATTGGTACATGACCTGAAGTCACTGTGAGCAAGCCCCGCAGTGGCCCCCACTGCAGTGCACAGCCCTATTCTCTATATGTGCCTTCTCTCCTTACCAGCAGCGACACTGCCGCCACTAATCTCTACTTCTAAGAAGCAGGAAGCTCCTGTTCCATTCCTGTTTGGGGAGAGAAATTGATTGGGACCTGCCTCCCTGCTTCCCAGCAGCCCCTGAGCAGGATGGTAATGAAGAGCATGCATATGTGCTCCATCCCATCCAGCTTGGAGGCTTCTAGGGAGCAGGGAGGAGGTGCCAATCCATTTCTCTCTCCAGAGAGGAATGGGATAGGGCCCTCCCTGCTTTCAGCAGAAGAGATTGGCAGCAGTGTTTGGGAGCCTAGAGGAATAGTGGCAACAATACCCTCCCCTGAGAGGCAGGGAGGCCCATGTTCTGTTCCTCTCTAGAGTGAGAAACTGAGTTAGGCCTCTCTGCTTCTCAGCAGCTAACATCAGCAGTGACAGTGAGAGCAGCAGCCAGCAGAGAGGAGCCTGCAAAGGGTGACAGGCAACCTGGTGGGTTGCAAGGAGCAGCAGTGGCCATGGTGGCAAGTGAGGAAGGAGGAGGATATGGAGATCACGGAAGGGCCTTTGAGGCCCCACCACCCCTACTGGCCTGTTTTCTTTGAACACCTTGGAACCCCAGTAGCTCTTCCCCTGCCTGGAGTCAAGTATAGGCAGTGAAGTAGCCAGATTTACACATGGCAACAGTTATCAAGATGGTAAAATACTAAGCAGACTGTGAAAGATGTTTACCATTCAAGAAGATATCTCCCTTCAAATGGGTAGCTAGGTAAGAGAGTACGCTGGGTATGGCTCATATATGCTGAAGGAGTCTAAATGGGCTGTGACTATGCATAAATGATATTTGGGGGTCATGGGGCAGGATCCAGAGAAATTGATAGGTATTACATGGGTAGATGACACTTCCACGTGTGCAAGAGGTCCCTAATTTCTGCTAATTCTCTCCCCATGTATAGCCCTCCAAATCCCATACAACTCTGGAAGATCCAGAGGATCAACTTTGAGCACACCACATAGAACTGCAGCAGAAATCTCCCTGAATTTCAGCCATACTGGAAAACTCATTGAAAATCTTAGCTCAGAATGCTACAGCAATGAAAAAGGCAAACATTATCTAAGAAGACAATTTTTTTAAAAGGGTGCTGAAAACAAAGCAACAAGTACTGTTGCCATTTCTGCATTGTCATTATTTAACTTATGGTGCAGCCTCATTGTTGTAGAGTTCTGGTGGCCCCATCTCCAAATGATACCATAATTGTACAAAAATGATCACATGGCTGGAACATCTTCATAATCCAAAGAAATAGGGATTTTAATTTAGAAAGAAGACTAAGATGGCAATCCTCCCTATACACACTAATCAGAAATAAAACTCAATGAAATCAGCATTAAAAACATATATGATTGTTTTGCACAAATCAGACATTACACAAAATCCAAAAATGTGCTTTTTGTTCTTGAGTAGTGGCAACAGTGCTTGTTGCATTTTTTTTTCTTGGAATAAAACCATCTGTTTTATTTAGTGATTTGTAGTTCATTCATGGAAAAGCATGATTGTGGAAATAACTGTATGATAATAGAATGCACAGCAGAAGGAGCGAGAGAAAGGAATAAATGAACTGTTGGATGGATAGGAAATTATCTATCAGAGAGCACTGAAGTGTGATGACTGGATCCCTGGATTGTTTCTTCAAACACTATGCATTCCAAACAGTGTATAGTATGAGTAGAGTTTTGCATTCTCTAATCTTAATTAATCCTTAGCATATTGAGTGAAAGGGATGTCATAGAGTGCAACCTGAGAGCTTTTCACTTGAGACGGTACACTCAACTCATCTGGCATTCACTTAACAGCAAGTGCAGAGGTGATACTCTGTGTTTAATTACCATAGTCGTTTTATATGAAATAGGTCATGTTCTCTGAAATGCTGCCAACTACCCTGGGCGAGCCATAAAATGCAATATGTACTGCATTGTCATAGGAATAAAAGCAGAACCAAATAAAGATGTATAAAGAACTAAAAGAAAAGTTCTGAAATGTGCGTGACACATGTTCATAAGCAACTCTCACAAAAGGAAGAAATAATTATGAAGGAGGAGATATTACTAATTCACATGTCTTTCAGCATGTCAGCAAAAGAGGATGTCATAACAAAGGAGACTGGTTTTGTTATCTTGACAACTCATTTCTAACATCCTTCAGAAAAGGGAAAACACATGCTTAAAAACATAACAGCCACTGCTCCCATTCTCCTCTTCTTTGGCTCTTGTTTTCTTGATGCTGGTTAGTGGTGAGGGGGGATTTGTTTTTCTTCTAAAGATCACAAGGTCTAAAGCTTATGTGACCCTTACTCCTTGAAAAGTTGGAAATCCAATAACTTCTGGCTTTGTCCACTAAGGGGTCAGAAAGCTAGGTCTGGGCTACCGTATGGGGTGGAGAGGGCAATTCTCTGAAGAATTCAGCATGCCTGAGGAAGAAGGCTCACCTCAGGAGTCATTCAGAGATAACTGGTTGAGAACCCTACAAATGAATAATTTCAGATATGCAAGGCTGTCACTCTAATAACTGAAGATGGGATTTTGCATATAATAATTATTTTAGACCCCTTTCTCATGAGCAATAGGAAAGGGCAAGAGGGCTAGTGTGGAGGAAGTGTTAAAAAGCTTTCCTTCTCGCAGACGATCCAGTTCTTCCCCTTGGGTGGGTGAATCACCTGCCCAGATTATTACTGGCTACTGCCGGAGGCTCAGACGGTTGGGGTGCCAGACGCATCGCCCTGTGTCGCCCTGCCCCCTGGAGCTTCCATAATGCACTCTGTGAATGTGTGGTGCATTATGGGGATTCCCTTGCCGAAGCCAAACAGGAGCCACGCAGTCAGCCAGCCCTGGCTGCAAACAGCCATGGCTGACAGACAATCTTAGAAATAGGGTTAGGAGAGCACTCACTCTCCTAACCTTGTTTTGGAGGGTGGGTCTGTAGGCAGGTTTACCGCTGCGGTCTGATCCCAGCAGTACACACACATATGGAGAACCAGGCTGGGCTTGCTTAGCCTGGTTTTGCATGTGTGTGTGAATAGCTTCAGACTATTTCGACAATTTAATTGGTGTGTGTGTGTGTGTGTGTGTGTGTGTGTGTACATACATACACAGTTGTATGAAAATATATTGTGAAAAGAAATAGGAAGTTCTCTGGAGAATTGCCTGAAGCAGAAGGTCCACCTCAGAAGAACTTCAGAGACAGTCTGGTTTAAGACTTATTAATAAGTCTGAAAAACGATTATTTCACGGGTGTGTTGTAGAGTGCAGCAGAAAACCGTCTTGGGGGGTCATGTTGGATCTGAGTGGAATTAGCAATTTTCAGCATGCACAGGCCTACCATTTACCCAATATGCAATGATAAAAACAAAACTATAATCCCACAATAAACATATACATGTGACTCCATTTGGTGTGCGAACCATTTCCATCCCATCTGTTAAACTTTACTTTGAACTAGACAGTTAAAAGGAAATCAGCACTAGGAAAACTCAGATTTTGTGCTTAGAACATACACATTCTACAGCACAGCTTTGGATACCATGGATACAGCAGAATGTCACATCTCATAGCATGAGCTGATAGCTGTGACATGAGTAGTGGAACTGGTGGATATGCCAGTTTCCAGATCAGAAAGTGTTCCCCTTCTAAAAAGATATTTTTTCAGGAAGAGGCTCTTTACATTCCTTACATTCAAATCTCAAGCGGGTGAAAGAGAAGCAGCAACTCAACTGAGAAGCTGGTATTTAAGAGAATGCCTTCTTCTTCATCAGCCCCAATGCCTATTAAGATAATTGGGGGAGGTCCAGTTGCAGTTGCCAATGGCTCAGTTGGTGCTGACCCCAAACTGGGCCTTTTCTAGAGTTGCCTTGGGACTCCAGAATATGCTCCTCCTTCTCTGAACGTTTTTAAGGAGGGCCTGAAAAAATAGCCTTTGAGCCAGGCTTTTAGTTTATAGTTTTAAAACTTCAGTTTTTAGAGTTTTTATTTGTATTTTTAAATTGTTTTAATCATGTTAATGTTTTTATGACTATTTTTCAGATGGTCCAGGGACGTATTTTTGTATGGGGTGGTATATAAATGTACTCAATAAAATAAATGTAAAATAAATAAAAATATTTATTTATTTATATTTAATAAATAAATACAATTCATTATTTTTGATATAAATAAATAAATATTTAAGTGGACTCCTTTAGCCCACTTTCCATTGATCGTGGGAATAGCCTCATAGAGAAATGCCACATTGCTGATGAGTCTGCAGACATACAAAACTAAAAATGGAAGAGATCACTAGTTCAGCAGCCCCACTGATAATGCACAAAGTTACTTTAAAAAAAAAAAATCCCCTGAGCACACTCCTATTAAAAATACAAACTGGTACAGCAGTTTGTTACTCCTAAATTCAGCTTTTAGGGAGGCATAGTATTGTTCTATTCCTATGAAAAGCAGACTAGTGATTTTTTTTTAATTTGCTGGGAGTGATCCTATGTTGGCATCTAGCAGGAAACAAGCACAAATATTATCTCTGAAGCGCTGCAGTTTAAATAGCATTTGCTATATGCAATGACCTGTAAATTGGTTAATGGCTGCTGAGACATAATTTCTTCATTACAAATATATCCTAACTTGCAATTTACAACATGTATTTTTCTGAGCCATTGGATTTTTTTGTTTTGTCTTTAAAAAAAAAAAAGTGAGTAGGGCAGCTGGAAACAAGAAGGGAAGTTGGCAGTTGCATATATCAGGAGAGGGGCACAACTCTGGGCAAAGAGGAGCCTGTGACAACACAGAGCTGGGTACAAGTGATGCAAGAGGTGTAGTACCCAACACTGTATTATCTACATACATCACTAAGCAGGGTCTGGCCTGGTTGCATTTAAATAGGAGACTACATTTAAGCACTGTAAGATATTGAGACCACTCTGGGAAGAGCACCAGCATGATTGCATGCAGAAGGTACCAAATTCCCTCCCTGGTATCTCCAGAAAGGACTGAGAGAAACTACCACCTGAAACCTTGGAGAAGCTGTTGCCAGTCTGGGTAGAAAATACTGAGCTAGATTGACCAAAGGTCTGACCCGGTATAAGGCAGCTTCCTATGTCCCTAAAAATGTGATGCTATTAAACAATTCAGTTTAGTAACATTTCATTGGTGTTTGTGAAATGTTGCTTCCTCTGGGGAATCATCCTATGCCTTTAATCACTTTAGTTAAACATCTCTGCTTCTGTTGCTTCTTTTTAAACATCTATTTCAAGAAGTGTGTGCAGCTAGATAATATGATCACTTCTATCGTATTCTGTGTATACAGCATAACAATGAATTTGCTTTGTTCAAGAAGAAAAATTCTGATGTATGTTTAACAAGCAACATGCATGTTTTGTTTTTTTAAAAAATGCAACATAGACCATAACTGGAATGCAACAAATAATTCTAATTCTAATACTGCAGCTTACTCATATGCTCTCGGGCACTGAGACTTGTGAAGATAAAGCTTCACTTCAGATATTTGTATGGAAAATAAAACAATTGAATTACTGGCAATTTAAAAGCACTGTTTTAGCCAGTTGTTTTCAATGAAAGATCTAAATTATTCCATGGGTGTGCCTTAACAAGGAGGCAGCATATCTAGTGTGCCTGGAGAACTTACAGACTTCATCCCAGCTAAAGACAGAAGATTAAGTCCTGTTTAAAGCAAGTGGACTGGCAAAGTTCCATTAAAAGCAATGAAACAAGATAATCATGACTAAATTGCTTACGGTAGGACTTAGTGACAACTGACTTTTGCTTGATTGGGACTTTTAGTTCTGAAAACTTACAATAGAATTACCAATAGCAATAAAGATTGTTGTGCAATGCAATCAATCACACGGATCCAGTCCAGTCAAAGTTAGTGGAGCCTAAGTACTATTAAAACCAATGGAACAAATTCATTGCAACTAATTTAGCTGGAATGGAGCCCTTGTGGTTAAATGTAATTTTACAACATTCATTACCATCTGAATTACATTTTCGTTATATTTTCTTTTACTAATTCTGGCACTACCAGAGCACCAGATTCCTTATAAGTTCATCTCTCTGCCTCTCAGAACAGGGCAAGTGTCTGAATTCGTGTGATTGTTTCTAATTTAAAAAGAAATCTATTTCCATGGCAAAGGTGACCCATTGGACAAATGGAGCAGATTGCTAGGGCTGCAGGTGTCACCATGTAACCAATTGCCAAGCATCAACATCCCCTATCATGACACTCCAACTGACAGCTTTTAGAGTTTAAAGATGGGATGAGTAGACACTGATGGGATGAGAAGGCAGTGTAGAAAACCGGTGATTGTAAATGTGGCAGGAGAAAGCACATGGCACAGATCCAAATGAGAAAAAGGCTCTGATCATGGACCCTGTGAATACCAAAAGCTTATAGAAATCTTGGTTGGGTTTTGCAGGGAGGGTGACTCCCCACCCCACCCCCGGGCTTTCTTTGTATGTTTTTCTTTTGCAAAGATATTTTTCTTTAATTTTGTTTTTGTTTTTTGCATTGTATTTTATCAAAGCATGATGCTGTTCTTAAAACAACTACTGGAGTTCTTTACTCCTGTTTAAACCTTTGACATTCATGGCCATGATCCAGATAATTAGTTTCATAATCATATTTCCACTCCCCACCCGCCAAGGATTGGTTATAAAATGGCTCGCGCTCATGATACTTGGCTTCCATTGCAGACAATAAAACCTAGCTGCATGTGGTGATCTCTGGACTGTAGCCCATGTTTTCATGCCCCCTCCCTATAATTATAGCTGTATTTTCATTAAAGTCTGAAAATCTAATGTGATTATATGTCATAAAGCCTGATGTTTTCAGTAAAAGTCCAATTAATTGACCTTAAGAATTGTAGCAGTTGAGAACACTTTGCAATATGAACTGACAGCAATGGAAATTAAACCATAGTTTATTAGTTCAGTATTTGATTTCCAGCAGTTATACTCTTCATATATATGTGTATAGTGTGCCAATCAATGCTTATCTTATCTTCTCCCATACATTATTAATATTAATAATGCTATTAAGTCCAATAATCAACTTGCATAGAAAACCTACCCAGGTCGACAAAACCTTCAGTGAAATTCTCCTTTGCATGGAATGTAGCATACCTTGTCAAGAATGCCTGGGGGGAAAGATAAGTCTTGTGATTGTATCCTGAAGGGAAGCAATTTCATGCTCTAATGCATCTAGGGGAAATAGGACTTCAAAGCCCATGAACTCCAATGATAATACCCATATGCCACCAATAACATGTTTTAAGGAGCTGTTAGCTCAAGCACTCCACATCATCATGGCTGTTCTGAGAATGTTCTGGCCAGGATCCAGACCACTCAGGTTGTACACATAGAGATTCTATTAATAATTACATTTTCAGATACATTTTTGCAGCAACAGTGGATACAGTTGGATATTCAAGGAAATGCTGTTGTATAAAATTAGACATCTCATATGGACTGCTGGAAGTTATCGTGATAGGGGAAGGTAATGTGGGTTTAGAATGGAAAAGTCAGATTCAAATGTAGGTCATCTATAATAAAGGTGTGCACGAATCGGATTTTGCAATTTGATTCGAGCTCAAACTTAACCTGCAAAATCCTCAAACTGATTCGCTGAATCAACCTCAAATCACTCGAATCAATTAGAGTGATTTAAGTGCCATTTTGAGTCCCATTTTTCTGGGGAAAGCTGGAAAAATGGGTCTCAGAATGGCACTTTTTTGGCGAGAGCTGGTCTACCAATTGGGATTGGCGGGTAGAACAGCCCTCCTCTCTGAACTTAGAGCACTGATCACCTCAGAAGACTAGTCTACCGGGACCTATTTTTACAGCAGTATTGAGGCCTGTTTTTCCTGCTCTCCCCAGAAAAATGGGCTTCAAAATGGCACTTGAAACTTTCAAACAGAGGCGTATCTAGAGAAAATAGCACCTAGGGCAAGCACTGAAATTGTGCCCCCTGTCCAAACATCTGACACCCAACTTTCAGATAACTTTACCATTATATCAGCTCAAAAATACAAGTCAAGCTCGTTAAACTTTTAATATTTCAAAAACGATTTAGCAGTGGACATAGCCAGACCAAAAAATGCTGGAAAACTACAAATTTCATTATGCTGGGGCTCATTAAATACTCAAATACTATGTGGAGGTGTACTTGGAAAACTAAACAGAAATGCCTGTCTAATTCTCTACTATGCATTGTAGCATCACTATTACATATGTTTTAAAAATAAATGGAGAATCTGACTTTTCCCAGATACTCTGAAAATAATTAAAGGATATGCAGAGTAAATAGTGTCACTGCTTGGAATATATTCTAGTATTTCAGAAAGACAGTTAAAATGAGAGAAAGAGAGCAAGAAACTCCCAGTGGGCCTTAATAATAAGGATTTCACACTGATTCAAAGACAAACTGACCATTAATAGCCATATTATTAAGACATCACATTTAACTCACTTATCACAAGAAGCAAAGTTAGAGCAAATGAATACAATTCTAGCTCACAAGCTTCAGCTCAGTATTCACAAGCCCTGGTTCTCTGTACATAGTGCCAAACTGAATATGTGTACAGTGATTTATATTATATATTTAAATAAATAAATAAATACCTGTAGCCCATTCGGGGGGCTTCCTAAAGGCTGTGGGGTGTGTGCGCAAAAGTTCCTCCTCCCCCCGCTGGCCTCTAGGGCCTCGCAGGGACTATCTGAGCATGTGCGGTGGCCATTTTTAAAAATAATTTTAAATTTTTTTGTGCATGTTCAAAATTTTGTGCATGTTCAAATGGCCTCTGTGAGGCCTATCATGGCCTAGGGCCTCACAGAGGCTATTTGAGCATGCACGGTGGCCATTTTGCTTTCAGCAGCCATTAAAAAAAAAATCTAGTTTTAAAAAATTGTGCCCCCCTTCAAGTGGCACCTGGGGCATGTGCCCTGCCTGCCCCACCCTAGATATGCCCCTGCTTTCAAATCTATTTGAGTCAAATCAGGGATGATTCAATTCAACCTGAAATCAGGCCCTTTATTTTAAGGGCAATTCAGTTCAAGGTAGTATCACTCAAATGGCCCCGATTTGACTCGAATTGATTCAAGTCCAATTGATTTGCATAACTCTAATCTGTAATACTTCCAAAGTAGCCCAGTGAAACTTACCCTAACTTATCTCATAGGAGGAAGAAGAATGAATTGTAGAGGATCCTGTATATTAAACACTGTCATACAAATGATTAATATAGCAGAAAACATGTAAAGAGAGATTAAATTGGCTTGCATCTGGGTCTCCATATATCCAAACTAATTGTTTCAAGATGATATTTTAGTTATCCAGCAATTATTAGAGAGCATTATCTTAATAACAGAGCACCTGCCTTGCCTGCAGAAGGTCCCAAATTCAATCTGTTGCATATACAGGTAGGACTGGCAAAGAGCCCATCTGCAATCCCAGAGAGTCACTGCCAGACAATGTAGGCAGTACTGAGATAGATGTGCCAATGGTTGACTTTGATACAAGGCAATTGCCACAGGCAGACTTGAGACATTTGGATAAGGGAACATGCCTGCTTCCTAGCGAGAAAATAGCTGGTCTCTCATTGGTCTAGAGATTTCCCATTTTAACCTTTGGAATGAAAAATATAGCGAACCACCAGGAGTAAACTGTGGTTCTGGTAATAACCTGTTCCCAGTGGGGTTTCTCAACAGTATTTTTGAAACTACTACTATGCATTTTGATGCTATGAAATCTTTGAATTAGAATGTTTTGTAATGTACAAAGAGATCATTAGTAATATAAAGAACACCACATTAATAGCTGATTTCCTTTCCAGCTGGCCTGTCAGCTTTTTGACCTTGGGGAGCAGTGCGAATCACCCACAGAGCCTCACTACTTTGTAATGCCAGGTCAGTCCAAAACAAATCAGAATTAATCCATGATTTGATAATGGATGAAGGAGCTGACCTGCTGTGCATTATGGAGACCTGGTTGAGGGAGGCTAGTGGACCAGTCTGGTTGTAGCTTCTCCTGGCAGGGTACTCTGTGGTGGAGCAGGTGAGAGAATATGGGTGGGGAGGTGGTTGGCAGTGGTCTATAAGAACACTGTCTTGTTTACCAGGATCCCTGTCAGAGAACTGGCCTATATCGAGTGTCTGTACCCAATCCTAGGGACCAAGGATAGATTGGGAATACAGTTGGTGAAAAGATCACCCCACTGTTCAACAGAGTCCCTAACTGAGCTGGCCACCTGGAAGGTTGTTGGATCCAATAGGATTCCAAGAAGCCTTGAAAGAGTTTCAATGGGCTCTGCCGATGATTCTGTGGATACTGGTGAAAAGTTGGAATAACAGCTACACTAGAGCAGTATACCCAGTTGTTCCTAAGTATCTTCTCTAACCTGCTTCAAAATTAGCCCCATGGTATTGAGAAAGACTTGACTCAAATCTGACAGGTTACAACACAGAGCACATTTGAAGATCTATGCTCTGGCAATACGTGCAGCAAAGAAGCAATTCTTTTCTGCCTGCATTGCATTTGCAACTTCACATCCAGCAGAGTTGTCTTGGGTTGTGAGAGGACAGTAGGAGCCCCCTGCCCACCTCCCCCTTGAACCATTGGTTACCTTCAGTGATGCTTTTATGATTTTATTTGTAGACAAAACCTCTCATATCCAGGCTGAACTGGATTCTCCAACTAGGGCACAATCTGTTATGGAGGATAGGGATGTGCATAAAACCGGTTCTCCCGGTTCGGTTCGGGTCCGAACCGGACCGGGGTGGTTCGGTTTTGGTTTTGCCAGACCACCCCCCCGGTCCGGTTCGGTTTCGAACCGGTTCGGATCTGAACCGAACCGGTTCGGATCACAAAAAGTGGCTGGTTTTGAAGGGGACATTGTGTTCTACCTGCCACCCAAATTTCAAGTCGATTGGACCTTCCTCTGATTTTTTACAATTTTTTTTCAAAAAATAAATTTTTGCCCATAACTCACAATGTGGAGCCCTTAGGGGCAAAAAAGCTGGGGTGGGTGGTAGCCACCCATGGGTGTCCTCCACCCCAAAAATCCCAAGGCAATTGGTGGCTCCTAGTATTATTGGTGAATTTCTGAAGAAAATTTTTTCCCATTGGCTAGAATGGGGGTTCGGGGCTGCCCCAGACCCACCTCTGTGGGGTGGCAGCACCCCCAAAGTGGGTCCGGGGCCATGGCAAAAATGCCCTCAGTCCCTCCCAGCAATCCCCGTAGAGATAGGAGTGATGGTTCTGTTGTTTTTCTGAGGTATTCTGAGTGTAGATTCTATGATAGCTTATGAGATTTCCAATGAGACACCATGAATCCACTCTCATTTGCTATCACAGAATCCACACTCACTCAGAACACCTCAGAAAAACAACAGAACCATCACTCCTATCTCTACGGGGATTGCTGGGAGGGACTGAGGGCATTTTTGCCATGGCCCCGGACCCACTTTGGCGGTGCTGCCACCCCACAGAGGCGGGTCTGGGGCAGCCCCAAACCCCCATTCTAGCCAATGGAAAAAAAATTTTTCTTCAGAAATTCACCAATAATGCTAGGAGCAACCCAACAATTGCCACCCCATCTTTTTGGCGCCTCTCTCTGGGCGCCCTAACACGTAACACCTAGTCAGTCCATCTTAATGCCTACCTACTACCACCACTCCTATCCAAGCAAGTAAGAGGAGGACACTCAGAGAGACAACACCCACTCTCTGATCTAACAAAAAGGCCACTGCTGTGCTGCCTGCCAGCACAGCAGCAGCAGCGGAGCAGCACACTAAGCACAAGAGCAGCACACACAGAGAAGAAGCAGGAGGCGGAGCAGCAGAGCAGCAGACCTGCCGCTCTGCATGATGGGTGATGTGATGCCCAAAGAAACCACCGCCTCACTCAGTGCCTGCCACTGACTAGGCCCGACAGACAGAAGCCAGCCAACCTGCTCTGCTCTGCTCTGATGCTCCCCATGGATGATGCACACACACCCTACATCTGCATCCCAATGACCAGACCAGACCAGACCAAGTGCGCAGAGTCAGCACAGGCCAGCAGCCACCAGCCCAGCAACAACAACAGCTACTACTGCTACCACCACAACCAGTGTTGCCGCTACAATAACATTCCCAGTCCAGTCACGCGCGCCACAGCCTGAGCCTAGCACACAGCCAACAGCTGCTGCCAGCCAGTGCCTGGCAAGCCCAGCCAACATGAGGAGGAGAGAGCTAACAAGTAGACGGCGCACACACATCACCAACCCATCACGACGGCGCAACTGCAAGGGGAGAGGGCACAATTACAGGCAGGAGGAGGAGGAGGAGGAGGCGGGCGAGGCAATCCTAGCACAGATTTGAAAGTTTAAAATCCACCAGGACATCTTCTAGAATCTAGACTTCTGTTTTTTCTACCACCAGCTGTAGTGTCTAGTTAGTCAGTGTGCTGTGCAGCTGAGCTGAGCTGAGCTGAGCTGCATGTGAGGAAGGGTGATTGTAGCTAGTTCTTTAGTTTCAGCAGACTGAGCATTGAGCATGGGCAGTGGCCTTGGGAAGCAACACAATTACACGACACTCACCTGCTGCTGCTGGTTCTAGAAGTTGCCTCTTCTCGTCTTCACCTCTTCGTGTGTGTGTGTGTGTGTGTGTGTGTGTGTGTGTGCAGTGAGTGCATGCCTTTTGCCTTGCTGGAAAGAAATGCTTCTCTGGTCCACCACCACATATCTGCTCAAGGACACAGAGGCCCAAGGCAGAGGTGGTGGCACCAGTGTGAGTGCATGTGTGCTGGTGGTGTTTGCCACCACAGGTGTTTTGTGTGTGTATGTGTGCGCTGCTAGCTAGGAGGGGGGAGGGAGGCAGGGAGGGAGGCTGGGAGGCAGGGGGGAGGAAAGGGGAGGGGGAGAGGGATGTAGAGGGGATTGAAGGGGGGAGGGTCCGGCTCAGAGTTGGTCAGCCACATATTTGTGCACACACGTGCTCACGTGTGTGCTTCGGTGGGAGAGACCAGACTCTCATCATCTGCCAGACCGGGGTTGGGGGCAGGTGAGGCGGTGGTGGGCTGGAAGGGAGGGAGGATGGAAGGTGGTGAAGAGTAAGGGGAGAGGATGAGAGGGGAAGGATGGAGGGAGGCATGGGGGGGAGGAAAAAAAACATGTAGACAGACACACACCACACTACACACAGAAAGCATCCACACACAAAGACAGTGCTAGGCATCCATTCACACAGACAGACAGACAGACAGTCAGACACACAACAGGAAGAGACAGACTGAGCCTGCACCACACACACACACACAGACCCAATTCCCCCCCTGCACAGTTATCAATCAATATGTTGTGTTGGCAGCCAGTTCATTGCTATTCTGATGGTTTTGGGTTTTTTGCCATCAGCCAACATCAACAGTGACCACAATCAAGATGAACATAAGATGATAATAATTCATTCGTTTCATTTCAAAAAATCACCCAATCATTTTCTCCATGTAAACCAAGCCCCCCACACATGATTTCTGGTGACATTTTCAATAAAATCAATTCATTTGGCATTCATCATTTTGTTCTCCCTTTGTCACCTTTTTTTCTTTCTTTTGCATAATTTTGAGGCTTGATTTTGACATGGGGTTTTTAAAGAAAAAATTATTTACATGTTTATTTACATACAGTATTTACATATCTACACTGCATTTTAGAACGTATACCCGCCGCTGCCGCTAAGTCTAGTACTCCGTGGGCTGTGCTACTTTGGGGGGGTGTGCCGTGCCCACGCCAGGTCCCCAAATGCTGACAGGTGGATAGATAAAGGGCCTGTGCTGGTCAGCATTGGGTTTCTTTTTAGGTGGGCGTGGGCATTGTAAACATCTGGCCAGTCGCAGCACTACAACTACTACTACAACTGCATCTCTGTGTGGGCACACTACACGCTGCGACTGGCTGGCACGGCTCAGCATCTGTCACGTCAGCTCAGCTAGAGGTGGAAGGGGGGAGGGTAGGGATAAGCACAGAGTTCGAGCCAGGCAGGTGACC
This sequence comes from Hemicordylus capensis, assembly GCF_027244095.1. Taxonomy (NCBI): domain Eukaryota; kingdom Metazoa; phylum Chordata; class Lepidosauria; order Squamata; family Cordylidae; genus Hemicordylus; species Hemicordylus capensis. The sequence continues at coordinate 63,252,165 of NC_069659.1, read as the reverse complement.
AACCATGGGGCAACCCACGGTAATCACTCGCCCGTCTCAAACTGCAGCTTGGGGTAGCCCAACAGGGGGAGGTTCACCTTAAGGAAGACCAGCTGCTCCACCAGACCAGGGTCCAAGCGGGAGCGAGAGGGTGTCACCACGTCCCCGGCACGTGAAAACACCCGCTCGCTCTGGACACTGGTTGGGGGGCAGGAGAGGAGGCGCACAGCCACCACCGCCAGGTCCGGCCAGACTTGGCGGCGGCTCGCCCAGAACTGTGCGCAGTCCACGCCGTCTCCCTCCACAGGCTCCTCCAAGTACTGCGCAACGCATTGCTCAGCACTGGAGGGGGGCCTGGCAGGTCGAGCCTCCCGCATACCAGGCATGGCGCCATAGCAGAACCGCTGAAACCACTGGGCGGATCTCGAGTCGGTAGCAAATGGCTGCTGCGATGGCGCCGCCTGGGATGCCGCGCTGCTGGACTGGGAAGAGGGAGGGGAAGGGGAAGCTGACGCCGGCTGGCCGCCCATGCTGCTGCTGGGTGCGGGTTGGGCCGCGAGGGCTGCCCCCGCACCACTACCAACACCCTGGTCTCTGCGGGCCCTAGCGGCCTCCTCCTCCCTAACCTTCTCGACCAGGATGCCCTTCCACCTGGGCAAGTCGTCGGCACTCACGGCATTGCCCTTGAGGGCTGGGTGACAGAGACAAGCGAGGACATACTCCTCCCTGTCTCCCAGCACATCAACGAGCCGCTTGTCAACCCCAGACCTCAGCCTCCCAGCCAGAGCACGACCCTCTGGCGTGGTCAGAGAGATATGGAGTCCACCCATCAGCTTCTCGAGACCAACAGCTGTGGGCAGCGCCTGGCTCAAGGGAGTGGTGTCGCCACACAAGCCCTTCGTGGCAAGCTGGAAGGGCTCGAGTGCCGACACCGCCTCGGACATCTGCTTCCACTCTGCGTTCGAGTAGTCGCAGACATCCAAGGACTCGTCCCTCGCCAGGGCGACAAGGGCTCTCTCCTGCTCCAACAGGCGCTGGAACAGGAGGAAGGTGGAGTTCCACCGCGTCTCCACATCCGTAGGGATGAGATGGCGAGGAAGGCCAAGGTCATCCTGCTTCTGGCGAAGCAGTCTCCTGGACTTCTCGCTGCGGTGGAAGTGGGCGGCCAGCTTGCGGGACTTATCCACAAGCGTGGCCGTGGCAGCAACAGCACCTGCGATGGGGCGGGCCCCCTTCTCCTGGGACGCCCTCAGCTCCTTAAGGCCAAGGGCGTCCCTGACGGTCAGATGGAGCGTGTGTGCCATACACCGTATGTTCACACAGTCCATGACTGTCTCGACAGCGGCGGTAACGTTGGCTCCATTGTCGGTGACAATGAAGCCGCGGGAGAGGTGTGGACACCCGCCAATCCACTCCTCTATCTGGCGGTCGAGTACGGCCGCCACCTCCTCCGCGGTGTGCCTCGTGTCCATCGTCTCCACGTGCAGGACGGCCCACCTGTGCCGTAGTGCATCGGGAGCCGCGCCGGACCCGGAAGCATCGCCCGCGGAGGTCCCCTCACTCTCCGGTCCCCACCAGTGGGCAGTGAGGGCCAGGAAAGAAGCGTGCATCCCACTGACACTGGTCCAGAGGTCAGTCGTGAAATGCACGCTTGTCCCGGCCGGAGCTGCACGCAGCTCGGCCGACACGAGCTCCCTGCACCGGCGGTACAGGGAGGGGACCACGTTCCGGCTGAACATCGTCCTTGAGGGGATGACGTATTCGGGAGCCAGGTATTGGAGAATACGGCGGAAGCCGTTGTTCTCGACCACCTGAAACGGCTGGTCATCGGTGGAAATCATCTCCCCTATGAGGCGGGTGAGGTGATGATGGTCCACGCGAACAATACGCTTGCTGCCCGAGGACTGCGTCCACCGCTGGACGGGCAGTGTAGCCTGCCTGCTGGCTGGCACACTGCCGCTGCCCGCCCTAGTGGCAGATGCACAAGGCGCACTAGCGCTGCCAGCCTGTCCCCTGAGACCTGGGTGGTGACGCTCTAGGTGTCTCCACATAGGCGTCGTACCCAGGTGCGCAGGGTCCCTTCCACGGCTGACAAGCATCCTGCAGTGGACACAGCGGGCGTGGAATGGGTCATCTTGAGGGACCTCAAAATGCACCCATGCACCACTGCCCTTGGCCTCCTGCGCCCTGGGCGCCGTCCTAGGCCGTTTCTCACAGGGTGGCTGCAGTCCTAGGGGGGTGGCGGCCGCCGCTGCCTGCCCACTGCTGCCACCCAACCCGCCCCTTCCGCCCTCCACAGCGGAGGAAGGGCCCGGCTCAACTGGCATCGGAGAGGCAGGCCTCTCCTCCACCACCTCGCCAGACCGCTCCCCACCAGAGTGTCGGGCTTCACGAGGGGGGGCCCCACTGAGCGGCGAAAGGATAGGGGGAAGGGGCCCCAGAGGGAGGGAGAACCTGGCTGCATCGCTGCCAGCCGCACGGTCCTCACCGCCCTCTACCTGCTCTTCCAACTCCACAGTCTCCTCCACCTCAACAACTGGCGGTAGCTCAGCAGCACCTGGTGCCGCCGGCGAGGAGGGACCCGCCACAGCCCTAACAGTGCCTCTGCCTCTGCCGCGATTGGCGGCAGCAGGCGTGGGGAACTGAATCCTGCGCACCAAAGATGGGGCCAGAGCAAAGAATTCTCCAATGGGGAGAACTGGGGTGTCCTCAGGCTCCCCGCGTCCTCTCCCTCCCCGTGCCGCAGGCGCACCCCGCACCTGGCATCTCCCACCTCTGCCTGCCAGCCTTGAGCGAGCCCTGCCCGCCACACGGCGCTCAGACATGCTGCTAGGTCAGAAGGAGGGAGACTTTAGGAGGAAGGCCAGACAGGGTCAAAAAAATAATTTGGAGGGGCTTAGGGGCCAAAAAAAAGGCAGCTGATTTGGAGGCGGCGGGGGGGAAGTTTGTTTTCAAAAAAGGAAGCCAATTGGGGGGAAAGGAAGACTTTTTGATATGGGGGGGGGAAGCCAATCGAAGTGAGGGGGAGGGTGTCCTTTTTGAATTTGGGAGTCAACCACCAAGCCAATTGGGGAGATGGGTCTGGGAGGGTTTTTTTTTAGAAAAATAGGGGGTTAAAGGGTGGAACCCCGGTGTGGGAGGGTGGCACGGGCAGTTGGGTGGAGTAGTTGTGGTGTGGGTGGCAAGTTTTTAGCTTTTTTGGGGGGGGAGTGGATGGGGGGAGGGCACAGCACCTACCGGGGGTGGGGGAGGGATGCAGTCAACGCTTGGGAACCTGCAGATCAAAGGAGGAAACCCTTATTTAGTGAACTGGAACACAAAGTGTGGGTTCTGGGGGGTGGTTCTCAAGTAATGCTCCTGTGGGGGGAGCATCAAACTCAATGCAGCCTATTTAGTGACTCTAAATTGCACACAACCAAAACCAGAACCCAGTCACACCAACACAGAGGTTGAACCCACCCACTCTGTGACTCTGCCTGCCCAATGCCATGGCAAGCAAGCAGCAGCAAACACTTGATGGCAGCCTCATGGATTGAACATCATGATCATCATCATACGTGTGTATTGGCCCAGCATGTAGTGGCAGCATCAGAGCCCAGCCAGGACCCCACTCAGACTGCCCCAGAGGCAAGGAAGCACTCTGGCATGGCATGGGCCCAGCATGTAGTGGCAGCATCGCATCAGAACCCTGGACCCCACTCAGACTGCCCCAGAGGCAAGGAAGCACTCTGGAAGGCACCTGTTCAAAAACCACCTGCAAGACGCATGCAATGCAATGCAACACACAGCAGCAATTTCTTTACTGGGCATGGGCATGAAGACACAAGTTTTACAACAGTACATCTCCTCTCCAAGGTTCCCTCCCTCCTCCCCACACCCAAATGCATTTCAGAATAGGGGTGTCCCTATTTAAAACCGCCAGCTAGGGAGAGAAAGGGGCAACAAAAGGTGCACAATCGCACACGCACTAACCCCTCTTCTTCCGGTCCTTCTCCTGCCGCTCACTGCTGGTCACGGATTCGCCGCCGCCAGCCAGCCACCCTGGGCTGAGACACAGCAGGGCGGCCGCACGAGGCACACAGGCAACCGGGGTAGTTCAACAACGATGGAGGGGCAGAAGTGAGGAGACAACACTATTTGTGTCGCTCAACTCACCCCCAAGCAGAGACAAAATCAACCAAAAACTATAAAAAGAAAAAAAAAAAAAACCGATGGCAGCCGCCAGGTGGGTAGGCTACTGTGTGTGGCTGCAGCTGTGGGAGAGGAGGTGGAAAGTGAAGGGGAGCAGAGAGAGAAAAGACTAAGAGAGAGAGAAAAGAGAGGGGGGGCAGGGACAAAGAGAAAGAGAGGAGAGAGAGAGAGAAAAAAGAAAGAGAGAGAGAGGAGAAAGAGAGATGATAGAGAGAAAGAGGAGAGAGGAGAAGCGCAGCGCAGCAGGGAGGGGGGATTCAGGTGTGGGGGGAGGACACAGCAGTAGCAGCGGTCCAAAGAGGTGGGGGGAGCAGAGAGGGTGTGTGTGGTTGGGGGCTAGTGTGTGGCAGGGGGCCTGGGGTAAGTGGAGAGAGTCGGGGGCAAGGAGGAAAAGAGGTGGGGTGGGGGGAGCAGAGAGGGTGTGTGTGGTTGGGGGCTAGTGTGTGGCAGGGGGCCTGGGGTAAGTGGAGAGAGTCGGGGGCAAGGAGAAAAAGAGGTGGGGTGGGGGGAGCAGAGAGGGTGTGTGTGGTTGGGGCTAGTGTGTGGCAGGGGGCCTGGGGTAAGTGGAGAGAGTCGGGGGCAAGGAGAAAAAGAGGTGGGGTGGGGGGAGCAGAGAGGGTGTGTGTGGTTGGGGGCTAGTGTGTGGCAGGGGGCCTGGGGTAAGTGGAGAGAGTCGGGGGCAAGGAGAAAAAGAGGTGGGGTGGGGGGAGCAGAGAGGGTGTGTGTGGTTGGGGCTAGTGTGTGGCAGGGGGCCTGTGGTAAGTGGAGAGAGTCAGGGGCAAGGAGGAAAAGAGGTGGGGTGGGGGGAGCAGAGAGGGTGTGTGCGGTTGGGGGCTAGTGTGTGGCAGGGGGCCTGGGGTAAGTGGAGAGAGTCGGGGGCAAGGAGAAAAAGAGGTGGGGTGGGGGGAGCAGAGAGGGTGTGTGTGGTTGGGGCTAGTGTGTGGCAGGGGGCCTGGGGTAAGTGGAGAGAGTCAGGGGCAAGGAGGAAAAGAGGTGGGGTGGGGGGAGCAGAGAGGCTGTGTGTGGTTGGGGGCTAGTGTGTGGCAGGGGGCCTGGGGTAAGTGGAGAGAGTCGGGGGCAAGGAGGAAAAGAGGTGGGGTGGGGGGAGCAGAGAGGGTGTGTGTGGTTGGGGGCTAGTGTGTGGCAGGGGGCCTGGGGTAAGTGGAGAGAGTCAGGGGCAAGGAGAAAAAGAGGTGGGGTGGGGGGAGCAGAGAGGGTGTGTGTGGTTGGGGGCTAGTGTGTGGCAGAGGGGTGTTTGGGGGAAGGGGAGGGGGCAACAACAAACAGCAAAGGAGAAACTGGAACAACTCGGGCAGCAGCAGCGATTAGGCTGGATGGGGTGGTTGGGGGAGGAGCTGGGCCTGGGCTAGGGTAGGGTCTGGGAGGAGGGAGGGTGGGGGGGGCAGGCAGGGGGGGAGGAGGAGGAGGAGGGTAGCAAAATATATAAAGCAATATATATCAAGAGAACACAAGCCAGAAGTTTAAAAAAAAAATTAAAAGAAAGACTATAACCAGCAGAAAAAACTTGGGTGTGGGGGTGTGGGGAGGGGGAACCAAACACAGACTCTGAGGGGGGCCACTAAGTGAACAGAGACAATGAAACCACAATTGCTGCAAATTAATAATAGCAAATGAATAAGTGGAACCAAGCAAAGAAAACTGGACTCGGTTTGGCAGCAGCAAACTTGGGAGAAGGCTGGATGGGGTGGGGTTGGGGTGGGGTATGGTTGGACTTGGAGGGGCAAGTTTGGAGCAGGGAACCAAAACTGATTATATGGGACAACAAGAAACAACAACAGAATCCTCTGGGGGTGGGGGGGAGGGATTCAGGGAACCAACTCGCAGGGCAGCAGCAGTCAGCAGAAACAAACAAAATGGTACAATTTAAGCAAAACCAGCAAGCAATATATAACTGAAACCAATGGAATGCAATGTGAAAATCAAAAAGTTGGACAACAACAAGGCAGGACAAAGAGCAATAATTAATGGAAGAAGATTTAAAGCAATGAGGATGCAGTGGGTGGGAGTGGGGGAGGGGGAGGGTAGGCCCAAAGGATGAGAAGGGAAAGGGGGGGGAGGGGGGGAGAAAAGCAGACAGACAAGGAACAGGGAAAATTGGGGGAAATTAAGAAGAAAGTAAAGTGAAGTAACACACAGTATACAGACAAGAGACAGACAGAGAGAGGAGACACACAGAGAGTCACAAAGGGCAGGTGGACAAAGGATTAGACAGAGCACACACAGAGAGACACAGGACACAGTCAGGACTCACAGAGACACCAGAGCAGCCAGCAAAGGGCAAGCAGGTCTCAGAGATGATCCCACAACTGCAGCCAAGAGAAGTTTCCAGAGAAGAGGCTTGGGTTTATATAGGTTTGAAATTCCCTCCTTTGGGAGCCCCCACCTTTGCACTCCCCCCACGGCCAACAGGGTGCCAGCTCTCAACAGTGCAACAGCCAAGCAGCCTACCAGACCAAAGGACTCATTCTGGCCAATCAAGGATCAATAGCGCAGCCAATACAATGCCTGGAAATAGCATCACAAAATGGATGCAAGGAGGAGCAAAAGTTTCGGGAAGGAGACACAAAATGGAGGACAGACTTGGAACTTTAAAGAGACACTCCAGAGACTCAATTTCATTCCCGAACCGGTTCGGGAAACCCGAGCCGGTTCGGTACCGAACCGGCTCGAATTTGGTCCGGCTCGGTCCCGGAAGGGCCCGATTCGGTCCGGGATCGAGCCGCCGGATCCGGACCGGTTCGGACGAACCGGTCCGGATCCGAACCGAACCGCACATCCCTAATGGAGGAATCCAGCAACTCCTCTTATGTTGTCAGACTGGATCACTTTCAGCTTGTGATTCAGCCTGTATGTCCTGCCACCTATTTTCTTGACGCTTGCCCCACTTTGCTTATTTTATCTAACAATCAGATTATCAGAAAGGGTGTGGAAAACATCATAAATGCTTCTCTGATAGAGGGTAGGGTTCCTCCTTCTTTTAAGGAAAACCATACTTGGAAAAGGGCTACACTGGACTCCTCAGAGTTAGGCAACTACAGCTGGCTCTAATCTCCCATGGTTGGGGTGGTGGCCTGGCCTGTCAGCTCCAAACAGAAGAAACTGGCTACTAGGTGGTCTATGGGGTTGAGACTGCCTTAGTCAGCTTGATAGATGATCTCCAATTAAGTATTGACAGAGGGAGTGTGACTCTGCTGATCCTCTTAGATCTCTCAGAGGCTTTCAATACCATCAACCCATCTTTTTGGGTCACCTGAGGGAGATGGGATTGGGTTGCAGTTTTCCAGTGGTTCCATTCCACCTCACTGGTAGATTCCAGATGGTGTCACTTCGAGACGGTTGCTCTGCAAAGCAAGAATTACTGTACCAAGTTCCACAAGGCTTCACACTCTCTCCATTGCTCTTTACCGCCTACATAAAACCATTGGGAGACTTAATCAGGAGATTTGGTGCAGGGTGTTATTATCAATATGCCAATGACACCCAAATCTATTTCTCCATATCAACATCATCAGGTAATGGCATAACTTTTCTAAGTGCCTGCCTGGAGGCAGTAATGGGCTGGATGAGGAATAACAGATTCAAGTTGAATCCATGGAGGTACTGATTGTGCGAGATCAAGACCCAAGAGATGGTTTAGATTTGCCTGTTCTGGATGGGGTTACACTCCACCAGAAATCAAAGCAACTAATTAAAAAGTACATTTCTTGGGAGTGCTCCTGGATCCAAAACTCTCTCTAGTTTCTCAGGTTGAAGCAGTGGCCAGGAGTGCTTTTTAGTAGTGTTAGCTGACATGTCTACACTACACTCATTTCTGGAGGCAAATGACCTTAAAAGTGGTACATATGCTGGCTTGACTACTGTAATGCACTCTACACGGGGTTGCATTTCTATCTAGTCTGTAAACTACAATTGGTATGGAATGCAGCATCCTGACTTGTCTCTGGGACAACCCCAAGAGACCATATGACACCAATTTATTTAAAAAACTGCACAGGCTGCTGCTGTGTTTCTGAGTGAAATACAAAGTGCTGGTAATTACTGAGGGTTTCTGCCTGACCAACGAGAGCATTGGAGGGGCCTTTGCTCCATGTGCTGATGTTGAGAGAGGCTAGACTGCCATGCACACAGGACAGGGCCTTCTCTGTTGTTGCCCCCAGACTCTGGAATGCTCTCCCAGTAAACATCTGCTCTGTGACAACTGTGGCTGCTTTTTAAAAAAACCTTAAAACTTTTTTATTTACTCAGGCTTTTACTTCCTAGAGGTTCCAGCTTTCTTGCATTTGTTTCTTTTTAATTGATTCTTGGTATATTATGGTTTTAATGTTTGATTGATTTTAACTACTACTACCACTACCACTACTATTACTATTACTAGAAATATTTATATACTGCTTTTCAACAATGTTTCCAAATTGGTTTACATAGATAAATAATAAATAAATAGATAAAATGGGCTGCCTGTCCCCAAAGGGCTCACAATCTAAAAAGAAACAAAAGATAGACACCAGCAAGGGATACTATGCTGAGGCTGGATGGGGCCAGTTGCTCTCTCCCTGCTAAATAAAAAGAATAAACATCCCACTTCTAAAAGGTGCCTCTTTGCCCAGTTAGCAGGGATTAAGGGATTACATGTAAGGTTTTAAATGTAATTTTATGGAATTGTATTGTATTTTAACTTTTGTAAACCTCCTTGAGATGCATTTTGAAAGGCAGTATAAAAACTGAACAATCAATCAATCAATAACCTATAAAGCCCTCAACAGTTTGGGCCCAGGATACTTAAGAGAGTAGTCTGATTTGTCGGGAACCCTGCTGCCAAGATCATCTGGGGAGCTCTGGTTATGGTTGCCACTGGCTCATCTGCTGGCAACTTGGAACAGGGCCTTCAAGGTGGCTGCCCCAGGGCTGTGAAATTCATTGCACTCTCTGCCAAAATAAGACCTTCTCCATCTTAAATTGCTTTTTAAAAAACATTTAAGACACATCTATTTTCTTAGGCTTTTAATTAAAACTAATTTTAAACTGTTTATCTGTTTTATTCTGTGAAAGCGTTTCAATGGTTTTAATTCTGTGAAAGTGTTTCAGTTGTTGTTTGTTCTATTTTTATATTGTATTTTGGATCATGTACACTGCCTAGACTAGAGATACATATATTAGGCAGTATATAATTATGGTAGATTAAACAACCAAAATGGTTTGTCTGTCTCCCACACTAGGTCTCCCCTCTGTCTTCATTCTTAGTTCTCTTATTCTTTTTTGGCTAACTATACTTCAGTTAGAGGTTAGAGTTTTATGGATGATATTTACTAGCCTCCTTAGAGAGACTTTGATTAATTAGAAACTTTGAGGTCTCACTTGCAATTTATAATCTGGCAAGGGAGTCAAATAAATTTAAAAATATATCAATAACCAGGGTTTTTGCACTCAAGTCAAGGCACTGCTTTCCTTCATAAAGGTTAGTAACATGAAGAGGAGAACATATTTGCGGCACTTTTACTAAGTTCCAACTCAACATTCTATAGCGGTAATGAGCTTCTTAAGTCTGCACTCAAGAGAGACAGAAATGTTACCCCCTCTCATCGTCAAGCCTGACCTCAATCAAAGCAATTAATTAACAAGCATTGCAAGAACAAAGAACCTTTCTTAGAGGACTTTTACTGGAGCAATATGAAAATGTGTTTTATGTCATGCTTGGTTCTTGCCAATTGTTTGTTTGAGGGAAATGTTACTAATACATTTCTACAGCAAAATTTTATTAAAACAAGAGAAAGGTATTTTAGTGGAGAAGCCATAATCAAACCATTTGTCAAGGAAAGAGTCAAGAGGTCAACAGCTGTTGTGTTAGGGTAAGACTCTTTGGGGACCTCTTTGGGGACTCTTTGGGGATGCTAAGGAAAGCAGTGGTATTTGCCTTGTGTTACTGCTAAAGCAGAGGGCTCTGCTTTCATGTAGGGACAGAACAAAGGTTGAGAATGGTGGGTTGCAGTATAAGATGTTCTATCACAGCTACCGTGAATGGCTTTAGTGATGCAGCTATCTACAGGGCAAGGTGTAAGATGGTGAAATAGGGCTAATGGCTGACATGATGTGCAGTCTACTGCCTCCATAAGGATCCAGTGTGGGGCTCTTGTGAACTTCAAAAAACTCCTCCAATACTGCCCTGACGCAGCATCTGTGGAAGCTGTGTTTCCACAGGTTTCCCCATTTAGGACAATGGGCTAACCTGAAGAAATGCAGCTTGCAAAATTGATGGAGTCTGCAAGTCCACAGTAGATCATGATGGAGGCAGTAGGCTGCGCATCATGTCAGCCACTTAGTGTAAATAAGTTGGGAACTGCAGCCTTTTGATATCTAGGTTTGTCATGTTTACAATTTTGGTATATGAGAAACAATGCAGCAATAACATTTTACAAAATGCTCCGAATAAATCATAAACTTATAAAATAACTGCTAGGTTGAAAAGCTTGCTGTGCCTATGCAGAAGAGCTTATTTTGTTTTATTATTTATTTATTTATTTATTTATTTAACATATTTTTATACCACCCAAAACTTATGTCTCTGGCGTAAGTCTCTAAATATCTTACAACAAAGTAAAAACAGAAAAAGTAAAACATTGGTTAAAGCAAAAAGCAAAAAGTTTAAAACATTACAACTATTTAAAAAAATTAAAATAATATTTTAAAACAGCATTAAAACCATTAAAACAATATTTAATTAAAAGCCTGGGTGAACAGATGCATCTTTAAAGACTTTTTAAAAGCTGTCAGAGATAGGGAGGCTCTTATTTCAGTAGGGAGTGCATTCCAAAGCCTTGGTGCAGCAGCGGAGAAGGCCTGTCCCCGAGTAGCCACCAGATGAGCTGGTGGCAAATGCAGATGGACCTCTCCTTATGATCTCAATGGGTGATGGGGTTCATGACAAAGAACACGTTCTCTTAAATACCCAGGGCCCATGCCATTTAAGGCTTTATAGGTTATAACACATTGTATTTTGCCCAGAAACATATCAGCAGCCAGAGTAGTGCCTTCAATACGGGAGTAATATGGTCTCTCTGAGAAGACGCAGAGACCAACCTGGCTGCTGCATTCTGGATCAACCACAGTTTCTGGAGTACATACAAGGGCAGCTACACATAGAGCACATTGCAGCAATCCACTCTGGAGGTTACCAGCAGATGTACCACTGTTCTGAGGTAGTTTATCTAAAGAAACGGACGCAGCTGGTGTATCAGCCGTAACTGATAGAAGGCACTTCTGGCCACTGCCTCAACCTGGGACACCAGGGAGAGGCTTGGATCCAGAAGCATGTCTTACTCAGCTTCTGGGGATTCTCTCCTTTCTTCTGTCGCTGCCCTCTTGACTTCCCAGGAGAGAACTGGGGGTTTTGGGGACTGCTGTGGAGAAGAGGAGGAGGCATGTATTCCTGGCACTTAAGACACAAACCATAATTATCTATAGAAGGCAAAGAGTTTAACAAACTTAGATCACATAATCAGTTTCCTCTATAAACTCCCTTTACCAGAAACTTTATGCCAGTTTGTAAGCAATCATATCCTTGTGATAATTCTGCTTTTTATATAATTTTTGTGTGATCATGAGAGTCTAAATATCTGCATAGCCAGTATCATGCCACAGAACATTTGCAATTACATGAAATACACAGTTTTATTTCTTTTTTTCAAAAGAATGCTCTACAGTTTAGGAAGGACTAAAGCTCACATTGAAGCCATACTTGTCAAGTTTGGGATTTGAAAATAAGGGAAATTTTCCGACACCTGCCGCGAGCCATCCCACCACCACAACCAAGCTCCAGTATCTCTCAAATTTTAAGATAGGTGTACAAGAAATCTAAAATAACCACTTGTCAACCACTTACTAACTACAATTAGGTGATCAGAATCTGATAGGCCTACCTTTGTTGACATTGAAATGCTGTGAACATTCTCATGTTATAATACAGCCTAAATGAAAACACAAAAGGGTATATGAAGCACATTTATTAATTTTACATTTTTTAGTTCATATACTAGTCAACACATTACATATTTACTGTTTATTTCACACTGCTTGTCTTTAAGTTAAACATTTACATTTTATTTTCATTGCACATTTTCTTTTAATTTATCATGTTCACTCATGTGGCTCTCTGGCATTCATTAATGACTTATTATACAAATTTGTTGCAGACTTTGCATCCTTTAACACTTTTTTGGAAGGAGTGTATTTGTGGGCTGGGCCTAACTGAAACCTTGGGAAATCACTGCTAGTCATAGGAACATAGGAAACTGCCATATACTGAGTCAGACCATTGGTCTATCTAGCTCAGTATTGTCTTCACAGACTGGCAGCTGCTTCTCTAAGGTTTCAGGCAGGAATCTCTCTCAGCCCTATCTTGGAGATGCCAGAGAGGGAACTTGGAATCCAGATGCTCTTCCCAGAGCGGCTCCATCCCCTAAGGGGAGTATCTTACAGCGCTCACACTTCTAGTCTCCCTTTCATATGCAACCAGGGTGGATCCTGCTTAGCTTAAGGGAACAAGTCATGCTTGCTACCACAAGACCATGTCTCTTCCCAGAGCTCTCTTCCCAGCAGACAATGCTTGATCAGACGAACCCACTGGCCTAAGGTAGCTTCTTATGTTCCTATCCAATAGTAGGGATGTGCAAAAAATTTCGGGCACAGAACGATCTGTGCCCGAAATGAACAAAAACTTCTGAGGTGTGAATTCTCATTCTATCATAGCAAATGAGATTTTTTTTCAATTAAACAACTCTCATGACCCCACTTTCACTTTTTCACACTTTCCTTTACTATGAATAATATGAGGAAGTAATCAATTTAGCACACTTCACCTTATGAAGACAAACCTCATAAAAATAAATTCACCAAAATTCACCCCCTGCCCAATCACTCTTAAATTGGGGATGGGTGGTAGCCTCCACCCATTAGACACTATCTACCAGCCCACCCCACTCCTTTGGGGCAGATCCACTTTCTGCCCCCAAACTGCCCCAAAGACACCCAAACTTCAAAAATTCTCAAAAAATCACCCCTTTGTCCAATCCCCCTGAAATTGGGGTGGTAGCCTCCACCCATTAGGCACTACCACCCCACCCCACTATTCTGCCCCAGGCCCCACTTTCTGCCCCAATATGCCCCAATCTGCACCAAAGACATGAAAATTTCAGAAATTTACCAAAAATCAGCCCTTTGCCCAATCCCCCTGAAATTGGGGTGGTAGCCTGCACCCATTAGGCACTACCACCCCACACCACTCCTTTTGCCCAGATCCCATGCTATGCCCCCAAACTGCCCCAAAGTCACTAAAACTTTAAAAATTCACCAAAAATCAGGATTTTTCCCAATCCCCCTGAAATTGGGGTGGTAGACTCTACCCATTGGGCACTACCACCCATCCCAAAATTTTGCCCCTGGGCCCCTTTTTACTCCCCTGAATCAATTCGGATTCAGATTCGGATTAAATCTGAATCCGAACCGAATCAAGGGTGATTCGGGTGACCCAGATTCAGGCACAAAACAGAACAGGGGTGATTTGGTTCGGGTCCGAGCCGAATCACCCGAAAACCCGAATTGCACACCCCTATCCAATAGCCATTAAGTATGGCAAACCTTTTGCACAACTTTATCCTGAAGCCTGTAGGAGAAAGCCTGCAGGGCAGTCTGCACGATCCAAACCCATTCTACTGCATCTCAGTGACCACTTGGAATGGTAAGACCTTCTGCCAGACCTTCATTCCAAGATTTTACGTATGGTTCTAATGGCGATTCAGAAAGGCAACACCTTTCTGTTTGGAAATTTAAGGAGGATCCATAAAATTAGCTGCGTAAACAGCCAATATCACTAGGTTTAATGCATCCGATGGCCATTGGGAAATCCCATGTATCTGTACGGCGATTCAGAAGGAAGGTATGCATTCTGCCATTCATTTTAGTACGTCACCATCACCATGGGCCCTAAACCTCCTCCAAAAAGATCTGGGCGGTTCTGCGTCACTCTTATACGATGCGGGGGGGGGGGGCACACACCATGAATGGGTATCGCCTTCTTTTTGTATTACCTGTCTCTGAAGCCATCTGAAGATAAAGACCTCTACCAATACCATATCAATACACGCACTGCAAAATCGCCAGTGACGTTTCTGTTGCGTGCAATGTAAAGTATTCCTTTCACAAGGACTCCTAAACAGCGATTTATGGAGTCTTAAGAATCCCACCCCCTCGGACGGAAACAGAGAAAACTATCTCCACTCAAGCCCATACCTTAAGGCGATCCCAGGAAAAAGAAACCGACCCCTCCCTAAAACAAACAACCTTGCACTAGCCGGTATGAAGAAGTCTGAAAGCTGTTATCAGACTGTTCCCTGGGGCACACCCGGGCTACGATTGCAGACTGCAGCCGAAGAAATCATGACACCACAGCAGGTCTGCGGCCGCCTAGCTGGGCGGAGGGAACGCGGAGGTACTCACGGCAATGGCCCCCCAGACTCAGGCTCCCCCATTCATCCTCCGGCACGCTGTGACGGCGGCGCCAGCCGCAGCAAACCCCTTCTCAGCATCAGCACTCCCTGATTCATTTGGTGCATCCGCCCGCACAGTTCGAAAGGCCCAATCAGGCGCTGCGAGGTGGAGCCAAGCCCGGCAAGATCGAGAAGGAAGCACCTCCGAGGAGCCCTTTGGGCGTGGAGCATACGCGTAGCAGCCTTCCTACGAGTCTCCTCCTCCCTCGGCGCTTTGTGAGCGACACTGGCCGCCGCCATTTTGTGAGCATGTCCGCCCCCCACCCCACCCCACCCCCCTCCCCTCCTCCCATTCCCCACGCGCGCCATTTCTCTCTCTCTTTTTCTTTGTGGCGAACCAGGCAGCGTAGGATTTTTAAAAAATTATATAACACGGGAGATTTCCGGGGAAATACTAATACGGGAGGACGGCGGGAAAGAGGGGTAAAATACAGTAGTTTCCCGGCTAAAACGGGAGACTTGACAGCTCTGACTGAAGCTATTCTCATGATCACTGGAAAGCGGGTAAAGGGAGCTTAGCCCGCTTTCCAGGGATTGTGGGAACCACCAGGCTCACAGGCGGGCCTGGTGCTCCCAAGGCGGCTAGTCCACCTAATTACCCTTCCCCTTAGACAAGGTTAATGGAATGAGCGCTCCATTAACCTCATCTTTTTGCTCATGTGTCGCCTCAGCTCGTGATGACACCCAAGTAGACTCCCGACCAGGAGACTGCAAGCAGCCTCCCAGGCTCGGGGGGTTTCTCCAGGATGCCCCATGCACTTGTGCGGGGCATGCTGGAACTTCTGGGGGCCATGCGGTCCCCGATCCCCACAGCCCCTGCCATCTCCATGACAGAGCCAGCCGTCATGTGGGCAGGTGATCCGGCTGCCCAGGGCTGCTGTTTGGTCATCTGCAGTGAGAGCAGGCTAAGCCCGCTCTCCCTGCAGAACCCCTTCCAGCGCTTCACACCGATCGTGTGAAGCGCCTCATTGTCTAATAATAATAATAATTTTTAAAGGTTTGGATGACACTAGTCTAATATCTGCCACCTGCTCTTCTAAGTCTACACTTGTATCCTCACTGCCTTGTGAGAGAGCCATTGCCTCCTCAAGAATATGTGTGTACACATGCAAACACACACACAGCGCCACCTTCAGGCTTCAGAAAGCCCTCAGCAAACTGCCCTCTGTGGGCCCCCTTCTCCCTGAGTGGGCCCCGACTGAGTGTCTCTGCCATTACCACATGTGTGTGAGAGAATGTTTGTAAGGAATCAACCAATAGATTGTATAAAGAACCATTGCACAATAGTCCATCCACTGTGAAACTTTCTAAAATGAACGTTAATGTTTACAGGTGCTAGATCCCCATCCTTGGAGCCTGAAGGCAACAAAACAGTGTTGAGCCTTGATTCTCAATTCTCCCCTGTGTCCTGAGGAAGTTCTTCGGCTGTCACTCAAGAGGGCCTGCTTTAGGAATAAAAGTAATGTGACGTTTCCAGTCTTATTTTCTTTCCATTCTGATTTATTCATTGGAATCCCTGATGAGCTTGTCAAGAAGACTGCTTGCTCCCACCAAATGAAGTGCTGATCCTTGGCACCTAAAGATTGCAGTAAATTGGACTGAGACTACCAAGCACATTGAATGGAGGAAAACAATTTGATTGAATTTCCTTTTATTTGTAACTGTCAAATTTTAAGGCTCCAAACAGGTCAGGTCATATAACCAGGCCATATGATATTATGTCACAAGTATGCCAATAAACAAATCCATTGAAGATAAGACCAATTATTTAACTCAAATTATTTTAAATATTCAGAAATCCTTTTATCGGATATAACAATCTGAAGTCTAAGGTTTTAAAGAATGTTATTTACACATGAGTATGAGACCAGTGCACCTCAAAGAACACTCTCTTTAAAGTTTGTCCAAAAGCAGTGACAGCTCACAAAGAGGCAGAACATTTCTAATGTTTAAAAATGGGGCTCTGAAATTGCTAAATCAGATTTAGCAGGACACTTGATTCTATCTGCTTGGGTTTATTTAGATAGACATAGTGTGCAGTGGCTGTGAAATAAATGAGACAAGTTATTAATGACCATTTTAAGTCTCATTCATTTCAATGTGACTTAGTCATGTGACTAACATAGTTTGGGTTCTGCCCAGGGGTATCCCATCTCATCATATAGGTTCAGTAACTTAACTTAGCCAGGAAGATTGTATTATCACCAATTACTGCCATTGTAAATTATCATTATGCTTATCTGATGCATTTAAGCTTCACATAAGAATGGGCACAGGCTGAACCTCTTGCATTCTATAACCACATCATGCTTCTGTTTACAAGCATGAGTCAGTTTGTTTAGACTTTAGGGACAATGGCTTCTCATCTCACTACTTGTGCTGATTAATTTAGCATAGACAAGAAAACTGGGTAATCAACAACAAGTGTTGTGAATGGTCTCTCTCCATATCTCTTGTGTTTAAGCTTTACAAAAGAATGGCCATATGTGGGTATGGAGGGGATGCTTCTTTGCCCTCTGACCTTTAGGCCTCAACATGGGAGGGAAGGGGGTTCACTCATGTGGAGTACTGAGGTCAGTTCTGGGTGCTGCCCTTTGAAAAGAATGTAGTCAAACTGGAGCAGGTTCAGAGGAGGTAAAGATGAAGATAAGAGTCTGCAACACAAGACTTAGGAGGAAAGGTTGAAAGGACTGGGTGTATTTGGCCTAGAAAAGAGAAGTATTTGCAAGGGGAGGTATGATTACAAGCTTCAAATACCTGCCCCATTCAAGAGGCAAAGACTTGTTCTCTACTAACCCAGAGCACAGAACTATTGCTGATGGGTTTAAGTTATAGGAGGATAGATTTCAGTTGAACATTAAGAGAAACTTCTTAATTGGGAGGCGTGGTTTAACATTGCTGAGAGGGATACAATGAGCTCTTCTTCTTTTGAGATCAAACAGAGGCTAGCTAACCATCTGCTCTGAATGATCTAGCTCTAGGTTTTCTGCATTGATAAGGATTTGGACTGAATGCCCTACAAGGCTCCCTCCAATTCTATAGCCCTCTACAGACATTAAAAATTTACCCTTCTTTAGCCATGTACAGCAGGGTGAAGGGAAAGGAAATCCCACTTCCACCACATCACTCACCTGATTGCCCCACCCCTCACACTTACAGCAAAGCTTCTCTGAAGAGGGCAGAGCCATGATGCTGGGTGCTCCCATGATCATGAGACTGTCTCCATAGAGAGATGGGTCTGTGACCTGCATATAGACTGCATGATGACTTGCCTGCCTGGTGCCTAGGTTGCAGATGTCATGTGGTGTCTATTAGGCAGTCAGCTGTCATGGTGCACATCAACATCAGTCATGTTGGGAAATGTAGTTGGGTAGTCCTGGAATCCAAATTTAGGCTTCTAGGTAGCATATTGAAGTCCAGGACTGCCAAGGTAGCATTCTCTGAAATGCTACCTGTTCCACATGCAGGGCCAGCAAGACAGGTGGAGTTGGAGTTGGATGAGATGGTGGTGCTGGGAGGAGGGGTTTAGATTTGTTGGGTACTGGGAAACCTTTTGGGACAAGGCAAGTCTGTACAAAATAAACAGGTTCAACTTGAACCAAGAAGGAACCAGGCTGGTGCTTAAAATTAAAATGGTTACAGAAGAGCTTTTAAAACGAGAGGAGCTGGGTAATATCCGGTTTGACAAATGGCAACCCTTAAGGCAGTGGTTCCCAACCTGGGAGCCTCTAGATGATGCTGAACTACAACTCCCACTATCCCCAGCCACAATACATTATAGCTTGGACTGATGGAAGTTGTAGTTCAGCAACATCTGGTGGCACCCCAGTTGAGAACCACTGCATTAAGGTGTGAAGGTGTTCATGTCCCAGATAATCCAGAAAGGGACAAAGTAGAACCAGGAAAAGAGCAGATGGAAAGATATGACAGCTGGCCAAAGAGGTTAAATGACCATAAGAGAGATAGCACACATATATAAGTGTCTAAATGCCAATGCCAGAATTCTCTGAGCCAAGATGGGCAAGCTGGAATGCTTGGTTGTTAATTAAAGCATAAATGTAGTGGGCATAATAGAAACTTAGTGGAACAAGAACCAGTGGGACAGTGTTGTTCCTGGATATAAATTCTATTGGAATGACAGGGAGCACCAGAGTGGGGGGTAGAATAGCACTGTATGTCAAAGAAGGCTTATTAGATTTTCTAATAAACTAGAAGATCTAGAAGGATTAGAGTCCTCTGCAGAAACATTGTGGGTGGTAATATGAGGCCTGAAAGGAAATATATTAGTAGGGACATGTTATTGGCCTCCTGATCAAAATGCTGGGGGTAACCTGGAGTTGGAGAAGGAAATTGGAGTCATCAAAGAGAGCCAGAGCTGTAATAATGGGTGACTTCAATTACTCTCATATAGACTGGTAAATTCACATTCAGGAAATAACAAGGCCACATTTCTAGATATGCTAAATGACTGTGCCTTAGAGCAGTTGGCCATTTAACCGACCAGAGAGAAGGCAACTTTGGACTTAATCCTGAGTGGTGATCAGGACCTGGTGCAAGAAGATGTCAGTGTTGTGGAACCATAAGGGAACAGTGTCCATTTTAGCATACATGCCAGTGGAGAACTGCCAAGGAAGTCCAGCACAGACACTTTGGACACCAGAAGAGGAAACTCCTCAAGAATGAAAGGATTAGTAAAAAAGAAAACTGAAAAGGAGTCAGGAGGGTCAAAACACACCAGAAAGCATGGAGCCTATTTAAAGCCACAATAATAGAAGCTCAGTTAGAATGTATACTAAAAAGGAGGGAAGATGCCTGTAACTATCAAGTGGCGGGGGGTGGGATACAATTGACATTGCATATGATAACTGCAGCCAGGATAACTGCAACAATCGCTGCTCCATTCAAGAAAGCCTTCCCCAGGAACTACAAGAACCATGCAGTCAGATCCAAGCACTTATACAAAAATAAATTCCCCTACTCATCTATAGGCTGTTGCCCAGTAAACCCTGCTCCTCACTCTGGATTGGGCCACAGGGATTTGATTCTTCTGGACTTTCTTCCTTATTTGGAGAAGCCCACTCTCCAAGCAGGTACTCTCATTGAGGCATACTCCTCCCTCAGGCCTGACTTATGGCTACATTGCCTCCTTCCCCTTCCAAGCATCGCACAGACAGGATGACAAGAGGGAGAGAGGAGGCAAGAGACATGGTCAGGGGCGTAACGAGGCTGGAGTGGGACCAGAGACAAAATTTTAAAATGGGCCCCTCGCTCATACACACACACTCACTTCACATTTGACTTGCCTTTGGGGGCCCCCTCAAGGCGTGGGGGCCCCCAGGCAGCCGCCTCCCCTTGCCTAATGGTAGTTACGCCCCTGGACAGGGTGAGGAAACTCTTTCCCTTTCTGCCTCCTCTGCCCACATGATCCAAGCAGAAGAGGAGGAGAGAGAAGTAGGAGGAGATGGGCTGGAGGAGAGTGGCAGGAGTGAATGGTCCTCTGTGGGTGGATGGGCCCATGTCCAAGCGACAGCCTTGAACACTGGTTGCTCTGCCCCTGGTGGGAAACAGAATACTGGACTCAATAAGTCTTGGGCCTCATCCAGAAATGCTGTTCTTATGATATATTTTTGAGAGGCACAGTGGGCTGCAGAGGCAAGGGGGACATTGGCAAAAATCATTCCTCCCTTGTTGCATGTGGGAAATGTTTTTCAGTGTGGACAGAATTAATCTGAATGTTAGCCAGTGTTTATTTCATCCATACTTTTCAGTCATTCTCATTGCAATATCTGAATATTTGTTTCCAGCGTGACCTGCCACCCTTACCTCTGGGGATGGATCTGCTGGGCTCTCTATGGAGGCAGGGGCAGCTGGGCAGAGGGAGTGAGGCTCCCACCACTGGGTGGGAATCAAGCCCCCATGGCTCAGGATTGGCTGAAGCAGCCAGGAGCCCCAGCTGTGGAGCCATTGAGGACCGGAAGGCCACGTGGAAAGGTTGCTGAGGAGACGCACCCAGATGATGTCAGCAGTACACTTCCTGAAGAGAGGGGACCAGAGGAGGAGGGGGGAGGTCCAGGGAACAACTGGATAACAGCTGTAGGGGATAAGGGCTTACCCTTATCCTTACAGGGAGGGCATTGGCCCGATACAGGGCCTATGAAGAGGCATATAAAGGGCAAGCAAGGGATGAAAGGCTGTCTTTTGGAGAGTGTTTGGAGGCTCTGGAGAGAGGCAGACCCAAGGACCAACCAGCCTGAAAGGAGGAGGACCAGGGTGATGCTCAACCCCTACCCTTTCTGAGGCCAAAATCTTCAGCCCTTCCAGGCCAGCCCATGGGTTGAAGGGAGAGTTTGGCAGTTTGCAATCAGCTCTGTTCATTTAAAATTGGCAGAAAATGTACTCGTTCTAGTTTTGTCTGCACTTTAGAACAAGTTAAATGTTTATGCATATCCTATTGTGGATCTATGAAGTCACAAGATCAACAACTAAGTACTTCTCCTCAAGTACTCTTGCCATTTTGTGCAAGAAAAACAATATGCCAGAACACAAACCATCGGGCAACCTTGTCCTTCATCTGAAGCAATAATTAAATGACAAAACTCTGATGTGAAGGACAGACAGGAGCAATCAACAGCTGAATACATTTTCAACATTATTTGCATTTCCCCTGTGCTTGAGGTCAGTTCATAGAAAGGACTAAGAAACTGTGATATCCTTTAGAAAATTCTTAGCAAGCCAATGTATTGTATGTTACAAAAGGATTTTGCTTATAAGCTTCCTCTTCTGTGAAAGGGAAGCTGTATCAAATGCACAGACTTTCCTTCAATCTATTCATCATTCTCTTGAAAGTTTAAGAGACAAGAATGTAAAGAGTCATTGAACAAAATGCACCATTGTCCTCTATGCATCATACAATGAAATGTAGTTGTTTGCTGAAATTTTTGTTCTGTTTTGGAGCATTAACATGACAAATGCAATGTTTCATGAATGCCCACAAAATCGCTCCGAATCTCTTCCACTGAAATTAGCAGACATTTTATTCATAAAACACCATTTGATGGAAATATATAACTCAAAATTAGCATGTAAGTTTAATGTGGGTTGTTGCTGGGCTGGTTAACCTCAGAGTTAGAGAGGGAGGGGGTTTTGTGCCCTGTAGTCCTCCTGTCTGTCCAGTTCTTTCTCAGATATAATTCCCCTGACCACCTTTGGTCTGTAGGGAACTGGGAGCTGCCCCTTATCCTTGGTCTGCTTTGTTTTTATTAATACAATACAAGACTCCACCTCCTTGTTCCTCTTTCCCTGCTTTTTGTTCCTGTCCCTCCCTTCCTGCTTTCTCCCTTATTTCAGCCACACCTTGCCCTGTTTCCAGCCCCTTTTCTCTCCAGGTACCTGCAGGCCCCTTCTCCTGTCAATCTTCACCATAGCTTCTCCTGGGCAGGGCCGGACTGGGGGCACTGAGAGGGCGCCGGAATGTATGTGGGGAGGGCGCCAGGTTTTGAGCAGAATAGGTAATGAAGGGTGAGAGTTGGGGCGCAGGGGCACCGCGTGGGTAGGGCGCACCGGGAATATGCCCTGTTGACCTATGGGCCAGTCCGGGCCTGCTCCTGGGCCTGCCTATCAGTCGGGCTGGCTCAAGTCTTCTGGCTGCTTTGGACTCACCAACAGAGGAGGGGAACCCAGCAGCTTACTAATATTTATTAAGTGCTTATATGATATTATGGGGCTATTCCCACGATCAGCTAGCCCAATTTTTGCTGACCGTGAGAACCAGCAGACATGGCTGCGATCCCGGTGGTTCTAGAGCGGGTAACCTGCTCAAGTACCCCTCCCCTTAGCCCAGGTTTGCGGAATGAGTGCTCTGCAAACCTGGGCTATCTGATCGTGAGTAGTGAGTAGACCCCTGGAGGGGAGGCTCTGGGGGTCTCCCCAGTATGCCCTGCGCACTTGCGCAGGGCATACTGGGGCTTCCTGGGGCCGCGCGGCCCACAAACTTCCCAGCCCCCGCCGGCTATGTCATGGAGCCGGCAATCATGTCGTGGAGCCGGCAATCAGGGCTCCCACCCCACTCATGTGCGGGGAGAGCAGGCACGCGCGGCACCCTGCTAAATTGGGTCTCACTGATTGTGAGACCCGGTCCTATATGTTCTTAGAAACGCTGCATATTTCTTTGTGCAGGTAAAAACTACAAATTCAAGGCTGTCTGCACTGCTGCAAACTGGCAGAGCATATTTGCCCTCCAAGGATCTGATTTATCACATTGTATCCTATGCCTACCTATTGAGCTGATATTAATGACCTGAGAAAACAAAAAGGGAAAGCAAAGCATCACGAAAACACTACTACCTAAACGAGTATATTTATTATCGTCATTTATTATTATGATGTATTTATTTATTTATTGGATTTATATACTGCCTAATATAAAATTTGAAGGCAGTGTGTAAAATTAAAAACATAATACAAAATATAAATATTTAAAATTCATAAAAAGATAAAAATCATAATAGATAAAAACATTAAAATTTTAAAAATTAGATTTCAGTTAAAAGCCTGGGGAAATAGGTACATTTTCAGGGTCCTCCTAAAAACAGAGAAGCTCTTATTTCAGCAGGGAGCACATTCCAAAGCCCAGGGGCAGCCTCAGAGACTGCCCGGTCCCAAGTTGCCACCAAGAAGGTTGGCAGCAACTGTAACCGGATCTCTCCAGATGATCTTAATAGGCTAACAGGGTTCACTATAGAGAAGGCGCTCTCTTAAGTACCCTGGGCCTAAGCCGTTAAAGGCTTTATAGGTAATAACCAATACTTTGTATTTTGTTCTGAAACGTATTGGTAGCCAGTGCAGTTCTTTTAAAATCGGTGTTATATGGTCCCTTCAAGTAAACCCAGAGACCAATCTGGCTGCCGCATTCTGAACCAATTGTAGTTTTGGAACTACATACAAAGGCAGCCCCACGTAGAGTGCATTACAGTAGCCACGCCTAGATGCTACCGGCATATGTACCACTGTTTTAAGGTCATTAGTCTCCAGAAATGGACATATCTGGTGTATCAGCCAAAGCTGATAAAAAGTACTCTTGGCCACAGCCTCAACCTGAAAAACCAGGAAGAGTTTGGGATCCAGGAGCACTCCCAGACTACGAACCTAATCTTTTAGGGGGAATGTAACCCCATTCAGAACAGGCAGATCTAAACCATCTCTCAGATCCCCTACAGACAGTACTTTCATGTTGTTTGGATTCAACTTCAGCCTGTTATCCATCATCAAGCCAAATATCGCCTCCAGGCAGACACTTAGGGAGGTCATGCCAGGTCCTGATGAAGTTGGTATGGAGAAAGAGATCTGGGTGTCATCAGCATATTGGTAGCACCCCCGACCAAACTTCTGCAAAGTGCTTAGTCTCCAATTTTTTTTAAGAGTAACTTGTTATATAAAAAGGATCTTCTGCAAAGCCCTATGAAACAAGTAATAGAATGTCCATTGACTTTAATAAACTTTGGATCCTGCCCTGGGTTGTCACCCAGGTCCATGCTATGTGAGTTAGGGATAGGATGAGTGATCAACAAAGTGTAGACGAACCAGTCATGTGGGACCCTGATGATGATCTCTCCCAACCGTTCCATGTAGATGTTAAAATGCAGTATGGAACTTTGTGGAACCACACACTTTAGCTCTCGCTTTTCAGAACAACAGTCTCCAAGTGACACCATCTGGAATCTGGCAGAGAGGTAGGAACGGAACCACTGAAAAACAGTGCCACCCAATCCCACCTCCTTCAAGCAACCCAGCAGAATACCATGGTCAATGGTATCAAAAGCCGCAAAGAGATCCAAAAGGATCAACAGGCGGTCTTGGAGGAAACTGATCATCTGGACCCATTTCAAACTGGCTTTCAGGTGGGCTATGGGGTGGAGACTGCCTTGTTCAACCTGATGGATGATCTTCAATTGGGAATTGACAGAGGGAGTGTGACTCTGTTGGTCCTTTTGGATCTCTCTGTGGCTTTCAATACTATTGACCATAGTATCCTTCTGGACCGTCTGAGGGGACTGGGGGGGAAGCACTGCTTTGCAGTGGTTCCACTCCTATCTCATGGGCAGATTCCAGATGGTGTCTCTTGGCGATGTTGTACTTCAAAATCTGAACTTTCCGATGGTGTCCCTCAGGGCTCCATATTGTCTTCGATGTTGTTTAACATCTACATAAAACCTCTGGGAGAGATCATCAGGAGATCTGGTGCAGGGTATTATCAGTATGCTGATGACACCCAAATTTATTTCTCATGTCAACATCATCAGGAGAAGGTATAACCTCCCTAAATGCCTGCCTGGAGGCAGTATGGGCTGGATGAGGGATAACAAACTGAGGCTGAATCCAGATAAGATGGAGGTACTTATTGTGTGGAGTACTGCCCCACTGCCTGTAAGAACATCTGGAGAGATTAGTCTGTGGGTGCTCCCAACTCATCGGGTGGCTACTCAGGAATGAGCCTTCTCTGTTGCTTTCTCTGGACTTTGGAATGCGCTCCCTGTTGAGATAAGAGCCTCCCCATCCCTGGCAACTTTTAAAAAGGCAATGAAGACACATTTATTCACTCTGGCTTTTAATTAGATCTATGGTTCTAACACAATCTTTTTTAAATACTGGGTTTTAAATGTTTTTTTTAAATGTTTTAAATGATTTTAATTGTTAAGTGATTTGATGTTTTATATTATTTTAATTGTAAACCACCCAGAGACACAAGTTTTGGCGGTATAGAAATATTTTAAATAAATAAACAAACAGAGTCACACTCCCTCTGTTGATCGTCAATTGGAGATCATCCATCAGGCCAACCAAGGCAGTCTTGACCCCTTAGCCCACCCAAATACCAGTCTGGAAAGGATCTAAATAATCTGTGTCATCCAAAACTGCCTGGAGTTGAGAAGCAACCACTCACTCAATCACCTTGCCCAACCAAGGAAGATTAGAAACAGGTCTGTAATTAGCTAACTCTGAGGTGTATCTAATGCAAGTTTCTTCAAATAATAATATTTATTATTATTTATTATTATTCAAATAATAATAATATTAAGACAAGGAGGCATCCTGCCCTTGCCAGGTATGCCCAGACATTCTATTTGGACTGGCTAGACATTAGATTAGCTTGGTTGGACATTTGTTCACCCTGCTTATCCAGCAGAGTTATGTCCTATATGTATAGGACATATCTGTAAATTCAGATAGTAAGGTAAATCTAAAGTTCTAAAAACCAAAAATTCACACTGGTACGATTTCATGTGAATTTTTTGGGAGCTGCAGTTTCAGTGGTTGTTACTAGTACCTTTGGACTCAATAAACAAAACAAAACTAGGTTGTGTCATTTCAGCCATGCTGAGGATTATAGCATGTGGGCCTTCTGTTTCATGGGACACTACATTGAGAAAGAAGACTAGTGCTTAGTCTCCAATTCTGTTTTAAGAGTAACCCGTTATATAAAAAGGATCTTCTGCAAAGCCCTCTGAAACAAGTAACAGAATGTCCATTGACTTTAATAAACTTTGGATCCTGCCCTGGGTGACAGGTCCAGGCTATGTGAGTTAGGGATAAGATGAGTGATCAAAGTGTAGAGGAACCGGTCATGTGGGACACTCTTCTATCAATTATATACTACAGCTCTTGAAGATACTTCAGTTGCTGGTGATATCAAATGTGCTATTGCTCTTGGACGCAAACAAGAAGCAGATACTGCATTTTCAATAGGGATCTGCAGATGGGGATTTGCAATGGGGATCTGCATTTAAAATGTGGTACAGCTTACCATAAAAAGAAAAGTGAGAGAATTAAACTGAGAGAGCCAGGGAGGGAGAAAGAGAGAAAGTATCTACAATACAGAAATTGTTTTACAAAGATCAACACTGAACATCCAGGTCCGGACTTTCATAATAATGTTAACTGAACAAAAGGTAACACAATTGGAAAATATATTAAAAATTAGATTAGGATTGATCCTTCTGCTTCTGAATAGGCTTCTCAGTTTTAAGAGAGGTAGCCATGCTAATCCATTACAGCAAAAACAAGAGTAACCAATTCATTGTAAAATAAGTTTGGATGGACCAAAGCCCTTTTCTTCAGATAAACAATCATATAATTCTAGTTAGAGGCTAGGGATGTGCATAAAACCGGTTCTCCCGGTTCGGTTCGGGTCCGAACCGGGTCCGGACCGGACCGGGGTGGTTCGGTTTTGGTTTTGCCAGACCACCCCCCCGGTCCGGTTCGGATCCGAACCGGTTAGGATCCGAACCGAACCGGTTCGGATCACAAAAAGTTGCTGGTTTTGAAGGGGACATTGTGTTCTACCTGCCACCCAAATTTCAAGTCGATTGGACCTTCCTCTGATTTTTTACAAATTTTTTTCAAAAAATAAATTTTTGCCCATAACTCACAATGTGGAGCCCTTAGGGGCAAAAAAGCTGGGGTGGGTGGTAGCCACCCATGGGTGTCCTCCACCCCAAAAATCCCAAGGCAATTGGTGGCTCCTAGTATTATTGGTGAATTTCTGAAGAAAATTTTTTTTTCCATTGGCTAGAATGGGGGTTTGGGGCTGCCCCAGACCCACATCTGTGGGGTGGCAGCACCCCCAAAGTGGGTCCGGGGCCATGGCAAAAATGCCCTCAGTCCCTCCCAGCAATCCCCGTAGAGATAGGAGTGATGGTTCTGTTGTTTTTCTGAGGTATTCTGAGTGTAGATTCTATGATAGCTTATGAGATTTCCAATGAGACACCATGAATCCACTCTCATTTGTTATCACAGAATCCACACTCACTCAGAACACCTCAGAAAAACAACAGAACCATCACTCCTATCTCTACGGGGATTGCTGGGAGGGACTGAGGGCATTTTTGCCATGGCCCCGGACCCACTTTGGCGGTGCTGCCACCCCACAGAGGCGGGTCTGGGGCAGCCCCGAACCCCCATTCTAGCCAATGGAAAAAAATTTTTTCTTCAGAAATTCACCAATAATACTAGGAGCAACCCAACAATTGCCACCCCATCTTTTTGGCGCCTCTCTCTGGGCGCCCTAACACGTAACACCTAGTCAGTCCATCTTAATGCCTACCTACTACCACCACTCCTATCCAAGCAAGTAAGAGGAGGACACTCAGAGAGACAACACCCACTCTCTGATCTAACAAAAAGGCCACTGCTGTGCTGCCTGCCAGCACAGCAGCAGCAGCGGAGCAGCACACTAAGCACAAGAGCAGCACACACAGAGAAGAAGCAGGAGGCGGAGCAGCAGAGCAGCAGACCTGCCGCTCTGCATGATGGGTGACGTGATGCCCAAAGAAACCACCGCCTCACTCAGTGCCTGCCACTGACTAGGCCCGACAGACAGAAGCCAGCCAACCTGCTCTGCTCTGATGCTCCGCATGGATGATGCACACACACCCTACATCTGCATCCCAATGACCAGACCAGACCAGACCAAGTGCGCAGAGTCAGCACAGGCCAGCAGCCACCAGCCCAGCAACAACAACAGCTACTACTGCTACCACCACAACCAGTGTTGCCGCTACAATAACATTCCCAGTCCAGTCACGCGCGCCACAGCCTGAGCCTAGCACACAGCCAACAGCTGCTGCCAGCCAGTGCCTGGCAAGCCCAGCCAACATGAGGAGGAGAGAGCTAAGTAGACGGCGCACGCACATCACCAACCCATCACGACGGCGCAACTGCAAGGGGAGAGGGCACAATTACAGGCAGGAGGAGGAGGAGGAGGCAAGGCAATCCTAGCACAGATTTGAAAGTTTAAAATCCACCAGGACATCTTCTAGAATCTAGACTTCTGTTTTTTCTACCACCAGCTGTAGTGTCTAGTTAGTCAGTGTGCTGTGCAGCTGAGCTGCGTGTGAGGAAGGATGATTGTAGCTAGTTCTTTAGTTTCAGCAGACTGAGCATTGAGCATGGGCAGTGGCCTTGGGAAGCAACACAATTACACGACACTCACCTGCTGCTGCTGGTTCTAGAAGCTGCCTCTTCTCGTCTTTTCACCTCTTTGTGTGTGTGTGTGTGTGTGTGCAGTGAGTGCATGCCTTTTGCCTTGCTGGAAAGAAATGCTTCTCTGGTCCACCACCACATATCTGCTCAAGGACACAGAGCCCCAAGGCAGAGGTGGTGGCACCAGTGTGAGTGCATGTGTGCTGGTGGTGTTTGCCACCACAGGTGTTTTGTGTGTGTATGTGTGCGCTGCTAGCTAGGAGGGGGGAGGGAGGCAGGGAGGGAGGCAGGGAGGCAGGGGGGAGGAAAGGGGAGGGGGAGAGGGATGTAGAGGGGATTGAAGGGGGGAGGGTCCGGCTCAGAGTTGGTCAGCCACATATTTGTGCACACACGTGGTCACACGTGGATGTGCTGGGAGACAGGGAGGAGTATGTCCTCGCTTGTCTCTGTCACCCAGCCCTCAAGGGCAATGCCGTGAGTGCCGACGACTTGCCCAGGTAGAAGGGCATCCTGGTCGAGAGCCGCTTGTCAACCCCAGACCTCAGCCTCCCAGCCAGAGCACGACCCTCTGGCGTGGTCAGAGAGATATGGAGTCCACCCATCAGCTTCTCGAGACCAACAGCTGTGGGCAGCGCCTGGCTCAAGGGAGTGGTGTCGCCACACAAGCCCTTCGTGGCAAGCTGGAAGGGCTCGAGTGCCGACACCGCCTCGGACATCTGCTTCCACTCTGCGTTCGAGAAGTCGCAGACATCCAAGGACTCGTCCCTCGCCAGGGCGACAAGGGCTCTCTCCTGCTCCAACAGGCGCTGGAACAGGAGGAAGGTGGAGTTCCACCGCGTCTCCACATCCGTAGGGATGAGATGGCGAGGAAGGCCAAGGTCATCCTGCTTCTGGCGAAGCAGTCTCCTGGACTTCTCGCTGCGGTGGAAGTGGGCGGCCAGCTTGCGGGACTTATCCACAAGCATGGCCGTGGCAGCAACAGCAGCTGGGATGGGGCGGGCCCCCTTCTCCTGGGACGCCTTCAGCTCCTTAAGGCCAAGGGCGTCCCTGACGGTCAGATGGAGTGTGTGTGCCATACACCGTATGTTCACACAGTCCATGACTGTCTCGACAGCGGCGGTAACGTTGGCTCCATTGTCGGTGACAATGAAGCCGCGGGAGAGGTGTGGACACCCGCCAATCCACTCCTCTATCTGGCGGTCGAGTACGGCCGCCACCTCCTCCGCGGTGTGCCTCGTGTCCATCGTCTCCACGTGCAGGACGGCCCACCTGTGCCGTAGTGCAGCGGGAGCCGCGCCGGACCCGGAAGCATCGCCCGCGGAGGTCCCCTCACTCTCCGGTCCCCACCAGTGGGCAGTGAGGGCCAGGAAAGAAGCGTGCATCCCACTGACACTGGTCCAGAGGTCAGTCGTGAAATGCACGCTTGTCCCGGCCCGAGCTGCACGCAGCTCGGCCGACACGAGCTCCCTGCACCGGCGGTACAGGGAGGGGACCACGTTCCGGCTGAACGTCGTCCTTGAGGGGATGACGTATTCGGGAGCCAGGTATTGGAGAATCCGGCAGAAGCCGTTGTTCTCGACCACCTGAAACGGCTGGTCATCGGTGGAAATCATCTCCCCTATGAGGCGGGTGAGGTGATGATGGTCCACGCGAACAATACGCTGGCTGCCCGAGGACTGCGTCCACCGCTGGACGGGCAGTGTAGCCTGCCTGCTGGCTGGCACACTGCCGCTGCCCGCCCTAGTGGCAGATGCACAAGGCGCACTAGCGCTGCCAGCCTGTCCCCTGAGACCTGGGTGGTGACGCTCTAGGTGTCTCCACATAGGCGTCGTACCCAGGTGCGCAGGGTCCCTTCCACGGCTGACAAGCATCCTGCAGTGGACACAGCGGGCGTGGAATGGGTCATCTTGAGGGACCTCAAAATGCACCCATGCACCACTGCCCTTGGCCTCCTGCGCCCTGGGCGCCGTCCTAGGCCGTTTCTCGCAGGGTGGCTGCAGTCCTGGGGGGGGGGCGGCCGCCGCTGCCTGCCCACTGCTGCCACCCAACCCGCCCCTTCCGCCCTCCACAGCGGAGGAAGGGCCCGGCTCAACTGGCATCGGAGAGGCAGGCCTCTCCTCCACCACCTCGCCAGACCGCTCCCCACCAGAGTGTCGGGCTTCACGAGGGGGGGCCCCACTGAGCGGTGAAAGGATAGGGGGAAGGGGCCCCAGAGGGAGGGAGAACCTGGCTGCATCGCTGCCAGCCGCACGGTCCTCACCGCCCTCTACCTGCTCTTCCAACTCCACAGTCTCCTCCACCTCAACAACTGGCGGTAGCTCAGCAGCACCTGGTGCCGCCGGCGAGGAGGGACCCGCCACAGCCCTAACGGTGCCTCTGCCTCTGCTGCGATTGGCGGCAGCAGGCGTGGGGAACTGAATCCTGCGCACCAAAGATGGGGCCGGAGCAAAGAATTCTCCAATGGGGAGAACTGGGGTGTCCTCAGGCTCCCCGCGTCCTCTCCCTCCCCGTGCCGCAGGCGCACCCCGCACCTGGCCTCTCCCACCTCTGCCTGCCAGCCTTGAGCGAGCCCTGCCCGCCACACGGCGCTCAGACATGCTGCTAGGTCAGAAGGAGGGAGACTTTAGGAGGAAGGCCAGAGACAGGGTCAAAAAAATAATTTGGAGGGGCTTAGGGGCCAAAAAAAAGGCAGCTGATTTGGAGACAGCGGGGGGGGGAGTTTGTTTTTAAAAAAGGAAGCCAATTGGGGGGGGAAAGGAAGACTTTTTGATGGGGGGGGAAGCCAATTGAAGTGAGGGGGAGGGTGTCCTTTTAGAATTTGGGACTCGGGAGTCAACCAAGCCAATTGGGGAGATGGGTCTGGGAGGGTTTTTTTAAAAAATAGGGGGTTAAAGGGTGGACCCCTGGTGTGGGTGGCACGGGCAGTTGGGTGGAGTAGTTGTGGTGTGGGTGGCAAGTTTTTAAGTTTTTTGGGGGGGAGAGTGGATGGGGGGAGGGCACAGCACCTACCGGGGGTGGGGGAGGGACGCAGTCAACGCTTGAGAACCTGCAGATCAAAGGAGGAAAGCCTTATTTAGTGAACTGGAACACAAAGTGTGGGTTCTGGGGGGTGGTTCTCAAGTAATGCTCCTGTGGGGGGAGCATCAAACTCAATGCAGCCTATTTAGTGACTCTAAATTGCACACAACCAAAACCAGAACCCAGTCACACCTAAACAGAGGTTGAACCCACCCACTCTGTGACTCTGCCCGCCCAATGCCATGGCAAGCAAGCAGCAGCAAACACTTGATGGCAGCATCATGGATTGAACATCATCATCATATGTGTTGGCCCAGCATGTAGTGGCAGCATCAGAACCCAGGACCCCACTCAGACTGCCCCAGAGGCAAGGAAGCACTCTGGCATGGCATTGGCCCAGCATGTAGTGGCAGCATCCGATCCCCTGACCCCACTCAGACTGCCCCAGAGGCAAGGAAGCACTCTGGCATGGCATTGGCCCAGCATGTAGTGGCAGCATCCGATCCCCTGACCCCACTCAGACTGCCCCAGAGGCAAGGAAACACTCTGGAAGAAGGCACCTGTTCAAAAACCACCTGCAAGACGCATGCAATGCAACGCAACACACAGCAGCAGCAATTTCTTTATTGGGCATGAAGACACAAGTTGCAACGGTACATCTCCTCTCCCTCCTCCCCACACCCAAATGCATTTCAAGATAGGGGTGTCCCTATTTAAAACCGCCAGCTAGGGAGAGAAAGGGGGCAACAAAAGGTGCACAATTGCACACGCACTAACCCTTCTTCTTCCGGTCCTTCTCCTGCCGCTCACTGCTGGTCACGGATGCGCCGCCAACAGCCAACCCCCTGGGCTGGGACACAACAGGGCGGCCGCACGAGGCACAGGCAACCGGGGTAGTTCAACGATGGAGGGGCAGAAGTGAGGAGACCACACTATTTATGTGTTGTTGCTCAACTCACCCCCAAGCAGAGACAAACGAAATAAAACAACTTTCAAAAGAAAAATAACCGATGGCGGGGACCTCCAGGTGAGGTCGGAGGTAGGATACTGTGTGGCTGCAGCTGTGGGAGGAAGAAGAAGTGAAGGGATGAGGAGAGAGAAAGAGAGAGAGAGAGGAAGAAGAGAGGAGGAGCTGTAATGTAGCAGCAGGGAGGGGGATTCGGGTGTGGGAGGAGGACAGCAGCAGCAGCGGTGACGGTCCCAAGAGGGGGAGAGACCAACAGAGGGTGTTTGGGGGGGTGGAGTGTGTTTCAGGGGGTCTGGGGTATGTAGCGGGGAGTCGGGGGGCAAGAGGGCTGGAGACCAGAGGGTGTTTGGGAGGTGGAGTGTGTTTCAGGGGGTCTGGGGTATGTAGCGGGGAGTCAGGGGGGCAAGAGGGGGAGAGACCAACAGAGGGTGTTTGGGGGGTGGAGTGTGTTTCAGGGGGTCTGGGGTATATAGCGGGGAGTCAGGGGGGCAAGAGGGGGAGAGACCAACAGAGGGTGTTTGGGGGGTGGAGTGTGTTTCAGGGGGTCTGGGGTATGTAGCAGGGAGTCGGGGGGCAAGAGGGGGAGAGACCAGAGGGCAGGGTGTGTTTTGGGGGGATCAGTATGCGTCAAGGGGGATGAATCTGGGTGGGAGGGGGCAGGCAGGGCAGGAGTGGAGGAGGAGGAGGTGACAGTGGGGGGAGTGGGTTTCTGGAGGGGAGGGAGGGGGGAAGCTGGGAGCAGAGGGCCACACAGAGAGGGGAACAATCAATGAATCAATCAAAGCAAACCAAACAATATGAAAAAAAGTCCAAAAAAAAACACACCTGGGAACAATGGGCAGAAAGTCTGGGGCGGGGGGGGGGGAGAGGAACCAACAACAACCAGCAGGGAGGAATGGGACACACACACAGCAAAACCAGAACCAAAAGAAGCTAATTGATTTCACACAAAAAACCAAAGTAACTAAGACAGGACTCAACAGGCAGCAGCAGCAGCACCAGGGAGGATGGGGAACAACACTCAGTCTGGGTGGGAGGGGGCAGGCAGGGCAGGAGTGGAGGAGGAGGAGGTGGCAGTGGGGGGAGTGGGTTTCTGGAGGGGAGGGAGGGGGGAAGCTAGGAGCAGGACCACACAGGGGAACAATCAAATTTGAATCAGAACAATCTATACACAAAGTAAAAAAAAGGAAACCAAAGGGCAGCCAGAAAGTCTCAGGGCGGGGGGGGGGGGGGTAACAACTACCAGGGGGAGGGACTGGGGGAGTGGGTGGGACACACACAGGGAGCAAAACCAAAACCAGAACCTAATTCCACAAAGAAATCCAAAGAATGCAAGGCTCAACAGGCAGCAGCACAGGAGGGAAACAATCTTATCTGGGTGGGAGGGAGGGAGGGAGGGGGGAAGCTAGGAGCAGGGCCAGAGGGGAACAAATTAACAATCAAAATCAGAACACAAGGAATCAAATTGCAGCAATAATATAAACTAAATCCTCAGAAACACAACTCAGACAGGCAGCCAGCAATAACAATAGCAGAAGTTATTAATTAAAAACCAAAATCAGCAAATATATAAATTTACACAGAAGCAATAATTGAATGAAACTCAAAAAGTGGAACAAAAGGCAGGCAAGGCACAAAAACAGGAAAGCAATGCAGAAGATGGGGGGGGGGGGGAGGAGGGAAAGCCAAAACTTTGGGAGAAGGTTTGAGAGAGAAAGGGTGAAGAGAACAGAAAACACAACAGGAAAAGTTGGAAAAAGTTGAGGGGAAAGTATTAAAGAGGTTTGGACAGAGACAGACAGAGGGCAGATGGACAAGGTGGCACACAACAACACACAGAGAGAGCAGAGAGACAGACACACACTAATGTGACACACAGTCAGCAGGGACTCACAGCAGACACCAGCAGCAAAAGAGCAAGCAAGGTCTCAGAGATGATCCCACAACTGCAGCCAAGAGAAGTTTCCAGAGAAGAGGCTTGGGTTTATATAGGTTTGAAATTCCCTCCTTTGGGAGCCCCCACCTTTGCACTCCCCCCACGGCCAACAGGGTGCCAGCTCTCAACAGTGCAACAGCCAAGCAGCCTACCAGACCAAAGGACTCATTCTGGCCAATCAAAGGATCAATAGCGCAGCCAATACAATGCCTGAAAATAGCATCACAAAATGGATGCTAGGAGCAAAAGTTTCAGGAATGAGCCACAAAATGGAGGACACACTTCAAACTTTAAAGGGACACTCCACTGACTCCAGAGACTCAATTGAACTCCCGAACCGGTTCGGGAAACCCGAGCCGGTTCGGAGCCGAACCGACTCGGATTCGGTCCGGATCGGTCCCAGAAGGGCCCGATTCGGTCCGGGATCGAACCGCCAGATCCGGACCGAACCGCACATCACTATTAGAGGCAGGCAGTGGTGGCCGGTGAGGATGGCACTGGGAGGTGGGGGAACGACGACATTTAAAAAGTGATAACCAGTGGTAGCACTGGCACCTGCCAGCCACTGCAAGCCGTGGTGCCGTGCCCGGCATGGATCCGTCTGTCATGGATCCGGCACTCACCTGGCCTACGCGTAAGCACAGAGGCCATTTGTGTGGTCAGCATGGTGTTGTTACCATTTGAGAGACATTCCTCAAATGGAAATCAAAGAATATGCTGATTACATTAGACAACTAGCAGGAAGCATATAGCTTGTAATGACTGCAGAGTTTAGGGGTTATTTCGACTTTGACATCCATGTGTTATTTCCTCCCCAATAAAATAGTGGGATTTTGTTATGCATTGGTATTTTATTAAGTATTCTGAGTAGAACTAGTCAACTTCTAGTCTTGTTACATGGAACTGGGAATAACAGGGACTGAACTGTGTGAAAGTTACACATGCAAATAAGGTGTGGTCCAAATGGACTACTCATCTGAGTACCATTAGACCAAGTGAAAACAACTCTCTAGAATCTGCTTAAAAATCTTTTCCAGATTTTTAAATCAATGAACCAGTTCAAATGATGGTATGAATCAGCCCCTTAAACATGTGGGCACACATATCACACCCCCCACACACTCAGCAACTGGATGTGCCATTGCCTATGCCTAATCGTGCAGTGAGTTTACTTGGCAGTTGCCTCAACACACATTTTAAATAAATGTTTAAGGTAGTATTTTGTTAGGCAGCCTGCATGGTGGGATGGGGTTGAAGATATGTGCATCCACACTCTTCCCCATACCTTTGTGGGGCCAGTTTGGAGTACTGGTGAAACCAGGCTGGTACAAAATACAATTGGAGATGTAGGGATTGAATTTGGGAACTCGTGGATGCAAGGCCCAGATACCATTGGTATACCTCCAAACTACAGCCTCCGACATGACATTGCTAAGTCCACACATTCAGTGGGTGGACAGGGCCACTGTCCATGGTTGTAGAACAGCATAAGCCTCCACACAAACACTTGATTCTCAGAGATTGTAGTCCTTTTCAGGTGTTCAAAATATGGTATATGGGGTGGGGGGCACAGAGCAACAGGCTGTGTCTTATATCATATGCACATTCACTAGAATGTCTGTAGAGCACCCACCCCACTGACATGTTCTCCCCTCTGGCATCTATATACCCAGAGTCTCTCAATTTTACAAACGTTTTGATTAAGAAGGATAAGAATTAAGTATTTAAATTACAGGAGGGAGACTAAATCCTTCTCCGCTGTTTTAGCACTGCCCCCAAATGAATGCAGTAACTAGTATTATGTTAGGAAAAATATTTAGAACTCACTGTATCTTTTTCCAGTATTTGAGATTTTAATTACACTCACATGTATATATGTTTTTAAGAAGAAGAAGAAGGAATACCTGTCAATAAAAACCAGGATCTTCTTCAACTGTGTATTCCAAAAGGTAAAGATGATGATTGTGTTTTAATAAAAGCAGGGTTAATTCTGAGGAAAATCAAAAAGTCAGTAAGAAATTATTCTCTAGGGAAACCAGAGGCCAGCTTCAAGTATGAACATGCAGCTTTCCCAGGTTTAATCAAATACATGCCCACTTGTTCATTCTGTCTACTTCAGAGACTGTACAAAACTCATTCCCTCAACTTTTACTCAAAAACAAAGCAGTAAAAGAAGAATGTACCTGAGCCAAACGCTAATCTGAAGTTTGTCCTGAAGGGAGAATTCTGCTAAGACCAAATCTAGGGAGGAATGTAATTATTGACAGTCTAATCATGTTTATGTATATTTGCATATTTAAGATATGTCTGTTTTTCTGACATTGTGGGGTAGTAATGCTATGTTTCAAGATGATTGTCCAAAGTTCCATTACATGTAAGCTACAAGTAACTCTTTAGCTGGCTTCAGATTTCCTTCTGGTCTGCTTTGCTGATGTGTTGAGACTTGTCACTCAGCTACAACAGAAACTTGCCAATCAAACGTCAAACCAGTTTATTTACATGCAAATCACCCAGTAGGCCCCTGAACAGGGTAGAAGATGCTCTTTCTGGGAAATACATTGTTCCACTAAGATAGTGTGGAGACAGATGCACAGATAAGTGCTGACATGCTTGTGCTCATGTCACAACAGTAGGAAACTGCATATTTCAGTGCAGCCACCATGCATTTATTCAAACTCTAGTCTTTGGTAACTCTAGTGTTCTTGACTAGAACTATCCAAAGAATCCTCAAAAAATTGGTGGAAGCTGCACTGAAATCAATGGATAATTGATAGTACGTGGGAGCCACACAGTAGTGTTTGAGCTGCAATCCTGCGCACAGATTACTTCAATCCCATTGTAAGCCTAACTGTGTACAGTGGGTGAATGATGGCAGGGGGCCACCAAGAAATCAAGACACAGGCTGCCACCAACATTTCCACACAATTAAAGTGACTTTATGAAAATGGCATAACAACAAGCAATGAATCAATTAAAAAATCCCCCCGCATTATTAATGTTATCCAGTACACGTTTTGAAAACTAGGATAGTTTTCCCAAAAACTAGGATAGTTTACCCAAAATAAAATAAAGTAGGTGTCAGGCATCCCCGGGGAAAGCATTACATAGTTGGAGCACCACTACCTAAAAGACCACATCTCTGGTTGCCATCCACCTAAGCTCTGAAGCTAGGAAACCCAGAAAAAGATCTCCAGTGAAGATCTTAACAAAGAGGCACGTTCATAAAAGAGCACAGCAGACATTGCTTCAGACAGCTCGGAACCAAGTCATATAATAGGAAGCAACAGCACCAGTAATTCTTGTAGGGTTGTGTGCCATGTTGGGTCTGACAGGCATGTGGGATCCAATATGCCCTCTGTTAGGCATTAACAGAAGGAGTTCTACTGCAGCAACACAGTTCCCTGACCATTGGAACTCTGACTAAAATCCCTCCTTTCATTGTGGAACTCTGTTGAAGTTCTGACAAGCTTGTAGAACTTCTCCCTTGTTTTTTGACGCAGTTGGAATTTAAAAGTTGAAGGCGGGTGGCGGGAGACCTTTAACTTTTAAAACTCAACACACACACACACACAATGTAAGTGCAAATCTGTTCCAAGTTAAAGTGGAAAATTTGATGCTCAGTGGATCTTTTGTTGTTGTTTTCTCAGTACTTTTACAAAAATAAAGGAGCAAGCTATAGTAAACAATCCCAAAGAACATTTTGCATGTTATTAAATATGGATTAAGGTCTGTTGATAATAAAGACAGATAAATATGAATACCATCACTTCAAAAGAAAATTGTTTCTTCTCAAAGGCTTTCTTTCCTTACCTTTGTTGTGTTTTTCTGTCTTTTACTGTTGGAATGAATAGGTTTGGATATGCTTTCAGACAATGTGTGTACTTGAATAGGATATATTCAGATACAGTGATTAAATTTCTGTGCTGTTACCAAGGAAGGTCTTTCTGCCATCCCTGAAGTGTGTCTCAGTTGTGCCTGATAATGCAGTTTTATATAGAAAATACATGCATTAAAATTACAAAAGCCTGTTTCAATAATGCAAAAATGCAAATCTCTCTATGTATCTCCATTTATGGAATGTTCCTGGATCTCTAATTAAGACAGATTAAGATGAATAAGATTAAGGAACTCTCTGTAGTTATTTTCCTGGCAGTTCCTTTGAACTTCAATTTCTCTATTTGATCAGAAAGGGCAGTAATGCTCTGATGGAGGAAATGTTGTAGTAAGTCTTAATAACAGAATGCAGGCTGAAAAGTATAGTATTCCTCAGGGGGTGAAAATTCATTTCATTTTTACCATGGTTTAGAAAGATTTCAGTTTTACTGCAAATTAATTGTTGAGCTAACCCCAACACTCCTTCATTTCACTGGTTATTATTTATCATGCTTCAAACATCTTAAAAACAGATAAAATATTATTTGCCTGTGGATACTAGATACTCAATTCCTACCTTCTGCAGATCTTGAGTGTCTCAAGAATTAATGCAGATGAACGAGAAGGTTGAGAAGTGAATCTAGGACAACTTGAATTCTTCTGTGAAAGGCAGCAGGCCAGCTGCGTTGTCACATTCTTAATGCTGGAGTTCTTGAAGGAATAGCAATTCTATCATGACATATTACAAGACAGCAAATGCTATTGTTTGATCTCCTATGTGGACAGATCCTTTGTCTTTTTAATAAGGAAACAGTGAACACTCTCTTGTGCTTTCAAAAATGTCTTGCAAATATCTCTCAACCCAGCCTAGCACTGGTCGAACACCATGGGAAGCAACTGATCTGCAGTTAAATGCTCTGAGTTCTTCGAAGTGGGAAACTGGTTGAATTTTCTTTGTTAGTAAGCTTAAACGACATATTGGGTGCAGGCGAGTAGCTAAGGGAGAGGGCCCCCATGTTTGCCTCTCTCCCCAGAGGCCCCTTGGAGTGAGGGAGATAATGAAGAAAATAGGGTATTAAATAAAATTGAGATGGGGAGGGTCTCAGGAGCTGGGGGGCTGAGGTTCTTTGAACTGACCTGCTCAATTATAGCTACACCCCAATTGGGTGGAATTCCATTACTCTTCCTTCCTCCATGGTTGTTTTTCTTTAACCCAAAGAAGCCCTGGCAGGCAGCAAGTCTGAGGAAAGGCACATGATAAAAGAGATCGCTTAACCCTTGCCCTTCAGCATGGGGAGAGGGTGTCTAGCAATTCCCCCCTCTGGTGTTTTCTAGCTCAGAATCACTTTCCTCAAGCTGCTTTTCACCTGTAGGGGGAATTCCCTGTGGGGTGGGCATATCTGGGGTTCTTTACTTTGCTGTATCGTGCTTCCTTTGGGTGAAAAATACCAGTTTTCAAACAGCAATTTTGAGCTGCAAAACAACCAAAGGAGAGTGAATGAAGCTCTCTCTCCCACTCAAAGACCCAGAGCCTGCTTACTACTATACCTGACAATGGGTCCCTATTTTCCCATTGACCTGAATGGGAAAATAGGGACATGTTGTCAGGTGTGTACTACTTCATCATACTGCTTAGGCTGTTTAGGATTTAAAATGTGGAGTAAGAACACAGAGGTCTGCATAACATGCAATTTGATAACCAGACACCTATCTATACAATATTTATTAACTCCTTTAGATCTGTGCTGTGCTCCTGTCTGATTCCCTGCCCTCTCTAACAGATCTGTTCTCTTCTTGGTTTAAAGATGTCTTAAACTTAGGAGACACTTTAGTTGTATGGAATTAGTCTATTGCATTTGTATCTTGCCTTCCTCCAAAGAGCTCAGGGTGATATTACACAGAAATACATTTTAGTCTTAAGTTATAACCACCTT
This sequence comes from Hemicordylus capensis, assembly GCF_027244095.1. Taxonomy (NCBI): domain Eukaryota; kingdom Metazoa; phylum Chordata; class Lepidosauria; order Squamata; family Cordylidae; genus Hemicordylus; species Hemicordylus capensis. Next base: position 63,211,731 of record NC_069659.1, on the reverse strand, counting down.
TTGAGGTAGGAGAGAGAGAGAGAGAGAGAGAGAGAGATTACAAAAACTGTCTCAAAGGTACCCAATGAAGATAATACAAAGGAAACTGCTTTCTACTGAGTCAAACTATTGATCCATCTAGCTCACTTCGGTGTACACAAAGACTTTCCAAGGCTTCAGGCAGGAGTCTCTCTCAGCCCTACCTGGAGATGACAGGGATTGAACCTGGGACCTTTTGCATGCAAGGCACTGAGCTACAGCCCCATCCCCTAATAGCAAAGCAGGGATTCAAATACAAGTCTCCCCTAGGAGAAATCAACACAAGCTGCTCAGCAACACTAGCTCACTCCTGCTTAGTTTTCCTTTTATACCCTTTGCTCTCCCATCACCCTGCTCATCTGATGACATGACTGCATTTCTTTGCTCCTCTCCATCAAGTCCTTTGGTATGTCTCTCTCAGGCTGGCCGAATGCCAGAAGCAATTAGTCACCACCACCTGTTTCAGCTGCTTTGAATTCCTCATTTCTTTGCTGGGTCTTGAAGCCATTTATATCCCTCCAACCTACCCCAAGAACATTTACTAACAACCTGGGCCAGCCTATTATCCTGCTTTCAAATTCTAATAGAAGGAATGCCCTCCGTTATATCTTTGACTGAAATGCTATTCCTTCCTACTCTAGGGATAGCTGTTGATTATTTGTTTGCCTGTGTATTGTATCCTGAAGCCAGTTCCTACTTTCTTTATCTTGTTTCATATAATTTAATAGGACATCTTTGGACAAAATCATCCTTGTGCTAGTGCAACATGTTTCCACTTGTGCACGGTTAATCAGTCATGAGACATCGTGCCCAATGATCAGAAGGGACTAGAGCTGAGCTAATGCCAGAGACTCCAACAAGCCCACTGGGCTGCAAGACCCACACACCTCTCTGTGCTATAGCATGACTTGGAGTCTAGTGCTCATGCACAGGTGAGACAGGCTGGAATCCAGTGAAATGCATGAGACTAAAAAGATTTGTCCTTTCAGATATTTTTATTTATTTAAATCTGGATTCAAAGTCTACATTTTAATCTCATCTGAAGCATTAACTGCAGTTATATTGCAGGAAGCTGATTTAAGCAGAGTAGGAACATGGGAGGAAGTACCTTTAAGCACAGCTGGGCTTGCTTCAGAATAAACATGAATAGGATTGGTGTGTGTGAGTGGGAGTGTCAGTGTGAGTCTTCTTCCTAGAAGTCCTGGGAGAGGTGCAGGTTATCTTAAAAATTTAAGTCTGTTCAGTGGCTACTACTTCAGTTCCCAAGATACCTTGCACCTCCTCCAGGGGGAAGAGATTATCACTTCAGCATACAAAACTCTGTGATGATGCTTCTGCAGCCACTGTTCTTTCACTGATGGAAACAAAGTAGAGTTTAAAAGAGAGAGCCTGTTTTGCCTGTCCTTTCTAGAAAAGATGGTAGCGGGGAACATTCGAAACCTCAAAGTGGATAGATATTTTTCTGAGTGATCCCCCCGTATGAGACAGGGGAGTTGAAACATTATTAAAGCATTTCAAGATGAGTTAGAGAAACATGACAGCTCTGTGGAAGTTCAAGGCAAACTGTGGGTGCATGGAGCCTAATTTGTAAAGCCAGCATAATTTATGACTCTACAAAGTCTTTACTGCTGACATGGTGTGGAAGATAAGGTGGTCATCCAAACTTACAATTTCCATGCATTTTAGAGCTTGAGTGAAAATGGTGAGACCTAATCATTTATTTAATACTGAAGTTTGGGGGTATTTGAATATGTGCCAGGGTCATATCAGAGCAATGAAGTTTGTACTTTGGACCACCCACAACAAACCCTGTCCCTGACCTAGTCAGTACCAACCTGAGGGATGGAGTTACACGTTGAGTCTCTTCTCATGATCTGTGAGAAGGCCTCCGAGGTGGTCTGCTGGGAGAGTGGGTTACACATACCCTCCCAGCAGACGAGCAGTGCTGCCTCCTTGGGCGGGCAGATCGCCTGCCCTAACAGGCACCGGCTCCTGCTGATAGCTCCGGGGCTTGGGGTGCTGGAATGAGCTGCGCTGGGATGCACTGCCCCCAGTGCTCCAATAATGACCCCATAAGGATCCCCCCTCCCTCCCCGAGTCTGTCAGCCGGGGCTGCAAGCCAAAATGGGGTTAGAAAAGCTTTTGCTCTCCTAACCCTGTTTTGAGGAGTGGCTTCACAGGCATCCACTATGTTGCCACCAGGAATGGGCCTGATCCCAATCCTGGTAGTTCATATATGCATGCCAAACTGGGTTGGGCTTCCTTAGTCTGGTTTTGCATGCGTGTGTGAATAGCTGCAAAAGATAATATAGTCAACTAGTAGGCGAAGCCCATCATTGACTGGCAAAGCCATTTTGCATAAAACCTTAAGAGCTTTCTCCCCAGCATATTTCAGTGTAAAAAGTAGTGCATTCAGCTACTTTAAGTGGCAGGAATGTTTATGCAAAATTTGGTATCTGTAGGCAATCAGAAAGTGTAACTTTATTTTGTACCAACAAATCCACAGACAAAGAGGCTCTTCTCACGATCGGTCAGAAGAGCCTGGATGGGGTTTGCAGGGAGAGCGGGCTAAGCCCACTGTCCCTGCAGACGAGGAGTCAGTCTACTCTGGGTGGCCGAAGCGGCCGCCCACACGACTGCTGGCTCCATTATGGAGCTGGCGGGGGCTGGGAGGATTGGGGGCCGCATGGCCCCCGGAAGCTCCAGCATGCCCTGCGTGAGCGCACAGAGCATGCTGGAGAGACCCCTGAGCCGGGAGGCTGCTTTTCAGCCTTCCAGTTGGGGGTCTACTCATGAGTTGTTGTGGCACAGTGCTGCGCCACAGCAACTCACAATCAGAAAGCCCAGGTTAGTGGAGCGCTTGCTCCACTAACCTGGGATTAGGGGAGGGTTGCATAAGTGGGTGACCCGCTTTGGTGAGACTGGGCTCGGCTGAGAGCCCGGTGGTTCTCACAGTCCTGCAAAATCGGGCTATGCTCCCTTAGCCCAATTTTGCATGACCGTGAGAATAGCCTCATGGTCTTCAAGTTATATAATAGCTGCATTTTTTATAGAGGTAAGATGACATTTTATTAATGTGCTTGCAAAAGGGAAGTAAAAGAAGAATTTGAAATTTCTAGGATGTCAATTTCAAACATTATTCATTTTATTGAATAATTACATATACAGTAAATTTGAATCTGAAAAAGATCTTCTGCTTCTGATGATACATGATGCCACTTTTGAATTATTGATCTGATCATTAGAAATCTGTTCAGAGCAATAACAGTTAAAATCTGATGATTATATTCAGAATTTATTCAATAATAATAATAATAATAATAATAATAATAATAATAATAATAAAGTTTCCCCTAACATATTCTGGTGTAAAAAGTAATTCATTCAGCTAATTTTCGTGGCAGGATTGTGTATGCAAAATTTGGTATCTGTAGGTAATTGGGAAGTATGACTCTGTCATGCAAACATACCCACGAACTCTTCAAAACAGCCAAGCCCACTAAGCAAACCTCCTCTGGATGTAGCATTTCCACTAGAGCTTCTGACCTCTTCCTTTTCCTGGGACTTCATTTGTCATCTGCCAAAGAGGGATACTTAACTTATTATGCTACTTCTATAGATGTTTTGCTCAAACAGCAACAACATACAAATAAATGGGCTATTATTTGAAACATTTTTCATCCATAAGGTGCCAAAATATATTTCTGTGTTTTAGAGAATTGTTCATACTTTGTTGTGCATATCTGAGTTAGGCTTCTGTGTTTCTGTCTTGTAGATGTATTCCTTTCTTTTCTCTGGAGCAAAATTCACAAAGTGACAATGACAGTGTCATCTTCAAAATGCCTATTTCATTTTCTTCCCTTTGCACACACAGCAATATTGAAAGTAAGTTTAAAAGACAGCACTCTGGCATGGCTATATTAGGCATGCAAAGTTATTTTCTGGCAATTACAAGATATTCAAAAACATCTGCGGGTTGGTGGTACAAACAACATTCTTTAAAGCCATCTGTCTGCCTTGGGTGGTGTTGAAGTCTGGGGAATGACATTCATTTGACAGCAGTAGCAACTTTTCCTTCCTTAAATTTTGATCTGTACTTATAGCAGATTTAATATAATTAAAATATTTTTTAAATTCCTCAGTTTAGGTTGAGACTTAAAATGTTTAGTAATAGGAAAAGTGTGGTCATCTAAACTTCTGCATTACGTACGACAGTAAAGTGATGGATGGGGTGTTATCTTCTTAAAAGTATCTTATTTTTACATTGATATCCTGCTCTTTCTCAAAGGAACCTAGCAGTGCACATGGAGAGGAGAGCTGGTCTTGTGGTAGCAAGCATGACTTGTCCCCTTAAGAAGGTCTGCCCTGGTTGCATATGAATGGGAGACAAGAAGTGTGAGCACTGTAAGATATTCTCCTCAGGGGATGGAGCCGCTCTGGGAAGAGCAAAGGTTCCAAGTAGGGATGTGCAATTCGGGTTTTTGGGTGATTCGGCTTGGACCCGAACCGAATCACCCCTGTTCTGTTTTGTGCCCGAATCTGGGTCACCCGAATCACCCTTGATTCGGTTCGGATTCGGATTTATCTGAATCCGAATCTGAATAGATTTGGGGGGGTAAAAAGGGGCCCAGGGGCAAAATTTTGGGGTGGGGTGGTAGTGCCCAATGGGTAGAGTCTACCACCCCAATTTCAGGGGGATTGGACAAAGTCCTGATTTTTGGTGAATTTTTGAAGTTTTAGTGTCTTTGGGGCAGTTTGGGGGCATATCATGGGATCTGGGCAAAAGGAGTGGGGTGGGGTGGTAGTGCCTAATGGGTGCAGGCTACCACCCCAATTTCAGGGGGATTGGGTAAAGGGTGGATTTTTGGTAAATTTCTGAAATTTTCATGTCTTTGGGGCAGATTGGGGCAGAAAGTGGGGCCTGAGGCAGAATAGTGGGGTGGGGTGGTATTGACTAATGGGTGGAGGCTACCACCCCAATTTCAGGGGGTTTGGACAAAGGGCTGATTTTTTGAGAATTTTTGAAGTTTTAGTGACTTTGGGGCAGTTTGGGGGCAGAAAGTGGATCTGCCCCAAAATAGTGGGGTGGGGTGGGGTGGTAGTGCCTCATGGGTGGAGGCTACCACCCCAATTTCAGGGGGATTGGACAGAGGGCTGATTTTTTGGGAATATTTGAAGTTTGGGTATCTTTGGGGCAGATTGGGGGCAGAAAGTGGATCTGCCCCAAAGGAGTGGGGTGGGCTGGTAGATAGTGCCTAATGGGTGGAGGCTACCACCCATCCCCAATTTAAGTGTGATTGGGCAGAGGGGTGAATTTTGGTGAATTTATTTTTATGAGGTTTGTCTTCATAAGGTGAAGTGTGCTAAATTACTTCCTCATATTATTCATAGTAATTGAGGTGTGAAAAAGTGAAAGTGGGGTCATGAGAGTTGTTTAATTGAAAAAAATCTCATTTGCTATGATAGAATGAGAATTCACACCTCAGAAAAAACTTCTGGGTGGGACTCCTGTGATTTCTGCATTGTCATGGATGGACCACCATCTGGTTAAGGTTGGACTCACAATCAAGTCCCACCTCCACGGGTGCAAAGGTCCGATGGTCTGCCTGAGAAGATTATTGGATCCAATAGGATTCCAAGAAGCCCTGGAAGGATTTAGTGTTGGCTCTGACAGTGATTCTGTTCATGTCCTGGTGGAGAATTGGAAGAACAAACTCACCAGGGCAGTAGACATGATTGCTCCTAAATGCTATCTCCTACCTGCTTCAAAATTGGCCCCTCGGTATAGAGAAGAACTATGGTAGCTGAAGTGGCAAGGACTGGAGTGCAAATGGAGAAAGACTCAACTTGAATCCGACAGATTACAACATAGAGCATATTTGAAGACCGGTGCTCAGGCAATACGTGCAGCAAAGAAGTGATTATGTTCTGCCAGTATTGCAGCCACAAGCTTATATCCAGCAGAATTTTTTAGGATTGTGAGAGGGCTGGTACATGCCCCTCATCCCTTGAATCAGAATTTAGAACCATCAGTTACCTGCTGTGATGTTTTTAATGAGCTATTTGTGGTTAAAACATCTCATATTTGGGCCAGCTTAGACTCAGAACCCACAATTATTGCAGAGTCTAATGCAGAGGTGTCCAGCAACACCTCTTATGTGGTTTCAGTTTCAGTTTGTGACTCCTGATGATGTGGACAAGCAGCTTGGAACCATGCAGCCTATCACCTGTTCTCTTGACAATTGTGCAATATGGCTTATACTATCTGGCAGGGATTTGTTGTAGAAGGCCTGGTAGATATTATAAATGCTTCTCTGACGGAGGGCAGGATGCCTTCCTGTCTTAAGAAGACAATCATTAGACCTCTTCTGAAGAAATCTGCATTGGGTCCCTCAGAGTTAAGCAACAATAGGCCTGTCTTCAAACTGACATGGTTGGGCAAGGTAATTGAGAGGGTGGTGGCATCCCAGTTTGAGGCACTCAGGAACCTGGTTGTCTAGATCCATTTCAAACTGGTTTTGGGGCAGACTATGTGGTGGAGACTGCCTTGGTTAGCCTGATGGTTGATTTCCAAGAGGGAATGTGACTCTGTTGGTCCTTTTGGATCTCAGAGGCTTTCGATGCTATCAACTAGGGATGTGCATGAAATGGATTTTGCGTTTTGTTGTGAACTAGAAACAAACACACGAGGCTTGAAACGTTTCCTCGAAACATTGGCCAAGGCAGCTGTTTAGAAGAAACAAACTCAAAGCCACAAACACAAAGCTGGTGTAGTGGTTAGAGTGCTGGACTAGGCCTGGGAAGACCCGAGTTCAAATCCCCATTCAGCCATTATACTAACTGGGTGATTCTGGGCCAGTCACTTCTCTCCCAGCCTAACCTACTTCACAGGGTTGTTGTGAGGAGAAACTTAAGTATGTAGTACACCGCTCTGGGCCCCTTGGAGGAAGAGTGGGATATAAAATGTAAAAATAAATAATAAATAAATAAATAATAAAATATTTTGAGTGCTTTGAGTATACCAAGTGCCATTTTGGAGGGCTGTTTTTCTGGGGAGAGCTGGTCTACTGACTAGGATTGTCAGGTACACCAGGCATCCATTCTGGACTTAGCTCGTTAGCCTGCCTCGGAGAGCTTGTCTACCCTCCTTGGAGTACTGGTCTACCTCCTGGGGAGAGGCCTAGTCTGCCTGCCTCACATGGTAGGTATACCAGCCCTACGGGGTGGGCTGACACGTTAAATCTGGAGCAGAGGCATGGTCTACCCACTGTCCCCAACTGGTAGATCAGCTCTCCCCAGATAAACAGCCCTCCAAATGGTACTCAGCACACTCAAAATGTTCTGACTCAAAATGGGGTCATTTTGTTTCGAGCTCCAAATGGGTCCCTCATTTGAAGCGTGTTTTGTTTCGAGCTCGGAACAGTCGGAACACTTGAAACAGTCTGTTTAGAGCTAACATTTCAAGCTTGAAATGTTTTGCACATCCCTACTATTGACCATAGGATCTTTGAGGTTCATCTGAGAAGGCTGGGAGTGGGAGGCACCGCTTTGCAGTGGCTCTGCTTCTGCCTCTAAGGCAGATTCTGTATGGTGTCTCTTGGAGACTAGGTTCTTCAAAACATTATCTTTTATATGGTGTCCCAGCGGCTCCATACTGTCTCCAATGCTCTTTAACATCTATATGAAACTGCTGGGAGAGATCATCAGGAGATTTGGTGCAGGGTGTTATCAATATGAAGATTTTATTTATTTCTATAGTACATTTATAAAATGGCACAGCAGGGAAATAATTCGACTAGCAAGCAGGGGTGTAGCAAGGTTGGAGCAGGCCCAGAGACAAGATTTTAAAATGCCCCCTCCTCACTGAAGCTCAGCTCATGAAGTAAAGAAATCTTAAATTAGGCTGAATTGTGGTAACAAAAAGCACTATATGGTTTTGTAAATTGTGGACAATGCAAGTCATTTAATGGTACAAGAGAAAGAGATGCTGTTCTGGTAGCTCCAGGTCTTAACACTCACATCAATTTTTAACCTCACAGCAGTCATGCCTCCAGCCCCAATCCCACCTCCAGGTTACTAGTGCTATTAGAGGCTTATAGAGATGTAAGTTTTGGGTGGTGTACAAATATGTTAAATAAACAAACAAATAAATAAATAATGTGGGCCAATGAGTTCCTTTCACCTCCATGTGACCTGCTTCGGGGGCCCCCCCCCAAGGCAGTGGGCCCCCAGACAACTGTCTCCCCTTGCCCTATTATAGTTACGCCCCTGCTAGCAAGCCAGATGTTGCTGGTTTGAATCCCCACTGGTATGTTTCCCAGACTATGGGATACACCTATATTGGGCAGCAGTGATATAGGAAGATGCTAAAAGGCATCATCTCATATTGCGCCGGAGCTGGCAATGGTAAACCCCTCCTGTATTCTGCCAAAGAAAAACACAGGGCTCTGTTGTTGCTAGGAGTTGAAACTGACTTAATGGCACACTTTACATTTAGTTTATACAAAAAGTCCCTGGGTGGTTCACAATATAAAAATTATTCAAACATTAACATAATTAAAACAATTTAAAATACAATAAAGACTCTAAAAACAAAGTATTTAAAACTATAAACTAAAAGCCTGACTAAACAAGTATCTTTTTAGTACCTCCTTAAAAACATTCAGAGAAAGGGAAACTCTAATTTCTTGAGGAAGTGAGGTCCAGAGAACCTTGGCAACTCTAGAAAAGGCCCAATTTTGAGTTGCCACCAATTGATCTGGTGCCAACCTCAAGCAGACCTCCCCAGATGATGTTGAGAGGTGGTGGTTTTGACAAAGAAGAAGGTGTTATCTTAAATATCTCAGACCCAAGCCATTAAGGGCTTTATAGGTAATGACTAGCACTTTGTATTTTGCCCAGAAACATACTGGCAACCAGCGTAGTTCTTTAAAAATGGGTGTAATATGAACTATTCGGGGAGCCCTGGAGACCAACCTGGCTGCTTCATTCTGTACTAATTAAAGTTTCTGAACTTACATACATAGTAATGGCAGTGATGGGCTGGATGAGAGATAACAAATGAAGACTGAATCCAAATAATATGGAGATACTAATGGTGCAGTGGGGAAATGACTTGACTAGCAAGCCAGACGTTGCTGGTTTGAATCCCCGCAGATATGTTTCCAGACTATGGAAAACACCTATATCGGGCAGCGATATAGGAAGATGCTGAAAGGCATCATCTCATACTGCACAGGAGATGGAAATGGTAAACCCCTTTGTGTGGAAAAATATGTCTGTTTGTTGGTGCTAAATTTATTGGCAATCAATTTCATGGGATGACCCCTGGTTCTAGTGTTATGTGACAGGGAGAAACATTTCTCTATATACAATTTCTCCACACCATGCCTGATTTTATAGACCTCTATCATGTCTCCCCGCAGTCATCTAAAAAGCTCCAGGTGTTGTAGCCTTGCCTCATAAGAAAGGTGTTCTAGGACCCTGATCATCTTGGTTGCCCTCTTCTGCACCTTTTCCAGTTCTACAATGTCCTACTTTAAATGTGGTAACCAAAATTATACGCAGTACTCAAAGTGTAGCCACACCATAGTTTGTATGAGGGCATTATAATATTAGCAGTTTTATTTTCAATCCCCTTCCTAATGATCCCTAGCATGGAATTGGCCTTTTTCACAGCTGCTGCACATTGAGTTGACACTTTCAATGAGCTGTCCACCATGACGCCAACATCCCTCTCCTTGATCAGTCACTGACAGCTCAGATCCCATGAATATATACTTGAAGTTGAGGTTTTTCGTCCCAATGTGCATCACTTTACACTTACCAACACTGAACCGCGTTTGCCATTTTGACGCCCAACTCACCCAGTTTGGAGAGATCCTTTTGGAGCTCTTCACAATCTCTTTTGGATTTCACAACCCTAAATAGATTGGTGTCATCTGCAAATCTGGCCACCTTGCTGCTTACCCCAACTTATAGATCATTTATGAATAAATTAAAAAGCACCGGTCCCAGGACAGATCCTGACCCCACTCCTGACTTCCCTCCATTGCGAAAACTCTCCATTTACACCTACCCTCTGTTTCCTGTCTCTCAACCAGTTACCAATCCACACATGTACTTATTATTTTTATTTATTTGATTTCTATATTGTCCTTCCAAAAATGGCCCAGGGAGCTTTACACAGATAAATAATAAATAAATAAGACGGCTCCCTGTCCCCAAAGAGCTCACAATCTAAAACAAACATAAGATAGTCACCAGCAACAGTCACTGGAGGTACTGTGCTGGTGGTGGATAAAGCCAGTTACTCCCCCCCTGCTAAATAAAGAGAATCACCACGTTAAAAGGTGCCTCTTTGCCAAGTTAACAGGGGTTATCCCCTTATCCCATGACTGCTATGTTTTCCCAAGAGTCTTTGATGAGGAACTTTGTTGAAAGCTTTTTGGAAGTTTAGGTATTCTATGAAGCTCTTCTCACGATGCATGTAAAAAGCATCTGTCAGGTCTGCAGGGAGAGCCGACAGAGGTGTGGTGGATCGTGGGCCGGTTGGCCCCTGGAGGTTCTAGGATGCCCCACGCAAGTGCATTTTGCAGCCTCCAGGGACCTACTTATGTGTCACCGCATGCCGCAGCAACATATAAGCAACAAAATGAGGTTAACAGAGTGCTCGCTCCGTTAAGCCCATTTAATGGGAAGGTGTTTTAGGTGGGCTAGCCGCCTTGGGAGCACCGGGCTTGCCTGAGAGCCTGGTAGTTCCCATGATCAATGGAAAGCGGGCTAAGTTCCCTTAGCCTGCATTCCATTGATCGTGGGTATAGCCTCTATGTCATCTGGATCACCTTTATCCCCACACTTGTTGACACTCTCAAAGAACTCCAAAAGGTTAGTGACACAAGATTTACCTTTGCAGAAGCCCTGCTGGTTCTCCCCCAGCAGGGCCCATTCTATGTGCATAACAATTTTATCCTTGAGAATGCTTTCCATCAATTTGCCTGGAACAGATGTTAAGCTAACTGGCCTGTAATTTCCCAGATCAATCCTGGAACCCCTTTTTAAAATCGCTGTTACATATGTTACTTTCCAGTCCTCTGGTAAAAGGTAAAGTGTACCATCAAATCAATTTCAACTCCTGATGCACACAGTGCCCCGTGGTTTTCTTTGGTAGAATACAGGAGGGGTTTACCATTGCCTCCTCCCGTGCAGAGTGAGATGATGACTTTCAGCATCTTCCTATATTGCTGCTGCCCGATATAGTAGCAGTGGGTATTCAAACTGGGAACCTTCTGCTTGTTAGTCAAGCATTTCCCCACTGTACAGAGCCTGATTGTAGAAATAGGTTATACATTTTTACAAGGAGGTTGGCAATTTCACATTTGAGTTCTTTTCACATTCACCAGAATGCCATCTGGCTCTGGCAATTTGCTAGTTTTTAATTTCTCCAGACAATTTAGAATATCATCTCTTGTCACTTCTATCTGACTCAGTTCTTTAGCCTCCATCCCTGAAAAGCCTGGTTGAGGAACAGGTATATGCTCTGTATCCTCTGCTGTGAAGACAGATGCAAAGAACTCATTTAACTTCTCTGCAACCTCCATATCCTCCTTAATAATCCCTTTCACTCTCTCATTGTCTAACGGTCCTTGTCCAACTGCCTCATAGGAAGCTGCCATATACTGAGTCAGACCATTGGTCTATCTAGCTCAGTATTGTCTTCACAGACTGGCAGCGGCTTCTCCAAGGTTCAGGCAGGAATATCTCTCAGCCCGATCTTGGAGAGGCCAGGGAGGGAACTTGGAACCTTCTGCTCTTCCCAGAGTGGCCTGCTTCTGATGTATTTAAATAATTGTTTGTTATTCCCTTTGATGCTTTTAGCTAAATGTTCCTCAAACTCTCTTTTCACCTCCCTTATTGTCACCTTGCATTTCTTTTGCCAGAGTTTGTGTTCCTTTCTGTCCTCTTCATTTGGGCAGGCCTTCCAAATTCTGAAGGAAGACTTCTTCCCCTTTATAGTTTCCTTGACTTTAACTGTTAGGCATGCTGGCATCCTCCCAGTCTTGCAGATACCTTTCCTCCTTTTTGGTTTACACACCCTATGTGCGGCTGCCTTTGTATATAGTCTGGAAACTGCAGTTTGTACAGAATGCGGCAGCCAAGTTGGTCTCTGGGTCAACTCAAAGACATCACATTACTCCTATATTAAAAGAACTGGCTACCAATATGTTTCCAGCAAAATACAAGGTATTTGTTGTAACCTATAATGCCTTAAAGAGTTTAGGCCCAGCAGATTTAAGATAACATCTTCGCTATGAGCCCCATCACCCACTGAGATCATCCAGAGAGGTTTGTCTGCAGTTGCTACCAGCTTGTTTGGTGGTTACACGGAAACAGGCCTTTTCTCTTGCTGCCCCGAGACTGGTATGTGCTCCCTGCTGAAATAAGAGCATCTTCATCTCTGAATATTTTTAAAAAGTCACTTAATACACATTTTTTCACCCAGGCTTTTAAACTAGACTTGTAGTTTTAAATTGTTTTAAGGTTCTGATTTCTGTTTTAATTTGCTTTATTTTGTTCTAAACTACTCAGGGACTAAAGTCTGGGATAGTGTACAAATATCTATATATTTATTTTAGTGCTGTGTGCACTCCCAATTTTTGGTTGTGTGGGAGAAAGCAATTAGGTAGGAGGAGGGAGAAGTGATTGTGTGGGATAGGATCTGGGTAGGACAGCTTTTATTTATTTATTTATTTATTTATTTATTCAACATATTTTTATACCACCCAAAACCTACATCTCTGGGCGGTTTACAACAAGATAAAAACAAAGGTAAAACATCAGTTAAAAAAAACCCCAAGAAATTTAAAACACAACAATTTTAATTTTTTAAAAAACAATATTCTAAAAACAACATTAAAACAATCAAAACTATATCAGTTAAATATACTTTTCCTCCAGCTTTGGTCAAATGCTGAATATGAAAGCAGGGTAGTGAAGAAGAAAAACTTTATTTGGGTCTGGTCAAGTATCTAGGCAAGGCCTATCGGTTTTGGGCTTCGGTACTGCTGCAAGGGTTGCTATGGTAACATAATGTATAAATGTGTTTGGAGGGAATTGAAAGAATTGGGACAACATATAGACTAGAATGTTAAGAACTGCTGGCAAATGGTGATTGGTGCATACTCTCAATGTTACTAGCTAGATAGTCTGATTTCTGACCTTTAATATATTTGGGTAACTGGTTATGTTGTTTGCCCCTGATTGGGGGGAACTTTACAATCCTTACTTTGCATAATGTTGAAATTTTGTTCTATTTTGATTGGTTCAGACAGTGTGCTATAGGCCCGTCATTGGTGGGCCTATGTTTGCATTAAGATCTGTAACCTGGAGATTTCTCCAACAGTAGGATGGTGCTGTCCTACAAAGCTCAAGTCTCCCATACTTTCCCCATACATTCACTTCTTCCTCCTTCTACATAGGAACATAGGAAGCTGCCATATACTGAGTCAGAACATAGGTCCATCTCGCTCAGTATTGTCTACACAGACTGGCAGCAGCTTCTCCAAGGTTGTTTGCTCCCAACTAGAAATTGGGAGTGTGCACAACTCCCAGATCTTCTACCCAGTTTTCAGTTGTATGAACGGCCTCATTATCTCTTGACAATTCAGTATTAGGTATAGAAGCATTACTATTATTACAATAGCCTCATCACAATATCATCTCTTGACAGTTCAGTATTAGATACAGAAGCATTGCCACTGTCCAAAGCAACAGACAGAAGAGCAGTTCTTATGAAGGATAGAAGGGATTTCTACCCCCATTAAATTCTAAATGGAAGAGCCATAGCTTCCAGTAGTGATGGCCACATTTTTTGAGCAGGCCCAGTATGGACTGCTTTATGGGTAGCTGCAGACCCATTTAAGGAATCCAAGGAGGCATCCAGATTAAGGAGCTGAGCAGCAGTTGTTTGCAACTTGATGGGGCTCAATCAACTTCCTCATTCTGAAATTTCTCGAGTCCAGAAGGACTCATTCTCCTCCCACCAAACCTAATAACTAGGGATGTGCACAAATCAATTTTTTTGATTTGATTTGTACCCAAAACAAATCATCCCTGATTTGTTTTGTATCCAAATCTACCCCCTCCAAATCACCCCAGATTTGATTTGTATTTGCTTTGATTCAATTTGGATTTGGACCTATTTGGACCACTTAACAAGATCCTAGGGATACCAAATTTTTGAGGTCGGTAGGTCCCCATGGGTTCCACCTACTATCCATATTTCAAGGCAGTGGGACACTTGGTTGATTTTTAATGATTTTTATTTAGTTTATACTGATTTTGAACATTTCCACCATAGGAAACAATGGGGATCCAAAGTTGCCATATTTTAACCCTATAACGGATACCTAGTTTTCATTGGGAAAAAAAAAAGCTAAGCTGTAGCCTTTGTAGAAGTGGAGTTATGAAACAAAATGTGCAGTCATTATTTTTCAAGTGTTTGGATTCTTTGTTATATAATAACTTTTCCTCATAATGAATCCCTATGAGGATTCATTGCACACCTTCATTTCTTCTGTTCATTTTGACTGTCACTGAAAAGTGCCAACTGTCAACTGCCATGTGACAACTACACCCCACCACCACCTGCAAGGCAGTGGGGTACTCATTTTAATTTTTAAGAATATTGAAACGTTTGGGTTCTTTGGTGTCTAATAACCTTTCCTCATAATGAATCCCTATGAGGATTCATTATATGTCTTCTTTCCCTCTGTATATTTTGACTATCATTGGACAGTGCCAACTGTCAACTGCCATGTGTCAACTACACCACACACACACACACACACACACACACACACACTGAGGTACTCCATTTATTTTTTAGGCATTTTGGTGTCTTCATTACACACCTTCATTTCTTCTGTTCATTTTTACCCCACTGCTTTGCAGGTGGGAGTGGGGAATTAGTGGCATCCCATGTTCCAACTACCCTGCAACCCACAAGCCACTGCATACTCAGTTTATATTTTAGAATTTTTGAGGTGTTTAGACTCTTTGGTGTGTAATGAATCCTCATAGGGATTCATTATGAGGATAGGTTATTAGACACCAAAGAACCTAAACTCTTAAAATCCTAGAACATAAACTGAGTAGTACCCCACTGCCTTGTGGGTGGGAGTGGGGAATAGTTGACACATGTCAGTTGACAGTTGGCACTGTCAAAAAGACAGTCAAAATGAATAGAAGAAATGAAGGTGTGTAATAATGAATCCTCATAGGGATTCATTGACGGAAAGTTATTATACATCAAAGAATCCAAACACTTGAAAACTAGTGACCACACATTTTGCTCCATAACTCCACTTCTACAAGAGCTTGAGCTCACCTTTAAAAAAGAAAGAAAGAAAGAAAGCTGGGAATCTGGGGGAATTAATAGGAGGGATCCAAATCTCGAACTGATTCAAATTGGATCAGGCGTGATTCGATTTGTACCCGAATCTAGCCAATGGACCACAGGGGTGATTTGTTTTGTCTCCAAATCATCCGAATCAGCTAGATTCGGGTACAAATCAATTTGTATCCGAATCAACTTGCACATCTCTACTAATAACCCATATCTCCATCCAAAAGTGTCTATCTTTCCACCACAAATATTAGTGAGGAGTTACTCCCCAAGCTTTCTCTCCATCTGCATCCTTGTAAGAAACAACTACAGGTGAACTTAAAAAAAAAAATAATAATTAAGGACCAGCACGTGGTCCTGGGAGAAGTGTGAATTGCAGAGCTGTTCCTAGAGGTTTGTTCCTCCCCCACTTGGAAACTCCTATAGAATAAAGAGGCCAGAACTTTCGTTTATAGCTTTGATATTTTTAGAAGGTTTAGAGTGACAGATGGAACTACTGATGGGGATCTTATTTCTAATAAACCAAGTTGTACGAAGCATGTCCTATTAATACAAACCTCATCTGCTACATTGTTTAAGCCAAAGTTTTGCCATTCCACTTCTATGAAAGCTATTGACAGAATACTTTTGATCTGCATGGTTTGATACAGGATGTGAATGTGAACATGAGGTAGTTTTTACAAAAATGGGACCTTTGGATGAGTTGTGCTGTAGGAAGGCACTACAGTAATTAGTGTAGGTATTATTTGTAGCTTTTCCCAGATATACAATTCATTAAAAATATACAGAAGTATATAAGAACAAGAATTCTTTGTGACTGCAATACCTAAGGACTTAGTGGAACATCTGAACAAACAGATGTAAGATGTAAGATTTTGATGTATTTTCTGGAGTGCAGAAACTACATTTCACAGTATATATATTTCCATTTAACAAAAGTTTTTTTGAAAGTAGCAATATTCTGAAAAATATTTTTAAAATATCTTAGGATATTTAAAAAGAGCTGATATAAGAGCTGATAACCAGCTTTCAAGTGGTTACATGTGTTGCAACTGTGAAAACAAATACATTAGTCCTCCATCAGGTACACTTAAGAGTGGAGGTGGATGAATAATTGTTTAAAGAATTCAATTTTTAAAAATTACAGTTCCACATTTATTAGCCTTTTGTTATAACTTCAGTCCTCTTGAGAGTGAACATTACGCCCAGAAGGTGCAAAGTCAACCATAAGATATCGTATTGCACTGTACTAAACAATAAGACAAGCAGAAAGAAAACAAAACCAGTGAGAGCAATTGCATACCCTCCAACTTTTCTCATATGAAAATAGCTTTATGCTTGTAACACTCCAGCTTTAAAGTGCTTTATTAATTTTTCCCTCAGCTGCTGGGATTATACCCATAGGTTTTTTGTTTTGTGGCTAATCAGTACCCATAAGTTTGCATTGTGGCTACACCAGGTAGGGGTGTGTGTGTGTGTGTGTTGACATGGGCACAGGATTAAACCACTTTCCACTACACCATGAAGCTGTTCTTATGAGCAGCCAAGACCGGTCTAGGGCAGCTAAGCTTGGGCTTGGCTTAGTTGCCCGTGGAACCACCGGGAGCCATGTGGCTAAGAAGCCAGGCTGGTAAACAAAATTAAGGGAGTAAGTGCTCATGACTGTGTGTCAGCGCCGGCTGCTTTCAGCTGGCACTGAAACATTGATGGGTACCAGCCCATCACTGGGGAAATCCCCACAATGCACTGCATACTCATGTGGTGCACTGTAGGATTTCTGGGGGCTGGGACAACACATCCTGACTCCTGCACTTCTGAGCTGCCTGCGGTAACCATGGGCCATCTGGGTGCACGATTCGTGCCCCCAGCAACTCCATGTGGATCCTCTGTGGGGAAGGTGAGCTTCTGCTGCCTTCCCCACTGCCCACCGTCAAGCCCTCTCACTCAGTCATGAGAAAGGGCTCCATCTCTCTGACCCAGATACCACTCCCCATAGCCCCTTTTTGGAAAACAAAACAAAAATTGGAGTTTCAGCCATGGGTTCTCGTTACACATCTAGCTTGGCTCTCAATAAGCTGGTGCTCTTCTAAAGTTCCTTTGTAGCATATTATCTTACTATATCAATCTCAAGAGAGTATAAATGGAGGAAAGTGTAGTGCTGAATATATTATTTATATACCCAAAGTGATTTCATTTTTCTGAAACTAAGGAGAAGAATTATTAGAATCACAACATTGTTCACAAACTAAATGCTATTAGTAATACTACTTTAGTATTTAGAGAGACAGGGATGGATTTAGTAGGAATACTACTATTACTACTATATCCCTCCCTGTCTCTCTGGCTCCTAATGCGAGTGGAAAGAGGAAAAGTAAAGATAAATTATAAGAAGGAAGAGCTTCTTGAAAGCTGTGGAATGGAAGGTATGGTAGAGACGGAATGATTGATGCCTGGCACTTGGTAAACAAGGCTTTCACGGGACTTAACAGATTGTTGCAACAGACTTGTGGCAGTTGAAATAAATAGAAAGTGCTTGGTGAGGCAGCTATACTGAGAAAACGATTACACTTTGTATAGGATTCTTTTTATAGAGTATTCAGAGGCCTGTTTGACAAATCCAATGGGAAGTGTTCAACTGATTTAGCTGAAATTTTGATCCAATGTTTTTAAACATGTTAATAGCCTGGAGGTTGGGGAGAAGGTTTTGCATGTATAGTAATAGGTCTGAAAGCTCAAGGTTTTGCAAAGTGTGTGAGTGGTGGCTTCACTAGGAGGAGTGGTTTCCTATGACTACCCGATTAGTGTTCCGTAATTGCTGATACAACCTTTAGAATATGCCACAGGAAATGAAAATGTTCAACAAAATTCGTTTAAGGCTCTGCAACTTTCATTACAACTAATCTCAAATGTCTGCTGCCCTATTCCTGTTGGTAATCCTCATAACAACTCATCTTAACAGTCTGGTTCAACTATCATTACATCTCCCCTTTTTAATATAATTACTCTTTATATCTAATCATAGCATCTGCCTCTTCTTAAAGAAATATTACACTATGTACCTTATCGTTTCCTTATTATTTTATTTCTTGATGTATTCACAGACATCTTAGTATCCAAAACCTTCTCTGTATTCTCACTGGCACGTTGCATTGCAATAGGGTTGTATCCGATGTACTTCAGCAATCTCAGATGTTTCATCCATGATTGATTCAAAGCTTGTAGTGATCCACAGATCTCTCTGTTCCTCCTGCATCATCAGTCTAAGTAAAATATGTTCTCAAAGTGATATGTTGCACAGTCTGTTTTGTAGGAGTCCACATGCCACTTTGACAGATGGAAACTGAGTCTCCCACATCCAAAGAAAGTAAAGACTTTGTAAGATACTGCAAGATGTGCTCAAAGGAAGAAGACCTAAAATTTAAGATGACCTCCCCCCACCCAAATTCTAACATCAAAGAACTGGGGCAGGGGGGACCTTGTTGGATTCGGGTAAATAGAGTAGTAGTAGTAATGAGATGTGAATGGATCTCACTTTGGCTTCTTTCACAGGTATCTCAGTAGATACATCCAGGACATTGAATATTACAGGTATATTTATTAATGTTAATGTCAATATTATTAATTTAATTTACAAAATTAAATTAATTTTTATTTAATATACATGGAAAGAAGATGCTCCCCACCCTCTAGAGAATTGATTTATTTATTGATTAAGTGCCGTCAAGTAAGTGTCGACTCTTAGCAACCACACTGATGGATTCTCTCAAGGATGATCTGTCTTCAACTTGGCCCTTAAGGTCTCTCAGTGGTGCATTCATTGCTGTTGTAATCGAGTCCATCCACCTTGCTGCTGGTCGTCTGATTCTTCTCTTTCCTTCAACTTTCCCCACCATTATGGACTTTTCAAGGGAGCTGGATCTTCACATAATGTCTCCAAAGTATGATAGTTTGAGCCTGGCCATTTGTGCTTCAAGTGAGAATTCTTGAGAAAAACTCTAGAGAATACATGATCAAAAATAAGATTCAATCTATCTGGCATATCCTGTATTGCTGTATACAAGAGGTTAAATAGATCAGTGCATGCACCCATCTAGTATGGCATCCTAGTTCCAGTACTTTCCAACCAGTGTTTCCAGGAAGAGCACAAGCACGTCCTGAAAATAAAACCCTTTTGGTTGTCCACAGGATCTGGTATTTGTCTCTATTGTTTCTTGGATATTTCATTTCACCACTATGGCTAGTAACTGCTGACAGAACTGTCCTCTATACAGTTCTGTAAAGATAGAACTCCCTATTATTCTAGTCATGGGAAACAAGTGTTTGGGTACCTCACTGTCTTAAAACTACAGTGTGTTTAACATTTTGGTTGGATAGCAGATTGCATAATGGAATTAATGTGCAGTGAGAAGTTAGCAGATAATTAATATGATGCTCCCAAGTTAGCAAGTGCCATTTATGACAATTGCAAGATTAAGACTAGTATTTCTGAACCCTGAACTGCAGGCATCACAATGATTGTCTTTAATAGATTGGGCCTAATATCTTTTTCAGGCATGGAAAGTTAAAGGCTACACTTCTACCAATTAACTAGTTTCCTTTTTAATTATCACTCCTCAAAAGTTTTTTTCAGTGATGTGTATGCTAATCAGGTTAACTACATGATAGCTGATGTTTTCTAATTATGGAGATGAACTTTAGGACTTTGTGGCTTGGAGCGAATACTTAATTGTTAATCACAATTCCTTGAACACTATTAGTTATGCTAATTTCATTTTAGTTTCATTCTGCACATTCTCTCCTGAAAGTTTGCTTAATTCTCTATCCGTTATATTAGTGTAACTTTCTTTAGCATGTGACTCTTAGGAGTCACTTTCAAAGTCTGAGAAGATGACAAGCAAAGCACATCAATTCAGTGTATCGTTCTAATACTGCCCAAATCCATATATTAATGGAGTGGCATGAAACTCATTCTGCTTTGTCTGGTTCAGTCTCCATGTTGCATTTTATGTAACAGAAGATAAACTTTGATTCATCATTTCCCTGTGTCAGAATTGTTCTCCCTTAGGAACATTATACCAGTTTGGCATGGGACCAGAACATTTGGAAGAAGCTCCCATTATGGTAATTCATGAATCTGGCTTGAGCCATGGTTTACTAGGGGTGTGCAATAGGGGTGTGCATGGAACCGATTCTTGCAGCCAGAGTTTGAGCAGAACTCGAATTGGACCTCTGGACCGTGAGCTAGTTTTACTTGAACTGGCCTCCAGTTCAGTCTGAGAGTCGAACTGAGCCAAAGCAGTTCCATTTGGTTCGAGTGGGCATGCTTGTTTAATCCAGTGCAGATTCTCCTTTACAAGCAAAGGGGGGACCCTACCTACCTTTAAAAAAATCCTAATGGGGTGGTGAGAAGGCAGCTCATAGTCGGCGGCGGCAGCTCCTCCAAACTCTCCGGACCAGGCCGGATGCTTCAGCGCAGCCTGGCTTTTGCCTCCACACATACGTGGAGACTGGAATTGTGTCATGCTGGAGCACCAGGCCTGATTTGGCGAGATCAGAGGAGCCACCACAATGCTGCACTACGACTTTGCGAACAGGTTCGATGTTCGAGAAGTTATTTTTATATATATATATATATATATATATATATATATATATATATATACACACACACACACACTGTATATATATATATATATGGAGAATACACACACACACACACACACGGAATATATATATATATAGTTCCAGAGTGTAATCCAATCCCCAATTTGTGATCATGCACTTCCCTATGGGTTACTATAATTTCCAAGACAGATCAGTTTAATCCTATCATTTTCTACAGTTTACTTAAGTCAAAAGTTTTCATGGCTGTCTGTTTTATGGTCAATGGAAGGTTATTGCTGTCCCATATATTCAAATTCTACAGTTACAGAATGTTCTGGAAATGTATGGCCCTATGTCAGGTAGAGGGTGCAGTCCTCTAATTCTGTAAGAAATACTGGTGTCCTATTCTGTATCAGATTGATTACAGAATAGCTGTCCAGGGCACATATTACTACAGCACAGAAGACATTTAAGGTTCAAACAAAATCTATCGTCATCCGTCTAGACTCATCAGCAAGTGTAGGGTATTTTTTCTGTCAAGGCTGGCAAGAAATATAATTGGTTAAAGCTGTCTCAGATGAAATCAAGACATATTTTTTCATTAAAGCATGACTTTCAGCAAACTTGATCCCTAGTAACTTTTATTCAAGAAATTTCCATCTCTTCCAGGGTAATACATTCCAGGAGCATATGGAATTATTATAACGACTAGTGATTTTAAGCCCGTTAAATTAACGGGCGCTAGTAGCCTGGTTTCACATGCTCCTTTGCTGGCATAGGAGGCTCCCTCTTCATTACCCTCCACCATGGCAGCCGCCTGCACACCACCTCCAGCAAGGGCGGTGGGAGGGGGGAGGAGACAACCCTTCACACCCCGCAGGAGCAGCGGCAGCAGAGGCGGCGGCGGGCATCGAGGGCCAGCCTAAGAGAGGCCGCCAGCCGCGGGATCCTTCCTGAGGGAGGGAAAGAAGCCGCGCTGCCGCCTGTAGCCACAGAGAGCTGCGGGTAAGGAGGAGAAGGTGCTCCGTGTCTGGGGCGATGACAAGAGCGGCTCACGTAGCCCTCCAGTGCGGCTGAGGGGCGGGCGGGCAGCTGTCCAGGGTTACCAGGGTGACCCTCAGGATGGCTTCGCACCCCACCCACCCCCACTCCCACTTTGCGCAGCAGCAGCAGCGTAATGCCTGCATGGCCCCAAGGAAGGAGGGCGGCTCTCCTCAGGCACTGCTTTGGTCAGGGCTGGGGGGGAGGAGGGAGAAGCGGGGGCAGCGGCACTTCCCCCCCCCTGCAAGTGGGCTGTGTGTGGTGTGGTGGGGACAAAGCAACGCCAAGGGATGGAGTGGCCGCCGCGACTTGTCCGGCCGTTGACTCTCTGGCACCCTTTTTGGACTCGGGAAAGGGAGCGGAGGGCGGGGGGGAGGCGGGTTGAGTCTGCTGCTTCGTTGCTGCTTCCAACGCTTCCAACATGGCCACCGTGTCTCTGCGGCTGTATCTTTCTCGGACGTTCTGGGCATGCGCTCTGTGCATGCCCAGAACGGCCAAGAAAGACATGGGCAGGGAGACACAGGATTACACCGTGGCTCTTTATTATAGAGGATGGTACTCCTGAATGTATAAAAGTGCGTTTTATTACTGAGTAACCCCATCTCATTTTCACACCTTGTTTGAATCACATGTGCTTTTCACTGATGCTGAAAAGACAGGAAGTCTTTTAAGTGCCACATAACTTTCTGGTGAGCATTCTACAACTGAGAAGCCACAACAAGAACATTCCTTTCTAGTCACCACCCACAAGACTTCAGAAGAAACAAACTTTGAGGAGGTCATGCATAGTGAATGGCAAAACCTGTGCATCTTGATACAAAACGGCCTGAGTATTTTCAGGCCAGTAAAGTGTAAGTGTGTGTAGGGGTGAATTAACCTTTTTGCCACCTATAGGCAAAAAGGCCTTTGCTACCCTTAAAAAAAAAATGTAGCTGCTTTGCAGCGGCAGCAGCAACACTGTGGGGAAGTGGGGGGTGAGATGAGAGCAAAGGTCTGTACAGCTTGGAAGGAAAGCCAGAAATGGGCTGCAGTCTATAACAGAGCCTCAGCCTGAATGCATTCACTTGGGAGGAGGCGGAGAGGAGCAAGGAGCTGAGCCGAGCCAGCAGTGAGCTTTTAGAGATTTAAAAGGGGGGCACTCTCCCCTCCTCTTTCACCTCCCTGAAGCCAGCTGCCACCACCGCACCCCATTCCGCCGCTGGCAGCAGTGATCTCAAAAGGGGGAACTTTCCCCTCACCTGTTCACCCCCACTACCCGCAGCAGCTACTGCCACTGCTGCCATGGCTTTTAAAAAAAAATTGAAGTACGGGGGGGGGGAATTTCCTCTCACCCTGCTGCTGCCCCCAGAGGCAGAGAGGCACAGCAAAATTTGAGGAGCCACTCATCAAATTTTGCTGCCCTGGACAGAACCCCTTTTAATTGAGCAAAGAGGCATCTTCTAAAAGTGGTGATTATCTTATATTTAGCAGATGGAGAGCAACTGGCCCTATCCAACACCAGCACAGCATCCCTCCAGTGGCTGTTGCTGGTGTCTACCTTATGTTTCTTTTTAGATTGTAAGCCCTTTGGGGACAGGGGACCATCTTATTTATGTATTATTTGTGTTTCTATGTAAACCACTTTAAGAATGTTGTTGAAGAGTGGTATATAAATATTCGTAGTAGTAGCTGCCTCCTCTGCCTTGCACTAGTCTGTGTGTGTGTGTGTGTGTGTGTGTGTGTGTGTGTGTGTGTTTTGGATTGTACCTAGAAATGGGACAAAGTGGGGTTGTGTCAGCAGCATCCACTATAGTTCAGACATGTACAATTGAGTGTCTGAAGAGAGCAAAGGTCTGTACAAGTGGACATCTCCACGTGACTGGGAACCATGTTTTCTCACTGGAGGCTTCTCTCTGAAGCCTCGATTTCTCCTTCCCATGCACCTCAAACACTGCACTGGTGGCCAGGATGCCAGAAACATTAAGAATTACAGTTGTTGAGAGAATTGTAGAGTGCTGGTGTGAATCAGGACTTCCCCAGTTTGAATCTCACCTCTGCTATGAGCTCAGTAGGTGGCCACTCACTCTCAGGTAGTTGTATGGATTGTTGTGAAGATTATATCAAGGATTGCATTGCACAGTCAGAAAAAGCTATAAACATGCTAGTTGCTCTCCAGGACAGCCGAGTCCTTAATATGGACATTCAGCATTCTGGAAACTTTAGCACTCTGCTTTGGCACACTGCTGTTGCAACATTCAAAGTGCTGGGGAGGACTGGAGGCTTCTGGCTGAACTTCACTGACAGTACTACCACCACCACCAGGCAAGCTGCAGGGATGGATGGGTTCAGAGCCAATTGGCTAGATGTGTTCCGGGCCAAATCACTGATGTCACTGGGAGTGCAACAAGGTCTGATCTTCAACAAGTTCTGAACTTCAAACTCATTAAAAATGAGTTTGTTACTATTAATGGATAACATACCATGTAGCCAGGGGTGGAGCTGTAATTGTGTGCATGAACTTGAAGAACTTATGCACAGCTGCCATTAGGCTGCTACCAGTTCTTTCTGGGGTTGCTGCAGCGGGCGGCAGCCCCCACGCACAGCACACCTTCTCTCCTGCTGCGTGCACAGTGGTGGCCTCTCTGATGGAGAAGCTGGGGGGTAGACTGCTCTGTTCAAGCTGCTCAGCTGCTGTGTTGACCACTCAAATGGCTACCATGAATATGCAGTATCCAGCTGAGGGGGAGGGCAGCCTCCCCTGAGCATGGAGGGATATCAAGGGCACTGTGCAGGGGGAGCCACTGCCGTGAGTAGCCTGGGGTAGGCTGCCCTGCCCCCACAACTCATCTGGCCGCCATGCAAGCGCAGTGGCCATTTGAGTGGTCAACTTGGCAGATGAATGGCATGCTGATTACTCAGCCAGGAGAAGGGGCACCACACGGGAGGGAGGGGCACAACAAGGCAGGAAAGAAAGGGCATCGCCTGAACACGGGCCACTGCACATAGGCTTACAAGGGCAAGAGCAAATTAACTGCATGTGAGCCTTGCTGTGCAATGCTAGGCAGACAGAGGGGGAAGGGAAGTGATTTTTGCTTCTCTCCCCTCCCTACATCCAGGAATCTGTCTGTAAGGGCTGTGCAGCCCTCATAGACATATTCCTGGATGCAAAGGGGGGTTCTGTTAGGAGGGGGATGAGGGAATCAAAAATTGCTTCTACCTTCTATTTCACCATCCAGCACTGTTTGGTAAACCTTACTCATAATTAGTTTCCTGGCTGTTTGAGAGAACAGAGCTCTTGCTCTACCCTCTTAAGTCTGTGTGACATGTCAGCCATTGTTATTATTACTACTGAAAATAACTAATTTTAGTTGAGGAAATTACAAATAAAGTTCATGCTTCACTACTCAGGAGTTCTTCTAAAATCCAAAGACTTCCGAATACTTTGTAGTTATTTCCTAACATGTGTTATTCTTATTTATGTAGTATTCTTATTTATGTAGTTATGTAAGTTATGTGCCGTTAGTTATGTAAGAGAAGGCCAACCTTTGTTTTCCTCATTATATTATCATCATATTATTCTTAGGAAAAAAACAGTAAAGGAAAACTAAACCACCTAATGCATTAATGAATAAAATCTGCAAGGAATAAGTTGAGATAAACTAATTAAAAATGAGCATTTAAGAGATACTGTTGGTTACATTTACTCAGTGAATCATAAATAATCTTTATTGCAACTTTATAAGTATTTTTTGTATAATATATAATTACCACCGAACTAGGCAATGTTCTTACAAGCACATTTAATTGGCACGTATGCTTGTGGCCTAGTTATTAAACTTCACCAAATATTTGGAATTACCAACTGATACTGAAGGTTAAATGAAATGTAAAGTCTTGTTAATATATCTAGGATTAATTAAGCCTATTAGTATACAGCAGGTAACCAACTGTTATGGAGTTGTGTGATAAACTAATATTAAGCATAAGGACAGCAGACCAAAGGCCATGTAGTCCAACATTCTGTTTCCAACAAGCAACACCCAGGAAAGCACATGCAGGTGACAGACATGCTCCCCAGAATCTCAAAGATATACTCTCTTTGACCAGAGAATTTCAATATAGCTATCTTGTTATATCTGTTGTTCTGTTATCATGGAATTTAAGCCTTGTCAAATATAATTTGGTAAAATATCTGTGTGTCTGTGTGTGTGGGAGAAATGAAGTGTGGGAGGGGGCAGAGAACAATTCCAAGCAAATAGTAATAGTGAAAGAAAATAGTAGTTTGCCTACAGAGGTGAATGTATAATGTGTCCCATATGCTGCTGTAGCTCATGTATCTTGCTGGGAGAGATGCAAGAGTTCTCTCTTTATCCATCACTTCAGGTGTACAAAAGAGCTTATATTAACCTCTTGTGCTTTCTTTTTGCCAATGAAATATGTAAAGCCATTGTTCAAGAACATTTACATGTAAAGTCTAAGCAATAATCAAATATCACAATCTCCCATTCCTCCTAAGAAAAATGTGCAAGAGTTAAGCCATACACTGTGATCACTAGAGATTTATCTCTCACTCACCCACACCCTATTCAGACATTATACTGAACACTTGTGTAACAAGTATACAATATACAGAGTTATACTAAATGCTTGTACGAGTTTACAGGATCAGATCTATACACAGGTACAGTTATTCACATGTTATGTTGAACAAAGGTACAGCAGTACACTTCCTATTTGCACCATAAATTTGCATGACCCTTTAGGCAGGGGCATCATTAGGCACGGACCTGGGGCCCCAGATTTATGTGCCTACTGTCCTAGAGAGCCACATGATGTTTCTCAAGGGAAAAATGGTAATATTTCTGGAGAAGCTTGGCCTAGAGCTCTGAAATTTGGACAATCCTGTGATAAATGATTTTTTCCTTGCTGCAGCAAAGGTACTAGAAAGAGTTCTCTCTATCCATAGAGTACTTCACACCTAGTGAAAGTGGAACTGTTACGTCTGTACAAACAAAAAATTTTTTCAAGTGCACTATGCTTAAGTTGGTTTGTAAGGCAATAGGTTTGCATGAGAACTGAAGCAAAGGGCATGTGTTATGCTTTTAGTTTATTTTCCTTATGAATGCACAATATGCCAAAGTTGGTTTTCTGTTTGAACTGTGGAGCACGTGTCGAAGTTAGCTAATGAATTGTCAAGAAGCTGTGTGAATCCACTGGGGCTTGGACCATCCTTCCCCCCACCCTGGCAAATACACTCTGGCCCAGACTTGTGGGTTTGTGGTGAAATGAAGTGTGTGTAAGAGTGTGTGTGTGTGTGTGTGTGTGTGTGTGTGTGTGTGTATCGCTACACACACACACACACCCCTCATTGGGTCCAGGGTCCAAAATTACCTAGCTGCACCTCTTTACCTAGGTTCACTTTTAAACTGAGCACAGGTAGTCATTCACACAAACATGTGTACAATTGTACAGACATCTGTACATGTATACAGCATGATGCCAAAATCAGTCTATATTCGCACATTAACATAGGTAGCCCAGTATGCTTCCCATCTGTACCATGCATTTGGGAGGCCTATAGCCAGATTCAGTTTTAAAAGGAACACAGGTACAGTCATTCACAAAAACACATGTAAAAGTATACAGACATCTGTGCAGTTATATAACATATTGTCTGAATAGTGCTACACACAGAGAAGGAAGG
Source organism: Hemicordylus capensis (assembly GCF_027244095.1). Classification (NCBI taxonomy): domain Eukaryota; kingdom Metazoa; phylum Chordata; class Lepidosauria; order Squamata; family Cordylidae; genus Hemicordylus; species Hemicordylus capensis. The sequence goes on along the minus strand of NC_069659.1, from coordinate 63,183,979 downwards.
GAAGGGAGAAAGACAGAAAGGAGTCATGTCACACGGGGCTATGCAGTACTGGTCAGCCAGCAAGGAATCACCAAGGGGGTGAGACATAAATCATGGTCACAAAGCTGAGGTCATAATCCTGGTGGTCAGGTCTATTATTTATTTATTCATTTTTATTTATTTGATTTATATACCACCCTTCCAAAATGGCTTAGGGTGGTTTACAACAAAATAAAAACAATTTAAACTGGTTAACAATTAAAATAAAAAACTATAAAAATAGAATAAAACCCTTTAAACATTCAAACAATTAAAAAACCTGGAAAACCAGGACAAAAATTTAAAACAGTTTACAACATTTTAAAAACTCTGGAAGGCCAGGTCAAACAGATAGGTTTTAAGGGATCTCCTTAAAGACAGTTATTAACTAAATTATGGATTTCTGCCAGGAGTGCATTCCATAGCCCAGGAGCAACTACAGAGAAGACCCGCCTCTGAGTCGCCACCAGATGAACCGGTGGTAACTGGTGCTGGACCTCCTCAGATGACCTTAACATGTAGTGGGGATCATGCAAAAGAAGGCACTCTCTATGATAACTGCTATATATGAGAGAAAGATAACACAGTCCGAGATCAGAAGTCAGAAGATGAAATTCACACAAGAGCAATGTATCAGGTCAGGTAACAAGCCAAGGTCAAGCCAGAAGATCAGTTCTACAAGGGAGTAGGGTTGCACATTTTGTATTTTTTCTGTTTCAATTTGTACCAAATCCGAATCAACCCCATTCTGTATTGTGTCCAAAATTAAGCCTTCTGAATCACCCCAGTTTTGTTTTGTATCTGAATTAATATGAATTTAAAAATGGGTCACAAGGTCAAAAGAGTGGGTGGGGGTTATAGTGCCCAATGACTGGAAGCTACCACAAAAATTTCTAAGGAATTGAGCAAACGTCTGATTTTTGGTGAATTTTTGAAGTTTGTGCATCTTTCAGATTTTCCCCATAGGGTATGATGGAGGTTTCAGGGAAAGTATATCTTCATGTGGGGGGGGGGAGTGGTGGCCCAGAGTGGAGTGTGGTTGGTGGTAGTGCCCAGTTGGTACAAGGAAGCTACCACATTTTTTTCAGAGGAATTTGGCAAAGGGCTGATTTTTAAATGAAGTTACGCATCTTTCAGATTTTCCTTGTAGGGTATAATGGAAGTTTCTGCAGTCCCATAATTCCACTTGAGGGCACTGAAGTGGCCCAGAGCAAGTGGTGGTGTAGTGCACATAGGGTGCCAACCACCCACATGGGTTGCCAACCCATGAAGTACAGGGGTTTTTTTGTTCTAGAGGTGTTCTGAGAGTAGATTCATGGTTTTTCATTAAAAATCTCACTTGTTACCAGAGAATCTAAACTCAACACCTCAGAAACAACAAAGCCCAGTATCCCAATGGGTTAGCAATCCAGGGGGGTCATTGGCACCCTCTGTGCACTACACCACCACTTGCTCAGCACCACACCAGTGCCCCCCAAGTGAAGTTATGGGGCTGCTGAAATGACCATTATTACCTATGGGGGAAAGCTTAAAGACACTCAAACTTCCCCAAATCACAAAAAATCAACCTTTTGATTAATTCCTTTGAAATCTGGGTGGTGGCAGGCACCCCTTGTGGCACTTTCACCCAACCCACTGTTCTGCCCCAGCAGACCCCTTTCTGCCCCAAATCTGCTACAAAGACACACAAACTTCAACAACCCCTCACTTCCCGAAGCCCTCGCTCCACTGCTGCAACCCCCAAGCCCTTGCTCCACTGCTGCAGCAAACTACAGCTAACAGCAGCATCAAGTGTGCCCTATTTCCCTCCTCTACCAAGCAAGCAGTTCTCATCCACAGACATTTTTTTTCAACACATCAACAACAATAGCAGAGCTTTACAAAGAACCGGTTTCCAAAGCAAGATCACACAGAGGCGGCAGAACAACGAACTATCCTAGGCAGGCAGGCAGGCATTTGGATTGCTTTATATATTATATATACATACATACATGGTAACTAAATAGGGAGCAGTATGCTGGGCTCAGGCAGGTAGCAAGGCAAGCATGGCATCATAGAAACTTGCATTTAGACATGCAATGCAAAATTAGTTCTCTCTCTGTATCTCTTGAATGAGACAGCCAGAAAGGCAGAACAAGTGAGTAACTATTAATGAATTGAAACAAACTCCCCCCTGCCCACCCTCAAAGTAATCAGCCCAGACAGAGTGGAAACAGGGCATTGTTTTTTAGAGCTGGCAATCAGAATTTCTTAGCACATAATTGCATCACAATAGAACACATTCCAACAAAATGAGCTCCCTCAGAGATGCTGTGCCTGCTTTTTGCATATCTTATCTTCTGCTAATCTCTTCTTGACAGACACTCACTGCCTCCCTAGTTGCTGCAGTCAGAGACCAAAGCTCCAAAGAACAAAACAAAACAAAACTTCAGCTCCAAAACAGGGTCATTTCAATTTGTATACAAAACATCAAAAAATGCCATTTTCAGTCACAAAATTTTTGTTGCTGAATCAAAATGCACAAGCCTACAAGGGAGCAAAGTAAGACACAAGGATCAGGCTAAGAGCTATGTAACAATGTTGCTTCAGCAAGTGCTCCTTCCAGACTTAGTCCTTAAATACGCCTGTCTCAATATCCCAGTCTCAGGCTCCTCCCTCTGCTCCCAAAGACAACAGTACTTAAAGGGGCTGTGACCTTTTTCTTAAACATAAGCTTCTCCAGTGAGGCAGTGATTCCTCTATCTTTGGTGGTGGTTTCAGGGAGTCCTCTGAGTCTGAGGAGATGGGCAGAGGGGTGTCTTCTCGGCATAGTAGAGGTGATAGCTCTTCCTTCAAGGCTGTCTCTTGCAGTGCCTGCTGCTCAAAATTCTCTTCCTCACACCCTGATACTGGTGGTTATATGTTTGAACCCATTATAGGCTTCTTGGAACTGGGAGGCGCTGGCACCACCAGAGGGTCTGTGATCCATTCTTGATCCTCATCTCCCAAGCTTTCTTCACTTGCATCTCATGGGTGAGGCATCAGGCTCAGGTGGAAGAGAAGAGAAGAGAAGAGAAGAGAAGAGAAGAGAAGAGAAGAGAAGAGAAGAGAAGAGAAGAGAAGAGATCCTTCCCACAAGAGCTGTTCCATTCTTCTCAATAGAAGCATCACATCTGCTATTGCATGACAAAGGTGGCCCATATATACACTGGTCTGGTAAAGCAATTAAGGAATTTATCCTCCCTTCCACGAGAGATAACAGCCAAGTACTCTGAGATACACAGATAAGTGGTGTATTTCCTAACCCATCTTGTAAGTATCTAATCTATCCACCTAAAGGCATCCTGCTCTTTCAATGGTCAGACCAGCAATTCTTTATTCACACACATCCAGGTGCATTTACAGCAAGAGCGAGGGCATGCCCTCAGCTCTTGCCCTGTGGGCTTCTCAGACATCTGGTGGGCCACTGGGTAAAACAGGATGCTGGACTATGTAGGCCTTGATCCAGCAGGGCTGTTCTTATGAGCTGCAACCTGAATCACCTGAGGTTAGTGTTCACAGAAGCACCGGGCATCAACTTACAGTGCCTCATCCTTCAGACATACCGGGCCATAAGCCTAAATGGGCTGACTTGAGGGAGTGGAGGGGAAGTCCTACACAGGGTAGGACTTCCTCCCTGCTTTTGTGACTTGGAAAAGAATCTTCACCCATACATTTAATAAAATGGATAGAATAATTCTCTGAAATATTCTCTTCATTTATAATCAATGCATTGGTGAATATTCTTTTCCAAATCTTGAACTGTGAGCATGGCTGGTACTCATAATGTGCAAATAAGGCTCTAAATTCAAGTGATTGTGTGAACAGGCCAGTGGCCAACATCCTGACTAATAAAACACAGGTGCAATTGAAGTAAGACCAGTGTAGCACCAGTTCTACCAGTTCAACACCTAAAGAGTTGCAGACTGGTGCAGCACTGGTGCTAGTGTTTGCAGGGAATTTTAACAATCTCTTCTACCTCAGAAGCCCTCTGTGTCACCTCAAAATATCTCTCTGAGGGCTTCACAACCCTCAGGCATATATTTTCAGGTGGCACAGAATGTTTTCGGGGAAGGAGAGGAAGGAGAGGAAGTTTTCTGGGAAATTTGCCCCCCTTGTGCTGAGCCAGCAATAGAGCTGAGTTAGTTGAACTTTTCAGAAACACCAGTGCTTGTAGCTCTTCATTTGCAATATCCCTCTCAGTAATAAATATTGATAGGTATCAATATAGCTCATTACAGGAGAACATTTTATTTCTGAGTTCAGTTTTCAAACGCATTAGTTTTGGAGGGAAACAGAATCTTCCCTAAATGTTATACCTGAAAGGTTAAACTTTCCTATAAAACTAGCTCTGTCCTCCTCTTTGATACAACAAAATTATTCTTATTACTTATCTCTGCAAAAACTGTTCAACATAGTCAAAGTTAAAATGTAGATTAGTTGTACCACTAGGGGAAAATCCTCTAGTTTTATATGATTCTATCATTAATAGAAATGAAAAGTAAATGACACATAGTTTTTTTGTTTTTTTAAGCAACCCACTTTGTATCAGAAGTTGAGAATGAAGAAATCGGGTAATGTGTAGAATCAGAAAATGAAAAATTGCCACTCTGAACCACAATTTGTCACCTGCTGACAGTTGTGCCTTGTGGCAAAAAAAAGTTTACTATGAAAGATAAGTTAAGAGCTCAAAGCAAAAAAAGATATAAGCCTTTAAGACTGATATTGTGCCTTCATGTGCCTCCCTGAGGTAGAAGATTCCTCTTTTTGATCAAATTATCAGACTCAGGAATTACAGCATATGGGTTGCTTGCAAATGCTGATACTTAAGAACATGCACATGGCAGATGATAGTGGAAGTGAAACGGAATATGCATGAAGAGTGCAAGGTTTGTACAAAGCATATTTGGAAATCATGGTTGATGTTTCAGGTGCATTCTGGACAGATTTCGAACCTTCACCTTGAGCAGAACTGGGATAATTCAGAGGTATACTTAACAGAATCTGTGGCAGGTCGGCCCGACTTGCTTGGCCTAGCAGGAGTGGCAGTGTTGGTACATAAGCTTTGCACTTTCTTCTGTTGCTAGCACTGCTGTTCTGTGGGCTCCCAGAAGCCATTCTGCTTATGTCTGAGACCACAGGCTTGTGGTCCTCACTCTTAACATGCTCAAGAGTCTCACAGGATCCCCATTTATTGGCATATTGGGGACAAGTCATTTAGCAGGCAGTGGGACCGTTAACCCCAGATTTAACACCTGCCAAAGCCAAATTGAAAGGGAACTAGCCTCACACCTTTCCATATGCTGGGAATGTCTAAGTAGACTCCAGAGTTAGCCTGCAAAGTTAGCCTGTGTTCAAGGTGTCTCTGCAACAAGATTGATCCCTCTACTTTCCCTCCATAGATGCCTCTAATGAGCTAAAACTAGCTGCCTCAGCAGGGAACACAGATAAGGCATGCAAATGCAACTCCCTTCCCACTTCACAAGGTTGAGTGGGCAATGGGAACTCAGAGGTGCTCTCATTAAAATTACTGATTGGTTTATTGGGTCCTTCCAACCTGAGAGATACCGTGCTTACATGTTCATTTACTTAGAAGTGGATCTTGCCACATTAAAATTATTGTGGTGCCGAGCATCCCCCCAAAAGAATTTACTGCTCTCCAGCTCTTGTTTTTTGACTAACCATCTAAGAATCTCTTTTAACCGTGATTAGGAGGAACAACCCACAAAGTGAGCTGCTTCTAATGAACTGCCATCTTGCCTCCAGATCGGCCTTCTTGCTGGTCCTGATCCATCCAGCTCACCATAATGCTGCTAGAAGCTGGCTACATGAAAACAGACACCATTGGGATTTACCCCTGCTGCCTAACTCCCAAGCTGCTTTCAGTTCTTCATCTCCTGGTTCCAGTGGTGGATGGTGACTCCTGGGACTGGCTGGGTGCCAGACAAGTGGACAGAGCCAAAGTAGGCAGTGCAGGGGTGGAGCAAAAACCCTGCAAAAACACTAAGTCCCATGGGTATATAGAAAGTAAAGGTAAAGTTGTGCCGTTGAGTTGGTGTCGACTCCAGGCAACCACAGAGCCATGTGGTTTTCTTTGATAGAATACAAGAGGGGATTGCCTATCATTGTCTCCTTCCACGCAGTATGAGATGATTAGGGATGTGCACAAATTGATATTTTAAAATAAGATCTGTGCCCAAAACAAATCACCCAAGATTTGTTTTGTGTCCAAATCTACCCCCTCCAAATCACCCCAGATTCGATGTGTATTTGCTTTGATTCAATTTGGATTCGGATTGCTTTGGATGACATAACAAGGTTCTAGGGGCACCAAATTTGGAAGCTAGGTAGGTCCCCATGGGTGCCACCTACCACCCAAATATCAAGGCAGTGGGAAACTTGGTTGATGTTTAATGAATTATTTTGGTTTTTACTAATTTTGAACATTTCTGCCAAAGGAAATAATGGGGATTCAAAATTGACGTATTCTAACCCCAACACGGATCACCAGCTTTCATTTTTTTTAAAAAGCCAAGCTCTAGCACTTGTAGAAGTGGAGTTATGGAGCAAAATGTGCAGTCATTTTTCAAGTGTTCAGATTCTTTGGTGTATAATAACTTCTCCTCATAGTGAATCCCTATGAAGATTCATTGCATACCTTCATTTCTTCTGTTCATTTTGACTGTCACTGGATAGTGCCAACTGTCAACTGTCATGTGCCAACTGCACCGCACCCCCCAATTGCAAGGCAGTGGGGTACTCATTTTAATTTTTAGGAATATTGAAATGTTTTGATTCTTTGGTGTCTAATAATTTTTCCTCATGATGAATTCCTATGAGGATTCATTATCCGCCTTCGTTTCTTCTGTTCATTTTGACTATCACTGGAAAGTGCCAACTGTCAACTGTCATGTGTCAACTACACACACACACACACACACACACACACTGGGGTACTCAATTTATTTTAAAGGTATTTTTGAAGTGTTTAGATTCTTCGGTGCCTTCATTACACACCTTCATTTCTTCTGTTCATTTTGACCCCACCTTTGCAGGTGAGAGTGAGGAATTAGTGGCATCCCATGTTCCAACTACCTCACAACCCACAAGCTGCTGGGTACTCAGTTTATATTTTAGGATTTTTTGAGGTGTTTAGACTATTTGGTGTTCAATGAATCCTCATAGGGATTCATTATGAGGAAAGGTTATTAGACACCAAAGAACCTAAACAACTGGCAAAAATCCTAGAACATAAACTGAGTAGTACTCCACTGCCTTGCGGGTGGGAGTGGAGTGTAGTTGGCACATGACAGTTGACAGTTGGCACTGTCATGGGAGGAGAGCTGGTCTTGTGGTAGCAAGCATGACTTGTCCCCTTAGCTAAGCAGGATCTGTCCTGGTTACCAGTGCATGGGAGACTAGAAGTGTGAGCACTGTACAACATTCCCCTTAGGGAATGGAGCTGCTCTGGGAAGAGCATCAGAAGGTTCCATGTTCCCTCCCTGGCATCTCCAAGATAGGGCTAAGAGAGATTCCTGCCTGCAGCCTTGGAGAAGCCGCTGCCAGTTTGTGAAGACAATACTGCTAGATAGACCAATGATCATACTCTGTATATGGCAGCTTCCTATGTTCCACTGTCCAAAAGACAGTCAAAATGAATAGAAGAAATGAAGGTGTGTAATGAATCATCATTGAGGGAAAGTTATTATATACCAAAGAATCCAAACACTTGAAAAATAGGGACCACACATTTTGCTCCATAACTCCACTTCTACAAGGGCTAGAGCTTAGCTTCTTCTTCTTCTTTTAAATGAAAGCTGGGAATCTGGGGAAATATCTGAAATCTGGAGGTATCTGAATATCAAATTGATTTCAATCAAATCAGGCGTGATTCAATTTGTACCTGAATCTTTTCCCTGAGGAAAGAGGTCTTTTGGTTGTACCGTGTCTACGAGGGTCCAATTGCCACTAAAGGAAGGATGAGGTTACATTATAATCGCTGTGCCCCTCTGTCCTCTCCCTATCTCTGCTCTCTTCTTAAATCCAAAACCCATTTTTCTAAAGCCTTCTTTTTCTAGTCAGGCTGGAAGCCATTCCAATTCGGACATGAAGCTAAACTGGCTCTTTGCAGTTATCTGGTTAATCTTTGTAATGTATTTTGAGTAAAATTATTGCTTTAATCAACTTTCTTATTCCGCTGAACCCCAAATATAACCTTACTTTGTTTTTGAACTTCAGCCTCTCTGTCAGTTTATTTTCCTGTGAACCAAACTTCGCATAAAATTTATTCTGACATGGAACTGCTCCATCCCAGCTTGCTAATTCCCCACACAAAGCCTGAACACAATTTAGGGGCATTCACCAATCACCCCAGGGCAGTTCCATTAACTCTTCACAACAGAGGAAGCTATACAACAGCCCAGTCTTGATCATACATTCCACAGCCTTGCCTGGCTGCCACCTCAGACTCCATCAGAGGTAGCATAGCAGAGGAATTGGAAGAAAGAGCTAGGGGTTTCCGTCCGGCAGCTTGGTACCATTGCTATCTGTCCCTTCCCTTCTTTTCCATTTGCCTCTATCAAAGTGAAAAGATATTATCTGTGACATTTTTGTTTGCCATCCCCTACATATTCCATTTCAGTATAGTTTTAAAATACATGGTTCTATTTACACTATGGTATAAAGTTCTATATTTTGACATTAAAATGAATTAAGTTCTATTTTCAGAAAATAGAAAATGTGAGAATAATGGACAGGGGCTGGGATAATAGAAATAAGCTTCATGGGATATTGGCAATGACCAGGCTGTATAGGAACACAATGGCAGGAGAATGTAGACTTTGACAAGAAGCTGTGAAAACACTTCAGTCCTTTCTCTTAAAGTATAGAAGTTAATGTCTAATGTAGCACCTGGTTTCTAAACCAATTCAAATGTTCTGTACAAACTTGAGAAGTCTAAGAGAACTCTTCTTAAATAAAATAGATTTTTAGGATTGTATCCTGACACTTCATTCTGCCCTGCACAGCTAGACTGCAGGATGTATGCTGTAAATAGAGCAATTCACCTGGCCTATGAGGTGATTCTCAGGACCGTAGGAAAGCGGACAAGCGGGCTAAAGGAGCCTAGCCCACTTTCCTGTGGTTGTGTACTGCAATGAGAGCTGCGCAGCTCCTGGCAGCAAACCGCAGTAAGTACTCCTCCCCTTAAACAAGGTTAGCGGAGTGAGTTCCCTGCACTCCTGCAGGGCATCCTCGGACTTCTGGGGGCTGGGTGGTCCCTGATCCCCACAGCCCCTACCAGTAGTCATGGGGTCTAGGGACAACCCTTGCTCACTTGTGGGGAGAACAGGCTAAGCCTGCTCTCCTCACAGAGCCCGGTAAGGCTCTCCACACTGCTCATGTGGAAAGCCTCTATGTGTAGTCAAAGCACACTTAATCAGGGGTAACATTCCTTCAATTATCCTTTGCCTGAACAAAAATCATGTTAATCTCTTTACACAACTAAGGTAACAATGATGACAGCCATTTAAATGTAGTGGAGGTATTTGATTCAAGTTACGTGTACACTTTGGCCGCCTTTGCATATAATGCCAAACCACAGGTGAATAAGCCAGAGGTTCGATTTCTTGGTTGTCCAAATGCATGAAACCATGGTTTTGCTGCCCATCTAACCTGAGGTTCTCCACCCCAACCATAATTTTAACCTTTGGTTTGTAGTGGACCGGATCTCACGATCAGTGAGACCCGGTTTTGTCTGGTGAGCGGGAAGAGCGGGCTAAGCCCGCTCTCCCCGCTCACGAGCAGGCAGGGAGCCCTGGGCAGCCAGATCGGCCGCCCACATGATGGCCAGCTCCGAGATGGAGCTGGCGGGGGGGGGGGAGCAGGGGCCACATGGCACACTGAGGAGACCCCCGAGCATGCAAGCGCGCAGGGCATACTGAGGAGACCCCCGAGCCAGGAGGCTGCTTTCTGCACAGAAATCTCAATACATTTACATAGAAACCTATTCAGATGTTATGGTGTACATGGTTGCACAGGGGCTGTACTTGTGATCATTTGGCTAAACATGATTACAATTGATTGTCTGAAGAACCCTCTTTGCATTTGCCCTAAAGTTCTTCACATGGGTGTGTTACCATTTTAATTCAGGTTCAGGGATCATCATGCTGTACTCATTAAGCAACTCTTGTCTGCATTGTAGCACACCTAAAGTCCCCCATGTAGGTCCAAGGCAGCCATTAAAACCATAGATGTCTTAGAGAGGCTTTTTGAAGACCCATTTCTGGTCTGTCCTTTACATTCTATAGATAACAGACCATCTGCTAGCCTCCTGCTCCTGTGGGATGCTGCTTAGAAAATCTTCAGAGGGAAGTTGGAAGCTGCAGATAATGGTGGTTTTTTTGGGGGGGGGTTGTTTATTTTGTTTTGCTTTTTACATTAGCCTCAGGGAAGAGCAGTGTTGTCTGGAGATGGGCTTTCTGCTTGCCTCTGAAGATTATTTTTAAGCAGCTGCTAATGGAGCGCTTTTCTGCTGGGCACAAAGACAAGAAGCATGTTTTGCAGAGCACATGCTATGTTTAGGTGGCAGTCCTTCCTCTATCTCTGCTGGGTGCTAAAATGCTTGTTGCTAAAGGAGCTTTCCTTTGGTGTAAGGAAGAGCTGCCAATACTGAAACTGATGGAGGGAGAAGTGCCAGGGAGAGTTCTAATTTTTATCAGTGCATTTGCAGCTGAACATCTTTGTAACCCTACAGGTGTTCATACTTTGTAACATAAACTCATGTATGCTGCAACTCAACTCATGTTCATGAATATCTGTATGGGGCTCTGCATCTTATGCCACAACTGACATGGTTGGTTCTGTCATCATAATCTCATATATCGTTATTCTTCTCATAGGTATTTCATAGATCCATAATGTATCACTTGTGGTGACCATGTCTACTGTATGTCAAAGAGCTACCTTAATCATACTTTATTATAGGTTCTTTCATGGCAAATATATAAACTATCTGCTTCAATGTGGAAAATATGGCTCACATTCCTGTTAATATCCTAGCACTGAAAAGTGAGCATCATCTCTAGTTCTTGGCAGGTTTATGATTCATGTTCACACTATATTTGCAGCTTAGCGATGATAACATGTGGATAAATGACAAAAGGATGACATTTTCTCTTTGAGTTTGACTAATATCTGATAAAATATCAGTGAAAGGAAAAACTCAAGCAGCCAATGTCTCCCTAGTGCCTTCCCAGATCCAGAACTGCCTTGGAAACATCCTACTAACAGACTGACAGTGAGCTAATGCTAAGCCTGCAATATAATGTCCTGCCAGAGCCAACAAAATGACAACACTGCTGCATACTGGAAAAGCTGAAATGAAACCCACACTGGGAATGCAGAGAGAACAGACAGGAGCTTTCAGTCTAAGTTTTTTAAAAAGTCTAACATTTTACATGTGGGATCACTTATCGCTTGTGTGAGGTGTCTAGCCTCAATATTGGTGGACTTGACTATGAACAATCCAGCTAATCTTTCTACAAGATGCACTTCTGGTTTGTGAACAGATTGCATTTTACTCTATTATTGCTGTACAAAGGTAACTGCTATGTCAACAAGTATATGTACACTTTTCTCTAAAGGTGATTCTCCAAAGTTATGCAAGAATTCTTTCCTTATGTTGGGAAAGAAGGGAACTACCCTCAGGTCAAATTAATTTACAGTAAGGTGAGACTTAGCAGGGCTAGAACTGGTCTTAGGTTTGAAGTTCCAGTACAAGTCCACACACCATGAAATTCCCAAGCAGTTCCAGGATATTAGTATCCCAGGAAGCCCAGTGGGAAGCCAAGTCAGGATGACTATTCCAGACATCAGTTTGTCCAAGATGCAGGAAACAAGCAGTTTCAAGCAACGAAGCAGGAGCTGACAGCTTCACCTTGAAATATAAATCAGCAGCCTCTCTTCCTAAAGAACTTGAATATTTGATACAAAGGCTAGCAAGATTTCAAAAGACTTTCAAAATCAGGGGATCCCAACCTACAACTCTACACTACAGATCCTAAACTACAACTCCCATCATCTCTAGCTGCAATGACCTTCAACCATTGTGGCTGGGCATTATGTGAGTTGTAGTCCAAAAATATATGGGGAACCAAGGTTGGCAACGCCTGTTATAAATAAGCTCAGGAGCTAATCAGACTTCAGCCAGTCAAGGAGTCCCAGGTGGGATTAAGATGCTGAAACAAGGTAAGAGAGATCAGATCAAGGAACTTGACTGATGCAAACCTACTTCAGATATCATTTGAAAACTTTATTTAAGAGCATAAAATGTATCTAAGCGAAAAACTAATTTTTGCTGTTACGTAAACTGCTTTGTGAATTTTGTTGAAAAGCATAATAGAAATATTCAAATAATCATGCCTGGTTGAGTGAGGCATATGCATATTATATGATTATATATGTTGTGAAGCTTCTGTGATACAAGCAGGTGGGGGGAGGCTACCAATGTGGAGGAGTATGCATGTGCATCAGTAAAACACCACACAGAAAGCATCTTGATTAATGCAGTCATAGATACTCTTGCATCAATATTTATTTATTTATCTATTTATTTATTTATTGGCAATGTATTATCAATACACATATGCACCCTGGGAAGTAGAGAGGCATGCAAAGATGTAAATTAATTGAAAGAGCTTATAGCTGTAGGAAATTGCAAATGCTCCAATTCCAGTATTAGATTTTAAAAGTTCTCCTAGTTAAACCAGAACTGAAGCAAGTGGAACTCAGAGCAGAGCAAACCAAAGGTATGCTAAAGGGACAGAATGGGAAGAGTCAGCTCATCCCTAGTTTGTATAGCAGAACATACATAGTCAACAATAATCCAGAGAGGGGGCAGAAAGTGGTAAAAAGAAATTACAGTCTTAACCACTAGGGATATGCACGAACCTGTTTGGAGGTCCTTTTATGGGCCTCCAAATAGGTTCAAATGACCAGCATTTCGGCCAGTTCGAAGGCGGGGGGGGGAGATACCTTTAAGGGCAGGGGAGTATCCTCTTACCCTCCTGCCGTGCTTTCCCCACCGGCGCTGGACTTTCAAACAGTCTGGTGGGTACCTCCCTGCTGACCCATCGCCTTGTTGGACCGGAAGTGACTGGAAGTACCGCCTTCCAGTGGGGGCCTTCTAACCGGCCCCTTCTAACCGGCCCCCACCGGTTCCGTGCACATCCCTAATAACCACCTAGGTGCTGCAGTGGGAAGTCCAGCTACAATGTTCCTTTTTGGAACAGACTGGTCACATCTCACACCTGAAGCAGCTCTATGTGACTTGCTTTGAGACTCATCCAGAGCTGTATGAACAGCTATAAGGACTGATCCTTGCTCTTCAAATTAATAAACAGGTTCTGTTTATTAAATAGAAGGCTTCTGCACACATTCAACAACATCAGGGTAGGAGGCATTCTACCTTAATTTACATGATTGTGTGCAAAGTGTTTGTATAGCTCTCCTACCTTGCTATTCTGGTCATGTGGATGCACTTATGAAGTAATAACAAGTAGGACATATAGATAAATGTGAACGTGAGACCCATTCCCTTCTCACACTGGGGCTACATTGGGATTATAAAGTAAGAATTTGGCTGCCTCATTGCCTTAATGGTACTTTGTAATGTAACCTTTCTACGTTCTACAGAAAGTGTACTAGACAATACTGTAACCTGCCAATTAACAACGTATACCAAGACTGTATTTTCAGGCATTAATTCCCCCCGCCCTTCCTTTACTGCACATCTTTATTACAATTTAAAATTACACAACTGGAATGTACATTTAGTTCTAATGTCTTTTTAATTGGAACTATGTGAACTATAAAATAGTAAACATATAGGCATTTTCACAAAATACCTCTTATCTCCTCTTGTGTGTGGCGGGGGGAGGGGAAGTGTGAGAGACTATGGATGTCTTACTAATTACTTTTTGTGGCTCTTTAATAGCCTTTGGGACACATACAAACCATTTTAATTAAAAAAAAGTTAAGACACTACGGATAATGCACCAATAACTAAGCTTATTAATACACAGAACTCATTAATTGATAATTATGCTTAAACGCAAATGTAATTGCATTGATTTACTATGAGCAAGAGATGCCTGCAGGTGTTTCCTGAGAAATGGTCTGGCAGAGCCCATCTGTACACCACTTAGCTCAAGTGGCTTTCATCTTGTTTTTGTAAACCTTCCAACAGGCCTTGGTCTTTGATTTAATTTTGGTTCGTTCTTCAATGTACATGTTTGCCTAACTGAAAATAAAATCATGTATAGGGAAAGTAAACTAAATGGATCTTTTTTTTAAAAAAACAAGATCAATTTCATTTCAATTTTCATTTCATTTCAATTTTCAAGGCAGTTTACAGAAGTATAAAAAACCATAAACACATAGTGAGATGGCATCAGAATTAAGACTAAGACATAGGAAGAGGGAAAAAAAAGCAAACTCCAATTAAAATATCACAAATAAAAGCAGCATAATCATATATCAGGATTTAACAGAATGTTTATTAAGGTACATCTGGACATTGATGGATTGTACATCAATGGATTGTGCATTAAAGTACATTGATGGATTTTTGGCCATCAATGGAATGTAACCACTTCAGCTGGTCAAGGTGTGCCACAATACAGGAGAACAGCAGCATGCCAGAATACCCATCTTGCCCCTTGGTATCAAGGAGCTAATGGCCAAACCCACAGCTACTGTTCCCAGATTCAACACTTCTTTGCAGAGGCAAACACTGAAGCTGGACATAGTTTCTCCTGTGATTTGGAAAGCAGGAAAGCATTGAATCTACAGACAACAAGGTGCCTGACCATGGACCAAATATTTGTGGCAGGCCTGGCTAAGCCATTGTATTCCAGTTCCATCTGTACTTGGGCACACACTGTTAATACTTCTTGAATGACTGAGGCAGCTTATATCTTCACAATAAAGATTAAAATCCTGATCCAGCTATGGGCATAAGTATGTGCATTCTAACTGGATGAAGAGCAATGATTCTCCACCTGATCCAGAAGGCAAAGCTGTGCATAAGGAACTCAGCAGGCCTATGAGAATAGGCAAGGCTTTGACTTGGTATCCAGAGCATGCAATTTAGTGCTTTGGATGTGCTTCAGTGCGCCCCCCCAATTTGGATTCAGTTATTTTGATCTGAATGGTTTTTTAATACATTTAAAATATTTATACCCCTCCTTTCCAGTACCCTATGGCTCAGGGCTGCTCACAACATTAATAAAAAGATACAGTATAAAATAAGTCAAAGTTAAACAAATTTAAATTAAAAGACTAGGCTAAAACCACATTTTAAAATACATTTTTTAAAAATTGTTTCAAATTAAAAGTGATTTTAAATATTCAATTTGTCCAAATATTTATCCATATGATATAATGGAAAGAATAACTAATTCAGAGAAATGGCAACTTGCAAGAAACAATTTAGGCTGAGCAAGCAGAGCTCAATTTATTATTTCTACGTCCATCCCCACAAACACTGCGATTGGAAGGGAGCAGAGACACTGATCAAAGTCTCTGGCCAGCTTGAGATGTCAATCACAAAGAACTACAGCAGTTTCCACATATGGAAGTAAACCTCATTCCCTCCCTTTTATTAATGTCAACAAGCAACAAATGTTTGGCACTGAAGAACAGCAGGGGGAAAGCCTCCAAATAGCTCAGTCTCTTCAAATCTTTCAGAATTGATCCGGACATTGCTGATACAATTTGGAGAGATTAGAGGTCTATCTATGCAATTCATATTTAGCTATTCAGTGCCCTATTTGGCTCAGATGTCAGCCAGACTAAATAGCAATCTGAAGCTTCACACCACCCTATGGCATACAAATATCTGGATTCCTGATGATCAGTTGCTTGGAAAGGGAAGACGGGGAGCTAAATTTATCTCCCCTGTTCCCTTTTCACACCGAAGTGTGGATCAGTGGGGTTCCCGCTTCTTATACACAGCTTTATGTTCCTCACCCTAGTGTGCATTTTTGTAACAGGGCAAATAAAAACTATTAACTGTGCACATTCTGGAAAAATTGTGCAACCTCAGAAATATTCAGTTAACATGTTGTATTTATAGCACAACATGTCACAAATCTTCCCTAGTTTGACTGGTTGCCTAGGCAAAAGATGCCACCAAATGAGCAGAACAAACTTGTTCCCTGAGAGCCAGGAGCTCCTTGCACTGAATACACACCCATGACTTCTGCCCATGGAGCAAATAGTCATACATGTGGCACTCTATGCAATACACTGGGACTTGCCCCTTCTCCTGTTGACTTTCTATCTTCATACTGGTTTTGTTGGCTGTTTACAGTATTTAGAGATAGTTTATTAGAAAGATAGGTTTCAGCTGTAATGGTCAGCTATTTAACTGTCCAAACAGACTTTCTCAAGAATATGAGAGAGAGATCAGTAATTATATGAGGAAGGGATTTGTACTTACCTTATCTTCTCCAGCGGGCTCCTTGTGATCACAGGGCATTGTTCTAGGCTCCCCCACACACTTCCCACAAAACTCCAATGTCCTGTTTGCTATCCTTGTTTGCAGTGTTCTCGGGCCTTCACATCTTATGTAGAGGGTAGGTTTCAAACTCAAACACATGATGTGGGTCAAAGGAATGTGAGGCCTCTCACAGCCCTAGCTGACTCCACCCCCTCCAGGCAGGGACAAACAAAAACAATGGAGTTTGCTAGCCCTGGCAAATGCTAGCCCTGGCAAATAACACACAGACTACGACTTATCCCTTACAGAGAAACTAGCCCCTCAAAATCTCCCTTCCTCCTGTTAGTTAGTTTGAAGGGGGGGGGAGGCTAGATGTTGTTCTGTTTAGAAAAGCCTGTCCAAACCTCCTGAAGCTGCTTCTGCTCTTTCTACAGTAGGCTTCAAACTGAGACACAGGATATGGGTCACAGGAATGTGGGGCCTCCCATAGACCTAGCTGACTCCACCCCCTCCAGGCAAGGACAAACAAAAACACTGGAGTTTGCTAGCCCTGGCAAATGTTAGCCCTGGCAAACAACAGAGAGAGAGAGAGAGAGAGAGAGAGAGAGAGAGAGAGAGAGAGAGAAGGCACTTCCCTGAGTTGATACCAGATGAGCTGGTGGCAACTGCAGGCAAATCTCTCCAGATTATCTCAGTGGGTGGTGGAGCTCACGGAGAAGACGTTATTCTCTTAAGTACCAAGGGCCTACGCTGTTTAGGGTTTATAGGTTATAACCAGTACTTTGTATTTTGCCTGGAAGCCTATCAGCAGCCAGTGTAGCGCTTTCAATTCAGGAGTAATATGGTCTCTCTGAGATGATCCAGAGACCAACCTGGCTGCCACATTCTGCACCAACTGCAGTTTCCAGACTATGTAAAAAGGCAGCCTCACATAGAGCGTATTGCATTAGGCAAGTCTGGAGGTTATCATTATGTATGGAAGTCTGGAGGTTATCAGCATGTGTACTACTGTTGTTAGGTCATTCATCTCAAGAAACAGACACAGGTGACAAATCAGCTGAAGTTGATAGAAAGCACCTCTGGCCACCGCCTCAGCTTTGGTCACCAGGGAGAGGTTTGGATCCAGAAGCACCTCCAGATCTTAGGGTTTCAAAGTATAAACAATTCATCAACATTTGACCAAATAGCTGAAAATTCCTCTTCTTTACCTTGCTGCCAGAAGAAAACCGGTTCAAAAGCTGAAAAGGAACACATGTCAGTTATCCAAAGTTGCATTTCAGGTGCAAATTTGTTCTTTCAGTGCTGTATTATTATTATTATTATTATTATTATTATTATTATTTCAATTTCAATACCGCTCTTCCAAAAATGTCTCAGGGCAGTTTACACAGAGAAATAATAAATATATAAGATGGATCCCTGTCCCCTAAAGGTCTGCTAGATTCCATATGCTGGGGATGTACCCAAACAAAACATGAACATCGTTGACAGGCAATGGGAGCTGCAATGTCATGTTAACAAACCTATGAATTTTAAACCAAAATGGCGCAATAACTGGACAGGACCAAACCATATGCACAGTGTGCCCTCACACAAATTACACTTCCAACATATAGAAGTCTGCAACCATCCCTTCTTAAGTATTATCAGAGGTGTCCAATAAACACAAAAATATTTCTTCTGTAATAGCCACATTTGAGATCAAAAGAGGCATGTTTCACTGACGTCAAAGCAACTCACCATTGATATAATAAAACAGGGTATTCAAGATCATTGTTCCAAAGATCTCATATATAATCAATATCAATTTTATCAATATCTTTAAGCTTCTGATAGAGCAAGGTTTCAGGCTTAGGTGCATCCAATAGATGTTCCAGGTCTAATAAGAGAAATTGGGTTTCAGATGTTACAATTGCATCAGGACGAAAGAGCTGTGATGGTAAATGCTTTAGCTGAATAAACCACCAGATAGCATTTAAAGATAGATCAAACTCAGCTCTCAAAGTATCGAAAGATTTAAAAAAGACAAAAGAGTCTGGATACCACCTAAAACCCCAAACCCTTCACTCATCAGGAAAATCTGAAGAACCTAGAGGCATCAAATCTAATTTGCCCCAATTTATGGAGTAAATGGACAAATCACCACACTTTTGAGCTAAAGAAATAAAATTAGGAATTGAGACCTCTGGTTTATCAATAAAACAAATTGCCATCTGCATATAAAATCAACTTGTGCTCAGTCCCACCTAGTGTAATACCTTTTATATTGTCAGAGTTTCTAATAGTTCGAGCCAGGGGTTCTAACACCATATTGAAAAAGAAAGGAGATAGAGGACATCACTGATATGTGTCCCATTCTAGCCTAATTGAAGAGGACAATAGCCCATTGCCGATGACTCATGAATAAGGAGCCTTGTATAGCATAGTAAGCAAGTAAAAAACTTAGCATAAAGGATCCTAGTGGCAGTTATCATATATAAAGACAGCTCCGTGTATTCTACAGGTATATAAGGCTTGGTCATATTTAACATAAAAATATCTGGTAAAAAGCTAAATTCTGTGTTAAAAATTTGTTGCATCCTACGGTGGATTGTCTTCCAAAATTTCTGAGCTTCGCTGCATGTTCCCCACATATGACAGGAACATAGGAAGTTGCCATATACTGAGTCAGACCATTGGTCTATCTAGCTTAGTAATGTCTACACAGACTGGCAGCGGCTTCTCCAAGGTTGTATGCAGGAATCTCTCTCAGCCCTATCTTGGAGAAGCCAGAGAGAGACCTTGGAACCTTCTGCTCTTCCTAGAGCTGCTCCATCCCATGAGGGGAATATCTTACAGTGCTCACATGTGATCTTCCATTCAAATGCAACCAGGGTGGACCCTGCTTAGCTAAGGGGACGTCATGCTTGCTACCACAAGACCAGCTCTCCTTCCTTTATAAATAACAAAAGGTTCCCAGCTGGTTCATATATTTCCAGCAGTTTCTGGGATACTTACTGTCCATTTTTGCAATCATCACAGGAGTAATATACCAATGAAAATGCATTTTATACCAATTTTGTCTTAATGTGCTGTTTAATCCATTTAATCATACAGCCTTTGACCTGTTCTGATTCTGAGTCATACTTCACTAACAACTTGTATATAAGACCCAATAAGTGTTCAGCATTTTTAGTTATTAATACTTCAAATTCCATCAAATTCTGAGTTTGCCACCTTGTTTTTTTATTTCCTTCTGTGTTATGCTACTATCTGCAGATATTGAAACAACAAAGATTCACTCATCCATTCTGAGGAAATAATATAAATAGGTTTCATTTTTGTGTTTCCAATAATTAGGCTTTGTAAATTATACACCAACTCTTTCCATAGATCAATTTTTTTAGCATATTTTTCTTCATTGAAAAAAAAAGTTTAATATTGATACCAAAGGAGATAAAACCGGAGTTATTCTTCTTTTCTTTTCTTTTTTGTCTGTCCCAGACATTTAGTAGACCTCTTCTAATGGAATGATTTTTTATATCCACACCTGTTCTTTTGATACCAGTCCATAAATATTTATGCAATCCTTCTGAAAGACCAGTCTCCTCCATGGACATAATCCATCCATATGGTTCATTCTGCGATCCATGTAAGACAACTAGCTTGATAATGTAATTTCAAATTTGGGACTCCCAATCCTCCATGTTCTTTCACATCTTGCATAATCCTAAACTTGATTCTGGGCTTTTTAGAAGCCCAAATAAAAGAATTTATGTTCCTTTGCCATGGCTTGCAGTTTCTTATTGACCTTCTGTAATGTGCCCAATGTGGAATCAATAGAGGAACTTTTATCTTCTAATTGAGAAATTTTGCCTTCCAAAACCCTCAGTCTGGCAGTAATAGTATCAACAGAGGCTTGAAGTGAAGTAATCAAATCTGCAATGTTTTTTTAAGTTGGATTTTTAAGTTAGCAGATGTAGTTTTAAGATACATCATAATATCTCCTTCTTCCTCTGCAAACCTTTCTGGAGGAAAGGATGAGAGGAGCAAGTAGAAGGAGGCCACACTTTCTTCCTCTTTCCCTTAGAAGTCATTATGACATCCACCAGTGGTACTCCCCCCATAGAAAAGGAAAAATAACCACTTGTTTAATGAGCAGGTCTCTGCAGATTAAGCAATTCTATTAAGAAAATCAGGAAGAAGGCTCTGGAGCATGCTGAAGTGTGACTGGTTACAAACATCATCATCATCCAGAAGTCCCAGGAAGTGGTATTTTCATTGTAATGGCACAATAATTCTTCAGAATAGCCTAATAGCAATATCCAGCATTACCTGCTTTGCTCTGTTTTTTTACTTATTAACTATAAATGGGATTGCACCATCCCCAAGGCCCATTTACCAGTTATGGTGGCTAACCCAAGGCCTTGACCTCAAAAGCTAGAATGGGGTTGGGTAGGTTATCAGGCACCTGACAGGCCGCAGTACATTGCCAATGGGTTGTATAAGACTAGGAGGATCACAGGTAGTATGGTGGTCTGAATGCATTGTATATATTTGGTTTCATTTGTAATGACTGATCCCAAACTGTGACTGGGATCACTGTGCAGTGGTGGTGTCAGCTCTGGACCTTGGCCCTCAAGTCCATATGGGCTCTGCTCTCAGGGGGCCCCAGCAGTGCTCCCATGGCCCACAGAAAACTCCTCCCCAGCATGCACCTGCAAATATTCCTTTGTGCCAGCAGCCTGGCACTTGCCAATGAGAGAGGTTCTCCCAGGATGCGCAGGCAGGATGCTGCTCCTCCCCCGACCTGATGATCAGGTGAGGGAGGGGCTGGCTGAGGCAAAGCGCAGGAGTGTAGGCTGCTGCATCTCTGCCTGACTTCCTTCCTTACTGCCTGCCAATTCCTAGCTCTTCCAGGTATGGGAAGCCCAAAAGGGCAAAGGCAGAGGAGCAGCTGTGAGCAGTGAGGGTCGCATGTTGTGTGCCTGCTGCTGTTGCCTGAGTTTGTCACCTTTTCCATGTTGCTGTTCCCAGAGTTGTTCTGGCTTCTTTTGCTGATGTCCACTCCAGCCAAGCTTGTTTCACTGTACAACCATGAGGTGTGCGCGCGCGTGTGTGTGTGTGTGTGTGTGTGAGCGAGAGAGCAAGCGAGAGAGAGAGAGAGAGACAGACAGACAGAAAGAGAGAGAGTGCTTATTTTGCAAGGTGGGGTGGTATTAGGACCAGGATCCAAAATCACCTAGCTGCACCCCTGTCACTGTAGCCTAGTGGCAATCCAAAGACATCAATTGCAACTTCATATTGGGCATTGGACTGTAGTACTAGGTCATATAAGTTACTACCTCAGTACAGAGGCTTACAGATTTAGTCCATTTCTATTATATCATCTTAGAACACAAATGTAAGCCTCTGTGCTAAGGTAGTAATTTGCATTTTCAATGACATGATTCTGCACAAATTGAAATGTATGAATTAGGTGAATACCGGTGGTTTAGTGATATTTGTAGTCATCTTATTTGAATTTTGCTAAGAGCAAAAAAGTTAATAGCTCTTTGCCAAATCCACTTGCATCCCAGAAACATGCATCTTTGGCCATTGTCAAACAGTTGTCAAAGCTTTGTAGTGACTGAATGGGACCTCTTTAATACAATTTCTCTTTCCCTCTCACCTAGATGTAGAAAAACTACTAACCAAAGTTCTTGTTATTGCAAATGATCATTCCATGTATATTATACACTATCAAAATAATTGTCTTCCACAATCTCATTCCATATTTTCATATCTTGAACAGATGGTTCTGAACTTTATGAAGGTGATTAATTAAACAGCACATAACAGGAATATTTTGTGCATGAACAAATTCCTTTTACAAGATTTTAAATTCTTTTAACAACCCCTTTCCTCTAGGGAACTGAAGCATATTTTTAGCATTTCCACTACTTTTTCAATATTTGTAGTATATGCTTTCAGGCTGTTGTACCAGTACCTCTCTTTCAAGACAAGGGCTTATGGCTACTGAATAATGATTAATAAACAGGATTTTCCCAGAACACCAAGCAACCTGTGAGAATTCTGAAATAAGCTTTCATGCATGGCAAGTTTATCACTTGTGACCAGTGTTCCTTGTAATAGGGGTTTGTAGATGTTTTTGACTACAACTGCCATAATTCCCAGCTGCAATGGCCTTTGGCTGGGGATGATGGGAGTTGTAGTCAACAACATATGGGAATCCCTGTTAAAGAAAACACTGCTTGTGGCTGAGGAAAGAACCTTCTAGTGCCTTTAGCACATAAGGAGTGATTTGGCTGGCGTAGCTACTTCGACAAAAGATTTGCTGCAGTGATAAGAGAAGTCCCTTCAGATGATGAACATCTCTTAGGGCTGCCCCATCATTTCAGCAAGCATCAGAGATTATTGAGAAATATTTCCAGTGTGACAGCATCTGTGTGTGGAACTGGAATGTTTTGAAAGCTTCTCATGATGTAGATTGGCCCAATTGTGTGGAGATTCTCCAGCCATTACCATGGAGTCTCACTACAGTTGAATCTTAAGGAAATCCATGTGGTGCGCAGCTGTCAAATGTTAAAGTCCCATGTGGAGATGCCACCATGTAGCAGCCTTTTCCCAGCAGCCTTCAGATGGTTTTCAAAACCTATGAAATAGCACCCCATCAAACAGCTGTTAATGACCCAAAAGAACACCATTGGTAAGAATCAGGGACTGACAGTACAAAAACCAGTGAAAATGGAATTCAGGGGCTCGAATCCATTCTGCAGCAATTACTGCAATTTGTTCTATGTATCTTTGCTCTACATGTGCAAGAAGCAGACCACATACCAGCTCTTATTTTTCAAGAATTATTCCACAATTATGCTCAAGAAGTTTGCTGAATATGATTCCCAAAAATGAGGCACTTTGAGTAATTGAAGCCTATTATGATATTGAAGATTCATGTCTTTGGTACTAAAATGAGGAAAAGTGAACTTCATAGTACCTTAGATACCAACTCTATTTCAAAGCTTAAGCATTTGTAGACTGAAGCATATTTCAAAAGCATATGAAGGTCATCATCAGAATTTTTATGAGAAATGCCCTTCATCTCCAAAATGCCGCCTTATAGAGAACTCTCTTTTTACTCAAGGCAATCTTCTGTAACAGAAATGCTACATATACCAAGAACTGCATGTTACTTCAGGTCTTTTAAGAGGAAAAATAACTCATATGTCTACATTACAAATCTATATTGATTTGATAGCAGTAGGTGGTATGAAGTTAACCAAAGGTGCTTGGGAAACACTGTATGAATACAGACAACTGCGCCTGAGATGGATGATAAAGACATCCAAGCTACCCCAAGTGAGAGAGATCATCCCATGTCAGTATGGCCATCTATATGGATTAACTGAGAAGTCTGTTTCACAGTTTCTCTACCCCACCAGCAATAGCAGCACTAGAAAAAAAATTGAGGGGGGCACAGAAGGGGCAATGTGTATTTCCGGGTGGCGGAGCTTTGTCCCACAAGTTATATTTCTGAAACAGAAATGGGGGGCAGCTGGGGGGTAAACTTTTCTGAGGGGGTGATTGCTCCCCCGCTACCTCTCTCCAGCCACCCTCCCCGCCAATCACAAAACTACAATTTTTAGGGTTCTCTGGTAAAATTATTGTGTGAACATGCCCATAGTTTCTGTTTAAATTCTGACTTTTACAGTCAGCCAGATGTATACTTCTATATGTAATCTGTAGTTTCCGGTGCATGTTTGATATTACAAGATTTCTAGATGCTTGTCTTTCATTCTGCCTGTCACAGTTTGTCTAGGGGATGCGAAATTCCAGCATCAAGAAAGGAGGCATGCACACTGAAAAAGCCTTTCTGATATGTTCCTCAGCGTCCTTCACAATATGACAAAGAGATATAACAACAACATGTTTTCATAGAAGGGGGTTAAACCCAAGAAGTGCCTGGTTTTCTTTTGTCTGCTGTATCCCTTATATCTTCTGGTGTTTTTTTTCTAATTCGTTGGTCCCACTGCATGAGCATTAAGCAGACATTTTAGGAGATGCAACTCTTAGCACCTACATGCCTGAGCTAAATTTAAGCCCTATTGGGTTAATCTCTTAAATCCTGTGGCTAAAACAGTTGCCAGCTTTTCTTCAGTAGTTTCTGAAGCCACAGGAGATTCTCACGCTTCATTTCTTTCACAACTGATAAATCTAAGCAAAGCTGGGAAGCTCTGTGGAGGAAAACTCTTTGGGGTGATCATTCTCCTTTATTCCATTTATCAGACAGATAACGGATATCTCTGAGCATATTTGTCTCTTGTCTTCAACGATGACAAAACATTTTTATGAAAAGATGGCCAGTATGGATTCTCATCGTACAATGTATCCAATATATGAAATCTTGGTATGGCTATTTTTATAATACTGTATGTTAGACCTGTATGCTCATTGCCATCTTAAGATTTGAAAGCTCTTGCTGGCAGAGGGATGGACTGTAAAGGGCCCAGCAAGAAAAGCCTGCTTTGATTTACATCTCATGTAGCAAGCACATGGTGACTGTAGTGTTTCCAGGTTAGAAGCCATGGTGACAATAGCACACGAGTGGATCAAGGAAGGCAGCTTTAGATCATAATCCTACAAAGCAGAATTGTGGACACAATGAGAATGTTTCCAGTGTCAGCTGAGGAAAATTGTCCGTGTGGAGATTTGCTATTTCAGAGCTGCCAGTGGGGACTTTCGAAAAAGGAAGGTCAGAAATGAACCCATTCCATTTTGAAAATATCAAGTTTGTTGAGATCTGAGTCAAAATCTCTTTGGATTTTAGCTTGCCTAGTTAATATTCTCAGCACTATTCTGCTGACTTCTAACCTTTCCCGAAAACCAACCTTCTAGCACTAGCAATTAAAGAGGACAGTGAGAAAGCAGAGGCTGCTCCTTGGACTCCTAGAGTCTTATTCACTGCCCATTGCAAAGATCTCTGGAAGTTAAAGGTTCTGGCTCCTTAGTAATGACCTAGATGACTATTCCTAGGAATCCTTGTGCTGGAAAATTCCAATTGGTAGGCTTAATGAAGTCCCAAGGAGCATGCCACCTCTGGATACCCTTTTTCATTGTGATGCTAGAAGGTAAGTTTTAGGGAAAGAAAAGGGAGCAGGGAGCTTCCACAGAGTTTGAGCATGGAGAGGCCTCCAGATCAACAAGTTCCCTATGACGTCATTGAGAGCATGATGCAGCCTGTAGTTCAAATAGGGTGAGCTCCAAAACAAGCTAATCCAATCCAAATCAAGTCCCATTGTGCTCATGTTTGGAGTGCTCATTCCCAAGGTAAGGTAATCTCATACATCACTAATGGGAACACTATGTTTTTGTGACCTCTAGGATAATGGCTTTATTTGAACAGAAGAACTAGATGTATAATAATATATTTTACACTAACATATGGGGAACATCAGTAATACTCACCAAAGTTCTGATGTACTTCAAAAAGACATTTTTAGAAGTCTATACTTGTAGAAACCCAATATCATTCCAGCTATTGCTAATGGTTCATGTTAAAGAACAGGGACAGTAATAGTTTCTGCTATATTACACAACCTGATAACAAAGGAATAAATTGGTTGTAAGATCTTATTTCCAGCCTTCAGATTGTGCTGAATTTATAAACTCTTTAATGGCATTTTGTTTAATGGCATTTTCAAATTTAATTGTTCTAACTTTATTGCCATCTTTTTTTTTTTAAAGTACAGCTTTTCTCCATCTTAAACAACAGCACTTCATTCGTTATGTAGTCATGCTTGGCAACATGAGGCAAGAAACATTGCTTAATTTGAAAGGTTCATGAAGCAGCACTGAAGTGGTTAATATCAATTCACTTGCATTAAAGCAGAAGCAGCCCAAATCCACTCAGATTCCAATTGTGCCTCAACATGATGCAATGGTCGCCGTGGTCTTTCTGCTTGATGGGTATGTTAAAGTGACCTACTTTAACTGGAACATTCTTAATACCAATGTCTTTTTCTCTCAAGGGTATTGTCAGAACACCTCATTTGTCTCAATTTCCTCCAAGCTGGAGTTCTTAAGAAACACTGTAAAAGCAGCATGTTGTGCTGCATCATAGTAGAAATTGACATATAGGGCTCTTCTTTGTCCAATAGCTTTTATAACTTTGATTTTATTTATTTAATGAATTTCTGTCCTGCACTTCAGCACATCCGTGCATATCTGTACTCATACTACTTGTTTGCCATGCCCACACTGTATCATATGATGGTTGATGGTTATGCTCTTGTAGTAGTGAGCAGTATAGGATGGAAGACATTCCCATCTTTGCTTGTCTCTATATGACAACGGCAACAAATATTTACATACCGCTCTTCAACCAAAGCTCTCAAAGTAGTTTACATAGAAAAATAAATAATACATAAATAAGATAGGGGTTTGTATGGAACCAGCTGGCCTGGTTCGGTTCGACTCCAGACTGGACTCGAACCTGACTGGCCAAGTCCGGTCCAGACAAAGTTCATTATTTTAATTTAAAAAAAAAAAAGCCTTAAATGTCCATGAAGGTTCCCCCTCCCCCCGCCGGCCTCTTAAGTCACCGCCTCAGCCCAGGTAATCCATTTATTTTGGCCCTTTTGGGCCTCTGTTGTGCATGGTGGTGGCCATTTGGCCGCCGCTGCACATGCACAAATGACCCCCTGTGAGCCCTGGCATGATCCAGGACCTCGCAGATGTCATTTGCTCATGTGCAGTGACCATTTTGGAAAAACAAAATGGCTGCCGCACATGCGCAAATGACCTCTGCAAAGCCCTGGGTCATACCAGGGCTCGCAAGGGGTCATTTCATTTGCACATGCTTGGCGGGGGACAAAATAAATGGATTACCTGGGCCGCGGTGGTGACTTTTGAGGCTGACGTGGTTATATATATTTATGAATATATTAAATATATATGTTTATATTTAATTTCTTTTAAACCTATTTTCAGTTATTACATTCTCATTACAGTTTAAAACATTTAGAATTACAAATTTAAACAACCTTTCTTTCACATATACCAGATCCAAAAGCCCTCCGAATGGGTTATGGTTCTGTTTTAGCCCATCTGTTCCACAACAGTTTGTAATGGGTTAAAAAAAACCCCACCCACACTATTTTCTTCTCCACTCCAAACACAGCTGCATATCGCCAAACAGTTAATTCCCTTAGGCACTAACTCTTGGCAGCTTGGTTGCAGTTGATGTCCCCTGGGGATACAGAACCATGTTAATGCCCCAGGAACCAAAGCAGGTAAATTTACCAGCAGCTTTCTCTTCTCATGCTTTTTGCAAGCTTTGCAAGGAATGTAAGGAGAAGTTTGCACCAGTCACTAGGGATGTGCAAATTGATTTGAGTACAAATCGATTTGTACCTGAATCTAGCTGATTCAGGTGATTTGGAGACAAACCAAACACCCCTGTGGTCTATTGGCTAGATTCAGGTACAAATCGAATCACGCCTGATCTGATTCAAATCGATTTGATATTCAAATACCTCCAGATTTCAGATATTTCCCCAGATTCCCAGCTTTCATTAGAAAAAAAAATAGAAGCTAAGTGCTAGCCCTTGTAGAAGTGGAGTTATGGAGCAAAATGTGTGGTCACTAGTTTTCAAGTGTTTGGATTATTTGGTGTATAATAACTTTCCTTAATTGAATCCCTATGAGGATTCATTATTACACACCTTCATTTCTTCTATTCATTTTGACTGTCTTTTCAACAGTGCCAACTGTCAAATGCCATGTGCCAGCTACACCCCACTCCCACCCGCAAGGCAGTGGGGTACTACTCAGTTTATGTTCTAGGATTGTTTGCACGTGTTTAGGCTCCTTGGTGTCTAATAACCTTTCCTCATAATGAATCCCTATGAGGATTCATTGCAAACCAAAGAGTCTAAACACCTCAAAAATTTCTAAAATATAAACTGAGTACCCAGTGGCTTGTGGCTTGTGGGGTGGTTGGAGCATGGGATGCCACTAATTCCCCACCCCCACCTGCAAAGCAGTGGCGTCAAAATGAACAGAAGAACTGAAGGTGTGTAATGAAGACACCAAAGAATCTAAACACTACAAAAATACCTAAAAAATAAACTGAGTATGCCAGTAGGGGGGAGGGTGTGTGTGTGGGGGGAGCGTTATAGTTGACAGGTGGCACTATCCAATGAGCAGATAGGCCCTGATAATATCTGCCTACCTATCATAGAATGACAGATTGGAGAGAAGCACATGAGAGTGCAATAAAGAGGAAAACCCTTCCTCACTATCACTACTAATGCCCCTAGTGGTCACTGGGGGAAAAGGTGCCAAGAGTCGATGCTCCTAGAATTCCATCTCCAACATATACTGCATGTAGTGATTCTGTGTGGAAAACTAGGGCTCTGCAGCCTGTCTGTGTGTGAATCTGAATAAAGCTTTTTCTTCAAACTATTCTCAGTACTTTCTTCAGACCCCAGGAAAGAGCATGATATATCACATTGCACAGCAATATGTGGGCAGTTGGAGCTCAACCTGCAGTGGTGTGTGTGTGTGTGTGTGTGTGTGTGTGTGTGTGTGTGTGTAAACCCTGCCGATGATGTTGCGGGTGGTTCAGTTCTGAATTAAAGTTGCACAAATGCAGTTGCATGATGCAATGTCTATTGGAAATACTGTCCATAAGTTTGTGCAACTTTAAAATGGAGCAGAAAAGCCCTGTGTTTGCACACAAACAGCAACTAAAGATGTGTGAACTGGTTCGAAGTCAAGCTGGTTTGCCATAAAACTGGGTATGTTTGATGGCTTGCCCTTGAGCCAAATCAGGCTTGGTTCAGTTTGGCTCAACTTCGAACTAAACTCCCCGGGATGGCTCAGGAGTTTGAATTATCTTATCTTATCTTCTCTTCTCTTCTCTTCTCTTATCGGCCTCCAGAGGGTGCTGTTGCATCCACAGTGGGGGTCTCCAAAGGTTTCTGCTCCCCCTGCCAGCCTCCTCCCAGTCTTTATTATTATTTATTTATTTAAACAGTCAGACAGATGTTATTGACTGTTTTTTTTTAATCCAGACATCGAGTCCTTCCCAAGGACCAGGGATGGCTGAATTTTATTATCAATATTGTTGCTGTTATTATAGATATTGTGGCAGAATATAGGCTGTTCGCAGTAAAGTTGCTTTTGGTAATTGGCTGATGGTGATTTCTGTGGCCCCTATGGTGTTGAGGTGCTCTTCAAGTTGTTTTGGAATTGCACCTAGGGCGCCAATGACCACTGGGATTATTTTGGTATTTTTCTGCCACAGCCTTTCAATTTCAATTTGTAGATCTTTGTATTTTGTGATCTTTTCTATTTCTTTTTCTTCTATTCTGCTGTCCCCTGGTATTGCTATGTCGATTATTTTGACTTGTTTTTCTTTCTTCTCCACTACAGTTATATCTGGTGTATTGTGTAGCAGATGTTTGTCTGTTTGTAGTTGGAAGTCCCATAATATTTTTGCCTCTTCATTTTCTACAACTTTTTCAATTTTATGGTCCCACCAATTTTTGGCTACAGGTAGCTTGCATTTTTTGCAGATGTTCCAGTGTATCATCCCTGCTACCTTGTCATGGCTTTGTTTGTAGTCAGTCTGTGTGATCTTTTTACAGAAGCTGATTAGGTGGTCCACTGTTTCATCTGCTTCTTTAAAAAGGTGGCACTTGCTGTTTGTTGTGGATTTTTCTACTTTTGCTCTTATTGCATTTGTTCTTAGTGCCTGTTCTTGTGCAGCCAGTATTAAACCTCTGTTTCTTTCTTCAAGTTGCCATTCTTAAGCCATTGCCAGGTCTTGGTGATGTCTGATTTTCCACTTATGTTGTGCAAATATTGACCACGCAGTGACTTATTTTTCATTTTTCTGCTCACTTCTTGACTTGTTCTTTCTTGTAGGCCTGCTTTGTTTCATTGTTGTTGAATAGTTTCTCATTATTGACCATTTGAAGTGCATCTTCTTCACTGTCCTTGATATATTCTTCAAGGCCTCTTTTCGCCTCCTCTACTGTTTGATAGACTTTCAGGATTCCTCTTCCACTTGAGCTGCTAGGGAGGTATAGCCTATCTACATCACTGCAGGGGTGCAGAGCATGATTGATGGTTATTATTTTCCTTGTCTTACAATCTAGTGTCTCTACCTCTGCCTGGGTCCAGTCCCCTTGGAAAATGGCTCTTCTAATGCTAACCTGTCTCGCCATTGATTGTTAACTGTGCACTCCACATACTCATTGCTTTTTTAAATAAAT